>NC_089262.1:22530153-22838969 GCF_963930625.1 Muntiacus reevesi | reverse complement strand
ATGTTTTCTCAGTTTTAATTTCTAATACAGTAAATATTGACCTATATAACTCATCAAAATGAAAGTCCTTTGGAATTCACAGTAATTTTTAAGAATTCAAAGGGTCCCTGAGACCAAAGTTGTTGACACATGTCAAAGCAAACACATTACACAAATGGAATTAATCCTCGATGCACATCTCCCAGGGAACATTTAAAAAGCACTGATGCATAGGCTCCATCCACAAAACTTCAGTTATGCTTTGAACATCAGTCAGTCAGTTCAGTCGCTCAGTTGTGTCCAACTCTTTGCGACCCCATGAATCGCAGCATTATATTTTTCTTGTTTGTATAAAGCAAATGTGCTTGGTGGTGTTCCTAGTTGCTAACCATAATGAAAGCAGATAAACATGTTTTTTATGCATCTTCCATTTTCTTCACAGCCATGCAGAAAATATTTACAGAAACATTCAAAATATAAAATGTGGGATAGAAGGATTTGCAGGAAAAATTGAATGTGGAAGAGGATACAGAGTTTAAACAATGATTCTGAGCAAGAATAACAACAAAATGATAATAACAACAAAAATGATAAGAAAGTTAGAGAAAATAGAGAACCATAACTGTATTCAGCACTCCTTCTCCTGAAATCATAGAAAAGACTGAATAATGACTTAATACAGTTTTTATGGATAATGGATGGTGGACTGAATAAATTTTAACAAGCTTTAGGATTCCTCTCTGGTAAATCTCTGTGATGTTTATAAAATGGAAAAATCATGAGGTAATGTTATCCATATTGTTATCTGAGGATTCATGCCACTTGAAAATGAAATGCAAAAGTTAGCTTTAAAGTATAGTTGAATCTTTTATGGAGAGTTAAAAAACTAAATAAATAAGCTAACCAAGCAAGTATATATTTTGAATATTTATTAAATCATATATATTATTAATTTATCCTGTTAGGTATAGCTATATATTAATTGCCCTTTTAGAATGCTCTGGTAATATTAATATTTAAGTTGCACTCACATTCTTCTCTTTAAAAGAAAGTCAGATACTTTTCTAAAATATTTTGCTAAAAACTATTGTCTGAATATCAAATACCATAACATCCCTCCCTGTTGGAAAACTTGAATTTCATATGTGAGTAAAAATAGAAAAGTGGTAAAACTCTCATACCTATTTGTATTTTACTAGATTAACTTTAAATCATAAGGGGCATCTTAAAATCCAGGTCTTATTTTTTGTATCATCTTTACTTTGTCAGTGCAAATTTATATTTGGATAATGTATCTTTTTTTCATAATGGGGCTCATGAAAAAATAAATAGGAAAGATTATTTAAATCACTAGCCTGTCTCTTTATAAAAGATATATGTGCAATGCAATGTTTATATTTTAAAGTCATTTAAAAATACTTGAGATAGTGTTAAACTTAAAGATTTATAAAACTAATAGAGAGTTCCTGTCAATACTTCTTAGAGCCTCTCTTTATTTTAAATATTAAACATTTGATGTTTTCAAACTGTCATGTTGGAGAAGACTTTTGAGAGTCCCCTGGACTGCAAGGAGATCAAACCAGCCAGTCCTAAAGGAAATCAACCCTAAATACGCATTGGAAGGACAGATGCTGAAGCTGAAGCTCCAATACTTTGGCCACCTGATGCAAAGAGCGGACATACTGGAAAGACCCTGATGCTGGGAAAGACTGAAGGCAGGAAGAGAAGAAGGTGGCACAGGATGAGATGGTTGGAGGGCATCACCAACTAAATGGACATGAACTTGGGCAAACTCCAGGAGATGGTGAAGGACTGGAAGGCTTGGAATGGTACAGTCCATGGAGTTGCAAAGAGCCTAACATGACTTAGCAGCTGAGCAACAGCAAAACATTTATGAAATTTAAGAAATTATCCTTAATACAATATTATAAATTAAAAGTATAACTTATTGAGGTTTATCACATTTCTGCTAACATCCTTTAAGAAAAAGAAAACCACTTCATTGAGGTTTGATTGGCATGTGAAAAACTGTATATATTGAATAGCTATAACTTGATGAGTTTGAAAATAAGTACATACCTGTGAAACCATCACCATCATTAAGTTCAAAGCTATCACCTCTCAAAGTTTCCTCCTGTCCCTGTTGTTACTATTATTATGTGTGAGTGTGGTGTGTCTGTGCGTGTGTGTGTGTGTGTGTGTGTGTGTGTGTGTGTGTGTGTGTGTGTATGTGAGAGAGAGAGAGAGAGAGAGAAGAACTGGTTCTATGTTACCTCTAAAAAGAGTTTTCATCAAGAACACCTCTGTGAGGCTGCTTGGATTTCTCAAAGCCTGGTGATTTGTTTCAAAATTTGATAATCCTGAGAGAGAAGCAGGAAAAGCTACCTTATCTTTTGGCGTCAGAAATCATATTTTATCACTTACAGTAGCATTCAATAGGAAGGTATATATATTATGCCATTTGCTTATAAAGTAGCAAAGTCCTAAAAAGAACACAGGAAACCAGAGATATTGTTATTTCTACATACCTTACCTTATTCCAGAAAGAATTTCAAGCAACATTCATGAAACTATACAAGACCGCAGAAATTAAATGGGAAATAAGACATGAACTGGAAGAAACACAGGGGTTTGTCTGGTGTCTCAGTGGTAAAGAATCTTCCAGCCATGGCAGGAGAGGCGGATTCGATCCTTGGGTCAGGAAGATCCCTTGGAGAAGGAAATGGCAACACACTCCAGTATTCTTGCCTAGAAATTTTCATGGATAGAGGAGCCTAGAGGGCTACAGTCCGTGGAGTCACAGAGTCAGACACATGCCTGAGAATGCACTCCATGGCAGCGCTACTTATACAACAAATAACCACAACATGGTCTTTTGTCAAATGAAACATTTGCATTAATGATTCTTAGAATATTTAAAATTATACCCTCTTTCTCTATAGTTATTATGTGCTTATCCTTATATTTTATAATCCTCATGTGTCATATATTTATCTTCATTATTATCTATACTTCCTAGTAGAAAACAAGCTTCATAAAGGAAATAGTTTCTGGTTGGTTGGTTCCTTATTTTATACATGATTTGTAAACAGTGTGCCAGAACTACTTTTAACTGGATTAATTAACTCATGCATTTTGACTACTACTTGTAAGCTTGAACTATATCTATAACAAAGAAATAAACTTTTATATTACTGTTAGTTGTATTTTGAACTTTGACTTGCTATTTATTTATAGACTAAAAGTTCAGCATATGTTTCTCTATGCCTTCAATTTCAAAACTTTTTTCTATTTACAACAAAACTCAAAGAAATATTGTTTGTGTCTGCCAAAGAAGCTACTGTTTTCTCTAATGAATCCAGGTGTTTAGTTTAAGTGACTTTTATTAGATCACTCATGGGATAATCATCAAATTGTCATCATCAAACATATTTTCATTCCAAAGATTTTAAATTTTTCTTGCAAGCTAAAACTGTATTTGTGATACTGGCTAAACTTTAAAATATATATTTTGTGATTTCTCTCTCATTAAACCTTTAAAATATATTCATATATTTATTCTTAACCATTTTGTAGACCGAAGAATGCTTAAATAATAAATGAAAATAGGCTTTGTGAAGATGCCAAATATTAAATGGAAACATTTCTACAGTGTTCCTACTTCAGTAGAAGGTTTGGCAAATGACTGCCTATGGTCCAATCCAGTCTGCCACCTGTTTTTGTTAATGATGTTTTTCTGGCTCACAGCCAGACCCATTAGTTTCTGCATTGTCTATGGCTGTTTTCATTGAGTCACTGCAGCAAAGATACATGGCCTTCAAAGATGAAAATATTTCTTATCCGACCCTTAACAGAAAATGTTTGCCAACCTCTGTGTTAGTAGATGAAGATGGTTAAACTGTGAGAAACTGACTAGGACTACCTTGAAATATCTGAAACATTAGAGCCAGTTGTCACAAACCATATTTGCAAATCAATTCCTGAGAGAAGTCAACATGCTTTAACAGTAAAGCTGAGTGTCAGCATGAAGATTGGAGTACATAATGAACCAAGAGTAGATCTGAATGCTCTACCAACGTTGGAATATGCAAATATAGTAATAAAAAAAAATTGGAAGAGAAAAAAATAGGGAACTATCAAGCTGCTAATATATAGCCATTATTTTTTGTCACATTTGGTATTTCCCAAGGAACATAAGCATATTCTACTTAAATGTCTCTCCAACATCAACCCCAACATTTTTTTAAGTTTCTTAAGAAAGTATGCTAATGCTTAAAAGCATTACATGTCTAATAAAGAGGTCTACTGAACACTATATTCATTCACTTTTTTTAAAAGATTTTTTAAGCAGTCAGATTTACCATCAAAGAAACAAAAATAACAATCCTGGTAGTGTTTGCTAAAGCAAACTTATTTGGATCACTTTTTATTTATAACTGTGGGGAAAAGAGGGAGACTTACAAAATGATGGAAAACAAAATTTGGAATAACTGTACAGTTGACTTTAGTAAAGTATGCAGTATATAACCCCAGAGGAAAGCAGAAGGGTTTGAGAGGCTCAGAGTTATCAAAATATTACCCAATAAGCAGACTGCCTTCACTTTATAACAAATCAATATAAAATGTAATATTTTAAGCCAATGACAATCTTTTATTAACTCAAGGATCTACAATTTTGGCAGGAGTTGTTGGGGAAAGTCAGCAACAAGGCGTCTCTTGGGACAGTGATGGGATATAGAATTATTTGAACTCTCATGCCACCACATGTTGAATGGTTTGATGTTAGGTCTTCATCAAGAATACTTACATGTGACTGTTTGCATTTCCCAAAGCCTGGTGACTTGGTTCCAAAAGTGAGCATTCCAAGAGACAACCAGGAAAAGCTGCCTTCTCTTTTAGCCTCTGAAATCTTGTTTTATCACTTATGCCAGAGTTCAGTAGCAAGGTATATATGTTATGCCATTTGATAGCAAAGTAGCAAAGTTTTAAAGAGAACACAGGAAACTGGAGATATTGTCATTAAAATTGTTGGAAAATATAATCTGTCATATGAGGGTGAAGCATTATCTTAAGTTGTATCCATATTACCATGTGTCTCTAAATATTGTTGACTTAAGAAATATTAAATATGCTTTAGCTCTGTAATACATCTTGTAAAACATAATGCTTGAAAAAAGAATAGAAAAAAAGAAAACCATACAAGAGTACGGATCTAGGCATCAAATTAATTGCTTTTACTTAATGTTGGTATTCAATACAAAAAAAAAAAGTCACTGAAAAGTAAAATGACTCAGAGAGTTTAATTGCTGATTTTCATATTCCTGGTAAATGGTTGTTACAAAGGTGAGAGAGATTGTTGAGTAGCAAGAGAAGGAATGATGGTATATAAGTTCCTTTTTAGTTGGTGAAGAGACACTTACTATTAGCAGATGGTTCCTTCACAAAGGTGTGTCTCAGTAGTACTGGTGCATGCTTCCTAGTCTTCAATTCCCAGAGAAAAATCCCACATGCCAAAGGTATTGCCTGACCGAGGTCACATAAGATCATCACTTGTGCATTATCATGAGTGTTTTATAAAATGAACATAGGAGATGTGATGGGGCAACAATTGACAATGCTTGTTAATTCCTTGTACGAAATGGCAGTCATGGTGACCTCATGAACAAAATGAAGAAGAACAGAAGCTGGATTTATGGGAATTAACTATGGTACAATTTAATATACTCTAATGATTTGTAGTAGAGCTTGGAAATCAGAAATGAGGTTGGCCTAAGTAATAGCACATGCTTAGAATGTGAAGTACCAAGAATGTATGGGATCACCCTAGTGTTGGCTCACATCACCAGCTCCTCAGTTCCACCAAGAAAGAATATGTCTGTCTTATTCCAGGTGCTTCAGTTAATTTTACCAGAAGCCATGCAGAACTAATTTTGATCAATACCATAATCTGCCATATGTCACAGGCTATCCTTTCTTTTCCATAGTAGTGTCCTGATCAAGTCCTTAATCATATCTGAAATCTAAGGAATCTAGTATCACAAGAAATTAAGTTAGGATGCTTTTCCAAAGAAACCAGGAAGATCATGAAGAAATTTTAAAATAAACAGATTGCTGGAAAATAAAAATCACACTGTTGAGTGTCTGATTTGAGTAGGAAGAAGTGAAGGAAGTTGTTGACTTTTATGAACATGGAAGTGAAGTTTACTATCTACTTTTGGAGCCAACTTTTTCTGATTATGCTACATATTCTTAAGTCAATATTATGTCTGGAATTATACGACTCACAAATTTGAGAAAGGGAGGTCTTTGTTCTTATATAGTAAATTCTAAAAAAAAATAAAAATAAATTTTTTGAACTATTTCTCTGGACACATAAAAAAAATATATACTATCAACAGTGCTTTTTTTTCTGGGAACACTGAGGGGATATTTCTAGGTGTGAATATAAATTAAATATATACTGAATTATAAGTAGTTGAAATAACATAAAAGATGGCTGGATAAATGTAAGAAAACAGTATTACTGCAATGACATGTTTCTACTTGAATGATCTTTTACAGTTGAATTATAAGTACAGTAAAATGGATGTATTGACAGACTGTTAACTCCATTTGTGCTAGGAGCAGTACATATTAAAGTATTTGTTCTACTTACTTTTCAATGTCATGCTCATTATCCTTTTTAACTAAAAGGATATTTATGTATTTGTAAGAAGTTCTGTTTACCTAGGTTTATGAATTGCTAATTTTGATAGATAGGGAACTGAGAACTGATTCAATTGTGCAAATATTCAGAATTTTTATTAGGGTGCCAGGTATAATAAACTGTATGCCTATATTCTTTGATCTGTTCCTGAGGAGGAAATGGTTTTAAAAAAATGGACTGTCACTAAATATTTCAGTTTATCTCCATGGATCTCAGTGAAACCAAATCATGTAATAAAGGTTGAAACTTCATCTAGCAGCATAATATGCTCCTGTCACCTTTTATTAACATGACAAGGTTTAAACCATAATTCACTTGTGCAGGTTTGTTTCTCATTATTCATAGCTATTCTTTTGTCCTTAAAGTTTCTAGCTCAGAAATGATATTCAAAATTTAGGACGGTATGTAAATCTCTGACAATTGCACCAAGGATGTATTTTGCTTGTGGCTGAATAATTTATAAGAAAATATTTTCCATTTCTTTCAAATGCTGATTTTTTGAACACACACATATATATATGTACATGTATATGAATTAATTTATGTATATTTGACATCTAGAAACAAAGTAAAATGACATTACTTAACACTGTTATTTATTTTACCTTAGAATAATGAGTATTAAAAATATAAGCTTATTTTATAATGACAATTTTAAAGTCATTTTCAAATGCTATATTTTAAATTTCCCCAAGAATATCCCAGATAATTAAGTTATTGGTTCAAATTATTTAGGGATTAACCCACACATTTCCTTGAAAAAATCCAACAAATGAGATTTCCTAAATAAAATAAATAAATAAGTTATTGTTTTTATTAAGAAAATAAAAATGATCTCACTGGAATGACAACTTGATTATAAATCTCTTAGAAACAGTAAAGTGTGATCAACCTTGCCACATACAAAATTATCTTAAAAGCTCAGATATTAAAACCATGTAATAATACCACATGAGTAAATTGTTGAACAATGAAATAAAATTTAGGAAGCATGAGAAATAGACTTAAAGGTTTGTAGAAACCTGGAAGACAATATTTCATGCCAAATCAGTGGTCAGCAATGTAGAAAGTTCTAAATATTTTATAAAAATTCTATTAGAAATAAGAAGTCAGTTTAGTAATGCTATATAAGATTGATATATCTTTTATTAAAAAAAACTATGAATAAAGTTTATTTTTCAACCTTCCTTTCTAATCTTTATAACCTGTAATCGTTTTTCTCATGCAACAGCTAAGATCTTCACTACAATGTTGCATAAAATCAATAAGAATAGATATCTTTGTTTTGTTCCTAAGCTCAAGAGATATCATTCAGTCTTTAGTGTTAAATATAATCTTAGTTTTTAGTTTTTTTTAAATTTTCCTTTTTTATGTTGAAAAAGTTCCCTTCTTTTTCTAATATACCAATAATTGAGAGTTTTAAATTTCACATAATTTTTCTGCATGTTGTGAAAGCCTTTTTATATTATGAATTACCACAAATAATTATTTAACACTAAATTCTGTATTGCTTGAATGAACAACACTTAATCACAACATATTTTAATCTATATTTACAGCACTCAGTGCCAGCTCTGTAATTTGTGGCACCTAGTGCAAAATGATAACTTTGGACCTCTCATTCAAAAAAGCAGGAAAAGAGCCCCTTTCAAGGACCTAAATTATATAGCTGTTCCCTTTCTTCTGCCTCTCTTTTAATATAAGTATTATGGTGCTTTTTTCTTTAACACAGCTGTTTTAGTTGAAGGAAAACTAAAATTTTAAATTAGTATGACTATGATCATTTATACTTGCATTGTGCAGTTTCAATTTTATATATATATATATAAAAGCAAGCATGGAATCACTAAAATTACACATTTCTGTTTTGTGACTCGTATTTGTATATTCATTTCATTCTTAGGGAAAAAATGGAAACATTGCACAGATCTAACTCAACGATGGCTTATTTCAACTTTTGATATTATGCACACTTCCAAAACACTCTACTATTGCTTACCAACGGGTATGAGCGGACTTGAAAAGAAAGAAACTATGGTTGCTTTATTTTTTCCTTTACTTTTACATAATGATATTCAGCAATGGGCTTCTCTGGTGGTTCAGACAGTAAGGAATCTGCCTGCAACGTGGGAGACCCAGTTTCCATCTCTGGGTTGGGAAGATCCCCTGGAGAAGGGAATGGCTACCCACTCCAGTATACTTGCCTGGAGAATTCCATGGACAAAGGAGCCTGGCAGGCTACAGTCCGTGGGGTCCCAAGGGGTCAGCATGACTGAGCAACTAACACTTTCACTTTCATTTAGGCTTAGTGGTTGATCAGTATGAAAGATTGAACCTAGAAAGTGCAGTCTCTTAAGACTACAGGTGACCTGGATTATCAGTCATAGTCATTGATGAAATGAGCACAGCATCCCCATGCCCCCCAGTATAATGGAGTTCAACAAGACTCAAAGTGAGCACAGGTATGCTACCATAACACGTCTAACTCGTATTTGCTTTGACTCTCACTAAACTACCATGCACTGTAGATTTCCCAGAATCCTGTGTTCATCAGGCATATAAATAGGACATCACAGAACCTGGATATGTGTACTGTGTGTGTTTACTCTGCTCACTTGCATGTAAAATGGTCTTCTTAGATTTTGCTGGCAAAACAAAATTTCAAAGATGAAATTATTAAGAATTTTAGATTGACATCAGTACATTGAGCAAAACAAAGACCAAGGTCCATAAAGCTGGCCCAATTACATGTATTATATTTATGTTCCTGTTTTGCAAGGAATATTATGTTAAAAAGAGAAAACAAATATTTAAATACTTATCTACTATCAGCACAATTTTTTAAAAAATATAAATACATCTTGTTCTAGTAATGTTTCTTCAGTAACATTATATATATATATATATTTATGCATTTTATGACTGTGTGTGGATCACAACAATCAGTGGAAAATTCTCAAAGAGATGGGAATGCCAGAGCATTTTACCTGCCTCCTGAGAAACCTGTATGTAGGTCAAGAACCAATGGTTAGAACTGGACATGGAACAATGGACTGGTTCAAAATTGAGAAAGAAGTATGTCAAGGCAGTATATTTTCACCCTGCTTATTTAACTTGTATGCAGAATACATCACGCAAAAAGCTAGGTTGTGAGAGGGTAACAGGCAGGAAGGCCAGGGGTCTCCAAATGGAGGAAAGAGGCTGTAAGTGCCAGACATTTTTCTCTCTCTTAACCGGCAGGAAAGAACAAACCAGCGATCTGGTTTTCCTTCTCTATACAAAATTAAAAGGAGGTTTCTCCTAACATTCTGTGTGGCCATGACACCTGGTCTCACCTAAAGCTAACTACTCCCAAACCTTGAGTTAACCAATACATTTCTTTTTCGTATGGAAATGTTGTCTTAAGCTATGTTAATGAACCCCAGACTCCATCTTCAAGTTGGTTCCGCCAAAGGGCCTAACTTACTTATTCAGGTATTGTTCCCCTAATCTATGTAAACGAAACTATTTGTTGGTACAAGATGCAAGTCAATAGTTTTATGGCCTGGGATGAATTATCTGGTGCCATTCTAGATTTTATGACATTCCTTTCTTTTCATTAACAGACTGTGACTATATAACATACAGCTAAAGACTAGGAGGGGGGTTCTCTTTTGCCCCCTTCTGATGCCTATGTCAGAAGCTTTCTCTATCTCCTTTATACTTTAATAAAACTTTATTACACAAAAGCTCTGAGCGATCCAGCCTCGTCTCTGGCCCCGGATTGAATTCGTCTCCTCCGGAGGCCAAGAATCCCGCGTCTTATCGTTCAGCAACAACCTTTCATCTTGGGGGCTCGTCCGGGATCCTTCAGGACAAGGTAAGGATGCTTGGAGCTCTAGTTCTTTGTTCTCCTAGCGAACACGTTTTCCGCTGTACTTTACTAACTCTACGGTGTGCTTGTGTGAATGAATGAAAGGCCCTGCTCTGCGGTTCCTCGGCGACCTCATAAGGCTTATGGCAGAAACTTGTCGGGGGTTTATACCGACCTGCCAATGCCAAGAGGCAACCAATGTCCCCTTTGGGAACCGACCAGAAACGGGCAAAGCATGTGGACCGAACTCTTTTTTCTCGGTCAAACTTTTCGGTCTCTTTGACCATTTCATAACTCCTTGGGAATTAGAAGTACTAACCTTATCTATCGGATCTTGGGCTTTCAAGGGACTTGTAACCTATGTTGCTACTCTACTGTGGTCTAGGTCTCAAACTTGGATTGGTAGTCAGGAAGCGCCTAGCCTCGCTAGGCATGGAAAGTTTGGAAGCTAGATGGAGCTCTAACTCCCAGAGCATCTCTGATGTTAAAGGTTACTTGGATTGGAACTGCAATGGTTTTTTTCTTTTGGTAACACTGGCTCTTAGTGGAGCAGAGGAGGCTCTTATACCGGTGTGGTGACTCTTGGAAGGAACATCTCAGTTTCATGTTTGTATCAGTCTTATTGTGGTCAGGAATATACTCCGGGTCGTGCACAGGCACTCAGGTGATGAATGTGTCCCCCAGAGGTCTTGGCTTGGGAGGCATTCCGGAAGGTTACTCTGATTGCACCCTGGGTGGCATCAGAGGCAAGCGAGGTGAAGAGCTGGACGTCAGTCAGGGATGCCATCAGGTCTACCCCTGGTGCATCCCCACCCCGTCTCGGTGGTAGAACCGGGAGGGACGAGTGTGACGCCTGCGTCGGTAAGGGACAGACTAAGTCCGACCAGGAAGGAAAAGCTTTTGGTGTAATGTCTGTCTACACCCCCATCTAGAGCAGGGAGGGACGCCTCCGGTAGAAAAATGGCGCTGGTCGCTTTTTTTCTCTCTTACAGATGGGAGCTAACAATTCCAGCCTCACTCCTTTGAACTGTATCCTGAAAAACTGGGATAGATTTGATCCCCAGGGCTTAAAGAAGACACACCTGGTCTTCCTATGTGATACTGCATGGCCGCGGTACCCACTGGAGAACGGCGAACGGTGGCCAGTTGGAGGGTCTCTTAAGTATAATACTGTTTTACAATTAGACCGGTTCTGTAAAAAGCAAGGGAAATGGGTAGAAGTAGCGTATGGGTTGCCCTTTTTCTCTCTGCGAAATATGCCAGACTTATGTCCTAAGGGTGTAGATTTGGGCGTGAAACCTTCCGCTCCCCCCTGTCCTCCTACTTTGCCTCCGTATCCCGGGCTCCAAGCTGAGGTTCAAACTGCTTTGGTCTCAGTGGAAACACAAACTGAGACTCAACCTGCTTCGGTCTCAGTGGAAACACAAACTGAGACTCAAAGTGCTTCGGTCTCAATGGGAACCCAAATTGAGATTCGAACTGCTCACGTAGAGGTCCAAACAACTCCTGTCTCAGTACGACTTCAGACTACTCTGGTTTCAGTAGAAACTCAGACTATCAAAGTAAGAGATGAGATGGAGGACAGGAGGCAAAGAGATAAAGAAAAGCAGGTTTCTCCAATATATCCCTGGGATATGCACAGAACAGCCAGAGAGACTGAGGGACAGCCACTCATGCTGTTGCCTCTTCATGAAGTACCCACCGGGAGAAATTATCAGTCTATGAGAGTTAATAAGCCTTTTTCTTATCAAGAGATACAAAGAATTAAAGAGGATCTGGGAGACTATTTAGAGGACCCAGAAAAATATATTAGAGCTTTTAAAGGTGTTACTCTGCATTATGACCTTACTTGGAAGGATGTGATGTATATCTTGGGACAAACGTTGACTCCTGACTCAAAAGCTCGAGTTTTGGGTAAAGCGGTTGCTTATGGAGATGAATGGCTTGGTAATGAATCAGTGGGAAAGAGGGAGGACGAGATAACTGCCCTCCCCACTGGGAGTCAGGCGGTCCCAGCTACAGAACCAGACTGGGACTATAACACTGCTAAAGGAAGATGGGATCAGAGTCATTTTGTCAGATGTATTCTTGAAGGACTCAGGCAGGCGCGTTCTAAGCCTTTAAACTATGGCAAACTGGCAGACATAGAACAAGAAGAGAAGGAAGCTCCTGGTAAATTCCTAGACAGACTGAGAGAAGCCCTTCGCAGATTCACTGAGATTGATCCCGAAAGTGAAGAGGGGAAAGTGATCTTAAAGGATAGATTTCTCACTCAGTCGGCTCCAGATATTCGCCGTAAGTTATCAAAACGGGCGTATGGACCAAATCAGTCTTTAGATAATCTGTTACAACTGGCTCAGACAGTCTATTATGGTAGGGAATATGAGGAAAAGAAAGAAAGGCAGAGAAAGACGAAGGAAAAGGCGGAAGCCCTCGCAATGGCTATGAAAACCGTTCTTAAACAGCCTGAGAAAAATGCCCAGAGGGACCCAGGTGAAAAGGGATGGGCTTGCTATGGCTGTGGAAAGGAGGGGCATCTCAAGCGGGATTGCCCTCAGGCATCTAAGCCGCCCCCGGCTCCATGTCCGGTCTGCAAGGGACCACACTGGAGGAGAGACTGCCCCCAGAGGCGTAGGTCTCAGGGGTCTGACTCTCAAGACAATCAGGACTGAGGGTGCCCGGGGGTCCCCACACAAGCTCCCGTCCTAATTACACCTGAGGAACCCCGGGTATTGATAACGGTGGGAGGCCAATCCGTCAATTTCCTTTTAGATACTGGGGCAACTTACTCCGTGCTTACTGAAGCCCCTGGCCCACTTTCTTCCCGATCCGCTTCCGTAATGGGACTGTCTGGACGAGCCAAAAGGTATTACTTCAGTTATTCTCTATCGTGCAACTGGGATTCTGTGCTATTTTCACACGAGTTTCTTATCGTGCCAGAATCACCCTCACCCCTTTTGGGGAGAGATATACTGAGCAAGGTCCATGCCTCTGTTTTCATGAATATGGAGCCCTCCCTTTCTCTCCCTTTAGTTGAACAAAATGTAAATCCTAGAGTATGGGCTGATAGAAAATCTGTGGGTCGAGCACAAAATGCTATTCCTGTAGTTGTCAAGCTCAAAGACCCCCACTTATCCCCACATAAGAAGCAGTATCCACTAAAACCTGAGGTTAAGGAAGGGTTAAAACCCATCATTGAGAATTTAAAGGAGCAGGGACTATTAGTTCCCTGTAACAGTCCATGCAACACTCCTATTTTGGGTATAAAGAAATCAAATGATAAGTGGAGATTAGTTCAAGATTTACGAATAATAAATGAGGCTGTGGTTCCTTTACACCCCGTGGTGCCTAATCCTTATACGCTATTGTCTGAAATTCCTGAACGAGCCAAATATTTTTCAGTAATTGATTTAAAAGATGCCTTCTATTCAGTGCCTTTGGCAGAGGAAAGTCAATTTCTATTTGCCTTTGAAGACCCTACTCAGCCAGCTTCTCAGTTAACCTGGACAGTTTTGCCCCAGGGATTTCGTGACAGTCCCCACTTATTTGGACAAAGTTTGTCACGGGATCTACAAAACTTTAATAGCTCTGAGGCGGTAGTGTTACAATATGTAGATGATATTTTGCTCTGTGCTGAGACAGAGGAAGCTTGTTCACGAGCCTCAGAAGATTTCTTAAACTTTTTGGCAAGTTGCGGTTACAAGGCATCAAGAGAAAAGGCTCAGCTTTGTCAACAATCTGTTAGATATCTGGGCCTAATCATATCAGAAGGGACTAGGGCCATAGGCCCCGAGAGAATTAAACCTATACTAAATCATCCCCTACCTATGACTTTAAGGCAATTGAGAGGATTTTTGGGAATCACAGGCTACTGTCGCATTTGGATTCCGGGTTATGGAGAACTTGCCCGGCCTTTATATAAACTTATAGCTGAAACTCAGCAGGCCCAAACCGACAAACTGGTTTGGTCTCCAGATACTCAAAAGGCTTTTAAGGTTCTTCAGACTGCTCTCCTGCAAGCTCCAGCTTTGAGTTTGCCCACAGGGTCAGAATTTAACTTGTTTGTCACTGAAAGGAAAGGTATGGCCTTGGGAGTTTTGACACAACCCCGGGGGCCTCACCAGCAACCTATTGCTTATCTAAGCAAAGAATTAGATGTAACTGCACGTGGGTGGCCCCACTGCCTAAGAGTAATTGGGGCAGCTGCTTTATTAGCACCTGAAGCTTTAAAAATAATTACTGGACGAAACCTTACTGTACTGACTTCTCATAATGTGAGTGGAATCTTAAACTCTAAGGTTAACATTTGGATGACAGACAGTAGGCTTCTTAAATATCAGTCACTGTTGTTAGAAGGACCAGTAACTAAGCTTAAAGTTTGTGGAAATTTAAATCCTGCTACTTTCCTTCCTGAGAAGGAAGATGAAACACCTGATCACGATTGTTCCCAATTTCTAACTTTAAACTATGCAGCTCGGGAAGATCTAATGGATACCCCATTAGACAATCCTGACATGGAAATATTTACAGATGGCAGTTCTTTTGTTCGGGATGGAAAGCATAAAGCAGGTTATGCTGTGGTGACTGCTGAACAGGTTTTAGAAGCAAAATCTCTCCCCCAGGGAACCAGCGCCCAGTTAGCGGAGCTTGTGGCTCTGACCCGAGCTCTAGAGTTAAGCAAAGGGCAACGGGTGAATATTTACACTGATTCTAAGTATGCTTATTTGACTTTGCATACTCATGCTGCAGTATGGAAAGAAAGACAGTTTAAAACAGCAACAGGAGAACCTATTAAGCATTTCAGAGAGATTGAGAGACTTTTAACTGCTATCTATTGTCCTAAAGAAGTAGCGGTTATGCATTGCAAAGGGCACAGCAGGGATGGGAGTAAAATGGCCGCCGGTAACCTGTTAGCAGACTCTCAAGCCAAAAAAGCGGCACTTTATGAAACCCCCTCCCTACAGACGCCTTTGATATGGACAGGTCCTGTAGAACAAGAAAAACCACAATATACTGAGGAAGAATTAGAAAGATATGAGAAAAGAGGAGCAAAGATTACTGATAAAGGATGGTTACAGTCCGAGGATGGACGATTAATAATTCCTGAAAATGCTCAGTGGAAAATTCTTAAGGGTTTACATCAGAGTTTTCATTTGGGTGTAGAAAGCACTTACCAGATGACTTCTCGTTTGTTTGAAGGTAAAAATATAATGAAAACTTTAAAAAACATTATCAAACGGTGTGAGGTTTGTCAAAAAAATAACCCAAAGACGGAAAAGCTAGCAAAATCTGGATTACAACGAAAGGGAAAGTATCCTGGAGAAGACTGGGAAATTGATTTTACTCATATGCCAAAAGCTAATGGATATTCTTGCTTACAAGTTTGGGTGGATACTTTTACTGGATGGATTGAGGCGTTCCCCTGTCGTAGTGAACAAGCTAAGGAAGTTATAAAGATTTTAATCCATGAAATTATCCCCAGGTTTGGGCTGCCACGGAGCCTTCAGAGTGACAATGGCTCCGCCTTTAAAGCTGCTGTAACTCAGGGGGTATCTAAAGCTCTAGGAATAGAGTATCACTTACACTGTTCCTGGAGACCCCAATCCTCAGGAAAGGTTGAAAAAGCTAATGACATTATCAAAAGACATCTGCGCAAATTAACTCAAGAAACGCAGGACAACTGGATTAAAGTCCTACCCATAGCTTTAATGAGGGCTCGAACTGCCCCAAAAAAGGAGGGACTGTCCCCCTTTGAATGTATTTATGGAAGGCCTTTCTTACGCACAGACATTGTTATAGATCCTGAAGCCTTGGAGTTAACTAATTATGTAACTCAGCTCTCAGCTTTTCAACAGGCATTAACAGAACTCCGGGAGACGACTCCTGACCCAGCCTCTGAATCCAGCAAGCCTCTATTTGAGCCAGGAACCGAGGTCCTCATAAAAACATTGGGATCTGGGGGCTCATCCCTCGAGCCCCTCTGGGAAGGCCCTTACCAGGTTATTCTTTCTTCTCCCACAGCTGTCAAAGTGCCAGGAATTGATTCTTGGGTACATCACACTCGAGTCAAGAGGTGGCACCCTGACCAGAACTAAGTGATGTCATTTTATGTTTTTACTTTCTATGCTCTGACTTTGTATGTTTCAGATGGGCCTGATAGTCTATGTGAGCCTACTTCTGCTGACTCCAGAAATCCTGAGTCTGCCCTTTGATCCTCAAGACAATGCCTTCCTGTCCTGGGCTCACTCCTATGCTGCATTCCACAATCGGTCTAACTGCTGGGTCTGCGGAGCACTCCCCTCTTCATCAGTGGAAGGCTTCCCGTGGTGGACATCTCCACTTCAAGGAAAAGACTTTCTCCAAGTCTGCGAATACCTTCGACAACAATCGCATGTGATGCCTCTTCATCTGATGACATCTAACAACCCTAGAATGGACTGGTGTAATACTTTATACCTTAACTATGGACATAATCTGACTTTTAATTTTGATTATACACTGTCTCAGTTTAATGACTATTTTGCTGCACATAAGACAAATAGGTCTAGATCTGATGGTTTTTTACCTGACGTTTATCAAATATGGGATGAGGTTATATGGCTAACTCCTGAAAAAGGACGTCTAATATCTACTGCCCCTATATGCTGGGAACAAACAGAGCCATCCTCCAAAGTTAGCCAGCAACTTAATTACACTAATTGGAAACAATTGGGATTTTTGCCTCAAGAAATATGTAACGTAATCATTCCCGTGTTTTCCAACCCCAGTTCAGGACCTTCCTTTGTCTGGCCAGGCACTAATTGGGACTGGGTATCTCAGTCACGATGGCTTGCTCCAAATGGGACTTATTGGATATGTGGCTCTTACCTATGGGCTTGGCTTCCCCCTGGCTGGATAGGGAGATGCACCCTGGGTCTAGCCTTTACTCATGGCTTTATATTTTCAGAGCTTCCAGAAAAGCCTGCTAATTTGCCCCACCTTAAAACTCGGTGGGCAAGGTCTGTATTTCACTGGTATGATTATTTGGCTGCAGTGTTTGTCCCCTCTTTGGGGACTACAGATGTTATGCTACGAGTAGATGCTTTGACTAATTTTACTCAACAGGCATTACAAGATTCTCAAAAAGCTATTTCAGCTCTTAATGCTGAACAAGCACAAATTAGAAAGGTGGTTTTACAAAACAGATTGGCTTTAGATATTCTGACAGCTGCGCAAGGAGGAACTTGTGCCATCATTCATACTCAGTGCTGTACATATATACCTGATATGAGCACTAATGTTACTCATTTTACTAAACACATGAATAAGATGATTGGGGCCATGGACACTCCTGAAGCCTCAATCGCTTCACTTTGGGAGACATTAACTAGTTCCCCATGGTGGAAAACTATCTTAATTGCAATAATTCTGATTGTTTTGTTTTTGCTCTTTGCTCCCTGCATCTGTAACTGTGTAACTGGATTTGTTTCTAGTCGCATGAAAGCTTTTAAGTTACAAATGGTTGCTCAAACTCCTGCTATCACTGCAGCTTCTTCCGATTACTATTTGGGGCCCCTGGATCAGGCATCCTCACTATGAGGATTAGGAGAATATGTTGCCTCACCAATTTAGGGACAACGCCCCTTGTCAGCTCGGAAGCAGTTATGGAATGAGAACGACGCCCCTTTTCCCTAGGCAACATAATTCTCCTAAAAGAAAAGGGGGGAATGAGAGGGTAACAGGCAGGAAGGCCAGGGGTCTCCAAATGGAGGAAAGAGGCTGTAAGTGCCAGACATTTTTCTCTCTCTTAACCGGCAGGAAAGAACAAACCAGCGATCTGGTTTTCCTTCTCTATACAAAATTAAAAGGAGGTTTCTCCTAACATTCTGTGTGGCCATGACACCTGGTCTCACCTAAAGCTAACTACTCCCAAACCTTGAGTTAACCAATACATTTCTTTTTCGTATGGAAATGTTGTCTTAAGCTATGTTAATGAACCCCAGACTCCATCTTCAAGTTGGTTCCGCCAAAGGGCCTAACTTACTTATTCAGGTATTGTTCCCCTAATCTATGTAAACGAAACTATTTGTTGGTACAAGATGCAAGTCAATAGTTTTATGGCCTGGGATGAATTATCTGGTGCCATTCTAGATTTTATGACATTCCTTTCTTTTCATTAACAGACTGTGACTATATAACATACAGCTAAAGACTAGGAGGGGGGTTCTCTTTTGCCCCCTTCTGATGCCTATGTCAGAAGCTTTCTCTATCTCCTTTATACTTTAATAAAACTTTATTACACAAAAGCTCTGAGCGATCCAGCCTCGTCTCTGGCCCCGGATTGAATTCGTCTCCTCCGGAGGCCAAGAATCCCGCGTCTTATCGTTCAGCAACAACCTTTCAGTTGGATGAAGCACAAGTTGGAATCAAGATTGCCAGGAGACCTATGAACAGCCTAAGATATGCAGATGATACCACCCTTATGGCATAAAGTGAAGAGGAACTAAAGAGACTCTTGATGAAAGTGAAAACAGAGAGTAAAAAAGTTGGCTGAATACTAAACATTCAAAAAAGGAAGATCAGGGCATCCATTCCCTTCATGGCACATAGATGGGGAAGCAATGGAAACTGAGAGAGTTTATTTTCTTGGGCTCCTAAATCACTGCAGATGGTGACTACAGCCATGAAATTAAAAGACACTTACTCCTTGGAAGAAAAGCTATGCGCAACCTAGATAGCATGGTAAAAAGCAGAGACTTAACTTTGCTGGCAAAAGTCTCTATAGTCAAAGCTATGGTTTTTCCAGTAGTCTTGTGTGGATGTGAGAGTTGGACCATAAAGAATTATGCTTTTGAACTGTGGTGCTGGAGAAGACTCTTGAGAGTCTCGAACAAGGAGATCAAACTAATCAGTCCTAAGGGAAACCAATCCTGAATATCCTTTGAAAGGCCTGATGCTGAAGCTGAAACTCCAATAATTTGGCCACCTGATGCTACGAAGTGACTATTGGAAAAGACCCTGATGCTGGGAAAGATTGAAGGAAGGTGGAGAAGGGGATGGCAGAGGATGAGAGAGTTGGATGGCATCACTGGCTCAATGGACATGAGTTTGGGCACACTCCAGGGTATAGTGGAGGACAGGGAAACCTGACATGCTTCGTAGGGTCGCAAATTGTTGGATATGAATGAGGAACTGATCAACAACAATGCAATTTACATTGACTTTTCTCATTTGAACATCACCAGGGAATCACAGTCTTTTGCAGACTCAACATTTGCAATCAGTTATTACAGCTTATAACATTATTAAAACTGACATTTTCAAATATTGCATAAAGAGAGTTACAAGCTATCTCTTTATACTACATCAATCTTTTACAGCACCCATGTTTTAACAAGAGCAGTGTTACCAGATCCAACACGACATTTTCCTTACGTCCTAGGGCCATGAAAGATCAGTTACATTCATGGTGTTCTTCTAGAAGACAGTAGTAAGATGTAATAAAAATTCTGCTTATGAATAGAAAGTGAGCAGAAAGCAAGGACACCGATGTTCTTCAGTCCCATATAATATGGACAGAGTTGGATGAAATGTTTTTTAAAAGATATGGATTCACATTGATTATTCCAATTAAAGATGTAAATGTTACTGTAGTGACATTGTTTTCCTCAGAGAATATGTTTCACCTATCACCAAAACTTTCTAAAATATTAATGCTCAAGAGATACATTTTCAAAATTCCCAGACAAGGCAGATGATTAGCTTTTCATTTTCTTCATATTTAATGAAAAAAACCTACAATTCTTACTTCTTCACTTCTTTTTATTACTACTCCCTGAGTGTAGAAGGAGGCTTCCCAGGTGGCACAGAGGTCAAGAATCTGCCTGCTAATGCAGGAGACACAGGAGACCTGAGTTCGATTCCTGGGTCAGGAAGATCTGCTGGAGGAAGAAGTGGCAAGTCACTCCAGTTTTCTTGTCTGGAGAATTCCGTGGGCAGAGGGGCCTGGTGGGCAACAGTCCTGGGGTCACATAGCATCAGACATGACTGAGTGCGCGCGCGCGCACACACACACACACATACACACACAAAGTATAGAAAAACAGATCTTGCATACAGAATTTTTATTTTGATCCATTTATAATTTTATTTTTACATAATAAGCTATCTTCAATTTTCAAATATTATTTAAAATGTTTGTTTTCTACTGTGACCTGAATTTGTAAGCAAAAATTTTCAAATTAGTCCTTGTTTACATTTAGTAACAAGTTTACATTTAGTCCTTGCTTATGGCTCAGACAGTAAAGAATCTGCCTGCAATGCAAGAGATTGGGGTTTAGTTCCTGCGTGGGGAAGATCCCCTGGAGAAAGGAATGGCTACCCTCTCCAGTATTCTTGTCTGGAAAACCCCATGGAAAGAGGAGCCTGGCAGGCTACAAATCAGTGGGGTCAAAAAAGTCAGACATGACTGAACAACTAATGCCCTTTTTTCTAATAGTAAATAGTAATCTTATTCAGAGGACAGGCAAAATTACAAAGAACATTTTAACTTATTTTAACGCCAGATTGACTAGAAACCAATCTCTTACAATCCTAGAGCCCTAAGAGGAAACAATGGAGAAGGAAATGGCAACCCACTTCAGTGCTCTTGTCTGGAAAATTCCGTGGACAGAGGAGCCTAGTAGGCTCCAGTCCACGGGGTTGCAGAAAGTAGGAGACTTCACTTTCTTTTCTTTCTTACGGGGAAATAAATCTTTTGGTTATCATACAAAGAAAGAGAGGGATCCATTTCTAACTCCTGACTTAATGACAAATATAACGTGCATTTCTGCGTGCTAAATCGCTTCCGTTCTGTCCCACTCTTTATGACCCTATAGACTGTAGCCCGCCGGGCTCGTCTGTTCATGGTGTTCTCCAGGTAAGAATACTGGAGTGGGTAACCATGTCCTTCTCCAGGGGATCTTCCCAACCCAGGGATCCTGCATTGGCATCTCTTATGTCTCCCGCATTGGCGGGTGGGCTCCGCCACCTATAGTTTAAATATGTACCACATAACCAGGCACAGTTTGCCACTTCTCACTTTCTCCAGAGAGATCCTAGAGGTATTGCTGAATCTCTAACTCCTGTGCAAAAGTAGATTTCCCTGGTCAGCAGCTTCAAGACTATCTTTTACTAAGCAGTCATTCATATAGTGGCTGTGATGTGGAAGTCAGCCAAAAACAGGGCAATAAAAAGGAAAGACAATTATCTAAAGAACCATAGCAACAATATGCACTTGTGACAAGAGGGAGGAAAATGACTGGATGCTTGTTTCAAATAAAAAGATAACATTGTAAATTCAAGGGAAGAAGTGGTAATATATTGCTGTATATCTTATATATATGCACCATAAAGTGAAAATAGTGTGATACTCGGGAATGGAAATTTGTAAGGAGTCAGCTTTGAACATTGTAAGATAGCCTTTTAAAATTGGTGATATCTTCTGCAAGGACAAGCCTTACATACTAGATATATATAAGAACAGAAGATTTAATCCCTTAGTAATATCATAATCCTGGAATAATGTATTTTTGTATTCACACATTTGCATAATTGAGAGGGATGATCTTACCTAGGTGAACTGGAGCTAAGTACGGTAGAGGAGACTGGCATTCTAATCACCCCTCATTGGCAGGAATCTCTCTTTAAAAATATTTTTATTTTATATTGAAATATAGCTGATTGACAGTGTTATGATGGTTTCAGTGAACAGTGAAAGGGCTCAGCTTTACATACACATGTATCCATCCTCCCCCAAGCTCACCTCCCATCCAGGCTGCCACGTAATACTGAACAGACCTCCCTGTACTATACAGTAAGTCTTCATTGGTTATCCATTTTAAGCATAGCAGTGTGTACATGTAGACCCCATTGGTGATAACATTAAATATCTGATCTCTTACCAAATTTCGAATATATACTACTTTTGTTCAGTGTAATCGCCCTGTGGTGTATTGTGAGTGCTGAACTATGTCCAGCTGTTTGAGGCCTCATGAACTGTAGCCTGCCAGGCTCCTCAATCCATGGAATGTTCCAGGCAAGAATACTGCAACGGCTTGCCGCTTCCTACTTCAGGGGATCCTCCCAAACTAGTGATCGAACCTGTGTCTCTTGAGTTTCTTGCATTGGCAGGCAGGTTCTTTACCCCTAGCGCCTCCTGGGAAGTCCTGTTGTACATTAGATCCCCATAACTTGTCTTCCGACTGGACGATTGTCTCTTTGACCAACATACTCCCTTTCCTCCTCTTCTCAGCTCCTGGTGATCACTGTTCGAGTCTTTGTTTCTGACTTTTCTTTTTTCTTTTAATTCCAGACATAAGTGATATCATACAATATTTGTCTTTCTCTGACTTATTTCACTTATCCTAATGCCCTCAAGGCCCATTCATATAGTCACCTGGTAGGATATCCTTGTTTCGCATTGCTGACTAGTATTTTATTGTTATCTGTAAACCACAGTTTCTTTATCCATGTTTCCATTGATGGACACTTCATCCATATTTTAGGTATGTGAATAATGCTGCAATGAACATGGGAGTGCAGATATCTCTTCAAGATCCTGTTTTCATTTCCACTCCATATACAATCAGAAGTGGGATTGTTAAATAATATGGTAGATCTGTTTTTAATTTTTTGAGAAAAACTTCTACAGTTTTCCATAGCAGCTGTAATAGTTTACATTCCCATGAAAAATGTACAGAACATTCTTCATATTCTTGCTAGCAATTGTTAGTTCTTGGTTTTTCGTTTTGTTTTGTTTTTTGAGAATTGTTATTCTAACACGTGTGAGGTGATATCTCATTGTGGTTTTGATTTGCTTGTCCTTGATGGCTAGAAATGTTGAACCCTTTTCATGTACCTATTGGTTATCTGCGTGTCTTCTTTAGAAAATGTCTATCAAGATTCTTTGCATTGTAAGCATTTGTCCTTGTCTTTCTGACCACTTTTCCACAAAGAATTTTTTATTATTTCTTTTGAGTGTCAGAATAAGGAGGTCAAAATTCATTTCTTTATAATTTGAATGCCAGAAATGATAGACAATTTTCTTTAATTACCTGTTTCCATAATTACATAATTGTTTCATTCAAAAGATAATATTTGCTTACTTATATTTTAATATGCTTAAATTTTATAGTTTATATTTTATCACAAATTTTATTAAATTATGTCTAAAAAACAAAATTTAGAAGTTATTAAAACTATAAACCCCAATCCTTAATATTTTTGTTAATATCTTTTAGAACCTTATAAATTCATTTAGTCAGTATTTATAAGTTTCTATAGATTTAAATTCATATTTACTGAATGATTTGATATTCATAACTTCATAAATTATGGAACAAGTATTAATAATTCACTATAGTCATATATATTATTTAAATTATGCTAAATATTTCTGTTTTATATAGCATAAAAATATTTTCTTTTTTAATTACAGATAAGAGTTATCTGCTTAGATTTATCTACCCTAATAATTGTTTATGGATTTTCTCAAAACATTTTCATCTGCATTCAAATATATGTCTAATATATGCATGTACATATGCACGTGCATATATATTGATACTCAAAAATAAATTAAATAACCCATTATACCTTGTAATTTTGAATCTTTCCTCACCTAACAATCACTTTTCAGTATCATAGATATCTAATTTATTATCTTATTATAGAAAAGAGTCAGACACGACTGAGTTAACTAAGCACATGTACAGAATAATATTTCATTTAGAGTAGATTGGATAGATAAATCTCCAAATAAATCTCCATTCTGAGAAACAACTAATTTGTCTCTAACATTTTGCCCCCAAAAATTCTTTTTTGAAATTTGTTTTAGTATTTCTAAGAGGTAAATTCATAAAATAGAATTATCAGATCAAAGTCTATATACATTGGGCTTCCCTGACAGTGCAGTTGGTAAAGAATCCACCTGCAATTCAGGAGACCCCAGTTCAATTCTTGGGTCAGGAAGATCCACTAGAGAAAGGATAGGCTACCTACTCCAGTATTCTTGGACTTCCCTAGTGGCTCAGCTAGTGAAGAATCCACCTGCAATGTGGGAGACCTGGATTTGATTCCTGGGTTGGGGAGATCCCTTGGAGAAGGGAAAGGCTACCCACTCAGTATTCTGGCCTGGAGAATTCCATTGACTGTACAGTCCGTGGGGTCGCAAAGAGTCGGATACGACTGAGTGACTTTCACTTCACTTCAGTAATTATGTTTACTTGTTTTGCACTAGATTTAAGAATGTCTGAGTCTCAGAAATATTATGTTTTTCATAATGCAATGATAGACCAAATATTGTAAACTATCAATCCTTCAATCATATCCTGTGAAACAAAACAAAAACTATGACAGAATGTTAAATAGGATTCTTTGTCTTCTGGTGTTTCAACTGAGAACAGTTAGTTGAAAAAAGTGATGCCATGTATCTCTGCCCCCTCCAGTTTTAATATAAGCAATCAATCTATTCATGAAGACTCTCCAAAGTGATTTTACCACCATTAAGTCATTTTCAAACTCAATATAAAGGAATCGAGAAATCAATAAGCAAGATATTTTCTTCAATATAGTTGTCAACATCCTCCTGATAGTATAGCCTTATATGAAGCATGGAGTTTGCGTCCCACAACCATAAATACAGTGACGAAGGTGTCTCTTGACCATTGACACTTGACTAAGTGATCACTGTGACCAATTGACTACAAGAATGCATGACCCCACTGTCACATCCACCACTGACTCCAGAGACATAAACCCTGAGACCTTACAACTGACAAGTTCCGAAGAAGAGTTGCTGCCTGGAGCTGACGTAGAAGAGTAAGAGAGACAGGAGTGAATTGGGATCTGTCATTTCATGTTTTTCAGCACAAGGATGCTTGAGTTTTCCCAGTGGCAAAGCAAATTTTTGAAATTCATTGGATTGAGTAAATTTTAAAGGCAGCAAGTCACAATGGCTTGCCTGAAACTGCAAGATTACTGCCCAGAAGTCTCAATGGGATAAGCTGCTGGGAATGGGGTAAAAGAGTATTGACAATAGGAATTGCCATCTGCAGGAGATATATCATTCGTGAGCACTGCCAGTGGTTGATCTCATAGATGTGAATCAACCATGAGCACCAAAAGTTTCATGGGTGACAAGACCAGTCTTATATTGCCTGAAGCCAGTACTGAAGTAAGCTGTCCTCCTCTACCCCTTTATTTCTCTCTTTTCTTTCAAAATAACTTTATCCTGACCCCAACACAAGAGGCCATACAAGCAATTATTGAGATCAGGAGAATGTGGAATTGCAAAAAGAAAAGAAGCCAGATATAAATTCTACCTTCTCCACTATAGAACTCTCATTCATAGTGAGAATTATAATATTTTGGAGCCACTAATATATTACAATTTTAAACAATGCAACTAATTTCTGTTTATAGAAGTTTTGTCTAATTTTAATGTATATTCCCAAATGTAGTTGATAGATTAACAAGGGGAATATAAATTTGGCTCTTATAAAAAATTGGCAAGCATTTACAATGTGCTCAGATGTGTTCCTATTGTGGTGAACAGTGAAAATCACATGGTCATGTCTGCCATTTTCCCTTTCCAAATAGGTCATATCCAGTGATAGGTTCTTCTGGGGTATAAAGACCTAAACATTTTAGCTCAACTGCAGAAAAGTTTGCAAGGCCATTCTCAATTTAAAATTCCCTCAAGTAGTTGACTGAAACTGTTGCTCTGCCACTACCTTGCAGTTGAACTACTCTTTGGCTCATTTTTACCTCCCCCCACTTTGTTGCACAGATATTGATGCTAAGAGTCCTGAGCATATCATGCCAGCTAAATTGTGTCTAGTTGTTTGCCAGAAGAAACATCCAACAGTCATGCAATAATTTGTTTAATGTTAAACCAATCTCTAATATGAGAATATTAATAGTCTCATTTTAAGATCAGGAAATGTGAAGTGCATATATTTTCAAATATATACATACACATACATGGTGAGGATGCAGTAAACATATAAAGTGAAGGCTTTCAAAGAATTTAGAGACTCAATTTAAGAAATTAAAAAGTCCTCTAGTGAGCAGAACTATGAAGAAAGATAGCACATTTAGACTTTTTTTAAAAAAAAATCAAATCTATGACTAGAGATCACTTCAAGAAAATTTGAAATACCAAGGGTGCAAAGGTGGATACAATACAGGACAGAAACTGTATGGATCTAACAGAAGCAGAAGATATTAAGAAGAGGTGGCAAGAATACACAGAAGAAATATACAACAAGATATTAAAGACTCGGATAACCATGATAATATGATCACTCACCTACAGCCAGACATCCTGCAGTGTGAAGTCAAGTGGGCCTTAGGAAGCATCACTACAAACAAAGGTAGTAGAGGTGAGGGAATTTCAGCTGAGTTATTTCAAACCCTAAATGATGATGCTGTGAAAGTGCTGCATTCAATAAGCTAGCAAATTTGGGAAACTCAGCAGTGGCCACAGGACTGGAAAAGGTCAGTTTTCTATTCAATCCCAAAGAATGACAATGCTGATGGTTGTTCAAACTATGGCACAATTGCATTCATTTCATGTTAGCAAGATAATAATCAAAATCCTTCAACCTAGAGTTCAACATCCTTTGGATCATTGAAAAAGCAAGAGAACTCCAGAAAAACATCAACTTCTGCTTTATTGACTATGCTAATGCCTCTGACTGTAGATTACAACAAACTGGAAAATTCTGAAAGAGATAGGAAAACCAAACCACCTGACCTGCCTTCCGAGAAATCTGCATGCAGGTCAAGAAGCAACAGAGTTAGAACTGGACATGGAACAGCAGACTGGTTCAAAATTAGGAAAGGAGTACATCAAGTCTGCATATTGCCACCCTGCTTATTTAATTTAAATGCAGGGTACATCATGCAAAATGCCAGGCTGGATAAAACACAAACTGAAATCAAGATTGCCAGGAGAACTATCAACAACCTAAGATATGTAGATGGAACCACCATTATGGAAGAAAGCAAAGAGGAATTAAAAGGCCTCTTGATGAAGGTGAAAGAGGAGAGAGAAAAAGCTGACTTAAAACTCAAGATTCAAAAAACTAAGATCATGGCATCTGGTCTTATCACTTCATGGGAAATGGATGGGGAAAGAGTGACAGGCCTTATTTTCATGGACTCCAAAAACACTACAGATGTTAATTGCAGCCATGAAACAAAAAGATACTTGTGTATTGGAAGAAAAGGTACAACAAGCCTTGACAGTGCATCAAAAATCAGAGACGCCACCTTGCTGGCAAAAATCTGTAGAGTCAAATCTATGGTATTTCCAGTATTTCATGTACAGATATGAGAGTTGGACTGTAAAGAAGGCTGAGTGCTGAAGAATTGATTTTAAACTAGAGGTTCCATAAAATCCAGAAACCTCAGTGATTCAACACAACAAAAGACTAGTTGTTGATCTGCCAAAGCCTGCTGACTCTTTGGAGATTCATGGATCCAGTTCTTTTGTACTACATAACACCATGATGTAACGATGTGACTTTCAACACACATTAGCATGGAAATAGAAAGAAAAGTATAGCTCAGCCCAAGAGTTATGCGTATCATTCTTTTCTGAAGCTCTTTAGAATGACTTAATCTCTACCTAAATTCAAGAGGTCTGGGAAGCATAGCTTCCTGTGATTCCTAAAAGGTGAGGCACACAGATACTGGTGAATAATGATGATGTCTACAATCCTAAATCTAGATCAATCTTATATCTAAAATGGCTATCTACTGTTACTCCCAGTAGGAGTCAGGCAATCACATTCCAGCCAATACAACACTAGAATATGGATCAATTCAGTTCAGTCACTCAGTTGTGTCCAACTCCTTGAGACCCCATGGACTGCACCACACCAGACTTCCCTGACCATCATCAACTTCCAGAGTTTACTCAAACTCATGTCCATCAAGTCAGTGATACTATCCAACCATCTCATCCTCTGTCCTCCCCTTCTCCTCCTGCCTTCAATCTCTCCCATCATCAGGATCTTTTCCAATGAGTTATTTCTTTGCATCAGATGGCCAAAGTATTGGAACATCAGTCCTTCCAATGAATATTTAGGACTGATTTCCTTTAAGATGGACAGGTTGAATTTCTTTGCTGTCCAAAAGACTCTCAAGAGTCTTCAACACCACAGTTCAAAAGTATCAATTCTTCCAGACTCAGCTTTCTTTATGGTCCAACTCTCAAATCCATACATGACTACTGGAAAAACCAAAGCTTTGACTAGATGGAACTTTGTTGGCAAAGTAATATCTCTGCTTCTTACTATGCCATCTAGGTTTGGTCAGAACTTTTCTTTCAAGGAGGAAACATCTTTTAGTGTCATGGCTGCAGTCACCATCTGCAGTGATTTTGGAGCCCCCCAAAATAAAATCTGCCACTGATCCTATTGTTTCCTCATCTATTTGCCATGAAGTGATGGGACCAGATGCCATAATCTTAGTTTTCTGAATGTCGAGTTTAAGCCAGATTTTTCACTCTCCTCTTTCACTTTCATCAAGAGGCTCTTTAGTTCTTCTTTATTTTCTGCCATAAGTGTGGTGTTATCTGCATATCTGAGATTATTATTTTTTTTTTTTTCCTGGCAATCTTGATTTCAGCTTGTGCTTCATCCAGTCCAGCATTTTTCATGATGTACTCTGCATATTTTTCATGATGTACTCTGTTAAATAAGCAGGGTGACAATATACAGCCCTGACATACTCCTTTCCTGATTTGGAACCAGTCTGTTGTTCCATGTCCAGTTCTAACTGTTTCTTCTTGACCTGCATACAGATTTCTCAGAAGAACTATACAAAAAAAGGTCTTCATGACCCAGATAATCATGATGGTGTGATCACTTACCTAGAGTCAGATATTCTGGAATGCGAAGTCAAGTGGGCCTTAGGAAGCATCACTATGAGCAAAGCTAGTGGAGGTGATGGAATTCCAGTTGAGCTATTTCAAATCCTAAAAGATGATGCTGTAAAAATGCTGCACTCAATATGTCAGCAAACTTGGAAAACTGAAGAGTGGCCACAGGACTGGAAAAGGTCACTTTTCATTCCAACCCCAAAGAAAGACAATCCCAAAGAATGCTCAAACCATGGCACAATTGCACTCATCTCACATGCTAGCAAAATATTGCTCAAAATTCTCCAAGCCAGGCTTCAACAGTATGTGAACAGTGAACCTCCAGATGTTTAAGCTGGATTTATAAAAGGCAGGGGGACCAGAGATCAAAATGCCAACATATGTTGTATCATCACAAAAGAGAGAGTTGTTTGAGGCAATCATCCATTTCTGCTTTATTGACTCTGGCAAAGCCTTGATGGTGTGGATCACAACAAACTGTGGAAAATTCTTAAAGAATACGAATACATCATTCTAAATTCTCCAATTCTCACTAATAAAAATGCTGGTTTTGGAGCTGCAAATCCAGAACACTCACTATTATGGCCTGCATGTTTCTTATTCATTGGTATTCTAGGTATGTTTCCTGGGATCCTAGAATTGTTAACTCTGATTCTAATTGTTGTAATGAACAAGCTATTTTGAATAGTGACAGATTTTATTTTCTTGGGCTCCAAAATCACTGCATATGGTGACTGCAGCCATGAAAGTAAAAGACATTTGCTCCTTGGAAGAAAAGCTATGACCAACACAGAGAGTATATTAAAAAGCAGAGATATTACTTTGTCGATAAATGTCTGTCTAGTTAAAGCTATGGTTTTTCCAGTAGTCATATCTGGATATGAGAGTTGGACTATAAAGAAAGCTGATCACCAAATAATTGTTGCTTTTGAACTGTGGTGTTGGAGAATAGTCTTGAGAGTCCCTTAGCTGCATGGAGATCCAACCAGTCCATCCTAAAGGAAATCAGTCTTGAACATTCATTGGAAGGACTGATGCTGAAGCTGAAGCTCTAATACTTTGGCCACCTGATGCGAAGGACTGACTCACTGGAAAAGACCCTGATTCTGGGAAAGATTGAAGGCAGGAGGAGAAGGGGATAACAGGGGATAAGATGGTTGGATGGCATCACCATCTTGAAGGACATGCATTTGAACAAGCTCCAGGAGTTGATGACGGACAGGGAAGCCTGGCGTGCTGCAGTCCATGGAGTTGCAAAGAGTTGGACATGACTGAGCAACTGAACTGAACTGTAAGTATCATTTCCATTGAGTAGATCTTAAGAGGCATCTCTCCATGTTAATTATTTATTAGTAATCTTTGGAAAATCCCTGTTTCATGAAACTAAATAGAATATGTGTATAGTGAGTTCTCAAGAGCTCTTTGCTTAAGAATTAGATATTACATTGTCTCTTGAAATTATAGTTAAAATTGCAGAACATATGTTCCCCTTTCCAGAAACCGGTTTGTTTTTCAATGCTTTTATAATTGCAATTGTGCATCTTGACAATTAGAAGTAGTTACCATCTAGAAAAATAAAACCTTTGATTATGCAATTTACAGAATTAAAGTGCTGATTTCAATGTAAGACTATAAACATATATCAACTATATCCAAAGTCAAGGCATTGAAATTATAGGAATAAAGAAATCCATTTAAAATATATACTGTCAGTTTTTCCTGTGTTTTCTTAAAAGCATATTTCTTACTAAAGCTCCTTCCCTCATAGCTCAGTTGGTAAAGAATCTGCATGCAATACAGGAGACCCCAGCTTGATTCCTGAATTTTTAAGATCTGCTGGAGAAGGAATAGGCTACCCACCCACTTCAGTATTCTTGGGCTTTCTTTGTGGCTCAGCTGGTAAAAAATCCACCTTCAATGTGGGAGACCTGGGTTCAATCTCTGGGTTGGGAAGATCCCCTGAAGAAAGGAAAGTCTACCCTCTCCAGGATTCTGGCCTGAAGAATACGGACTATATAGTCCTTTGGGTTGGAAAGAGTTGGACATGACTGAATGACTTTCACTTTCACTTTACTAAAGCTGCAAGGTTACAGAGGAAACAATCTCTGTTTACTTGATAATATTAATTATATATCTTATATACCAAAATATTTGAAAATTGAAAGAATCCTACATTAAGAATCAAATATTAATAGCTGCTTTTTTTCTTTGATTTAAGCTCCACTTAGTTAATGTTCAATGATTGAGTATCTAGAATGAATTTATTAAATTTATGTACCACAGACATAGATTAGAATGACTGATTTATAAGATCACTTCCTAGTCTAAACAGGTCACTTGTATAATTTCAACAAACCTTATGTCTAGCTTTATTGTAAGAGTTAGAGACCAAGCTGAAACTTCTCTTATGGGTCAGATGTTGCCTTGGGCACATATGTTATATACCAGCAATTCTATTATTGACTCAGCTATAGATCATCTTGATTTGGCATGAAAAGGAACCACTTCATCTTTTCTGCTCCAGTTCCTTCAGTTGAGGATCAAAAAAATGTTTCTATCCAATTGTCTTATAGAGAAGACATTTATGTCTTGCTGTTAGCTCTAATCACATATAGAAAAAACTTGGCCAGCAATACATGGCTTCCTGTTTCCCAGCTGTGTTTTCCAACTTTTCCTTCTATTAAAATACATTTGGGGTAAAATGTATAAGTAGCAGAAAACTTATGATGAAAAAAACCGATGTTAACATAATGGAGGTTACAAAGATATACCTGGACAAGATTAAGGAAGAGGGTAGGCAGTAATGGATAATGACGCTATTGAAGCAAATGGCCAGGACAACAAAAAAATCTCAGAGGCTAGACTGAGCTTCAGAGAAGAGTCTGATGGTAAACAGTAAAGGAAACTTCAAAGTTTAAGTGTTTTTTAGGTACCTTTTACTACTCCCCAGGAATATTAAAGAAATACTAAGCATATATGAATTGGTTTTAATTCAAAGTCATGTGTTATAAGATGCTATTGTTATTATATTTGTGGGGCAAAATGTACATACTTTATAAACATTTTGAGTATAAATTAACGATACCACTCAAAAATGGTGATAAGTACTTCCTCAAAGACTTCAACATTTATATTGACCCACATGTGTTGATACTGAGGGCTTCTCTAATGGCTCAGTGGTAAAGAATCCACCTATAATGCAGGAGACATAGGAGATGTCGGTTCACACACTGAATTAGTAAGATCCCCTGGAGGAGGAAATGGCAACCCATTCCAGTATCCTTGCCTGAAAAATCCCATGGACAGAGGAACCTGGCAGGCTACCATCCATGGGGTAGCTGAGCGTTGGACAGAACCGAGAGACTGAGCACGCATCCATCGATATGATGTTCTATTATTAAGGAAAGTCAGCACAAGTTTTAGGGTTTATTAAACTTCTGAAGCACGATTTGTATCACTGTAGACTGCATTACTCCCTTTAGATGAGACCTAACCTGGGCTTCCCTGGTAAAGCTCAGTTGGTAAAGAATCTGCCTGCAATGCAGAAGACACCAGTTTGAATCCTGGGTTGGGAAGATTCACTGGAGAAGGGAAAGGCTACCCACTCTGGTATTCTGGCCTGGAGAATTCCATGGACTGTATAGTCCATGGGGTCGCAAAGAGTCAGACACAACTGAGGGACTTTCACTTGACTGTATACACAATTAGCTGTAAGGTGGTGGTTGCAACCTGGCCAGTTATAAATACTTCAGTGTCACTATGGATGGAGTAGAAAATGGCAACCCACTTCAGTATTCTTGTCTGAAAAATTCTATGGACAAAGGAGGCTGGTGGGCTACAGTCCATGTGGTCACAAAGAGTTGGACAGGACTGAGCAACTAAGCATCCAGGTATGCCACTATGGAAATGCACTCCCACTGGGAAACAAAAATGTTATAAAGACAACTAGTGAAAATACAAGGAAACATCAAATGATTTTTTTTTTTCCTTGCAGCAAAAGAAGACAAGATAGGATAGTAGAACAGGTTATTTCAATGAAATAAACAGGGCATTTGCTACAACTGGGTGCATGGTGAAGAAGGAAAAGATCTAAATTCCAGTTCCTGGTGTCTGCACATCAAGTTCTTATATCTCATAACATCTGGCTATCTATTACTACTTTAGCAGTAATTAAAATAGCAATAACTCAGTTTTCCCTCCCTAGTCCTTGTTGATACACACTGATATAAAGTGAATCCAAAGAGTAAGTCCTGCTCACTTGATAGCTCTTTAACTAGGTTATAATATGTATGAATGGTCTACAAAAGGCACTAAGAAAATAAAATTTTATGCAATACATTAAAAATTGTAGGTGATACCAAATGTACAATGGTAGACATTTTCCATAGATTCATTATTGTACTATACAATATAACTTTATTTTGAAAAAAAATCATTAAAAATTATGAAATTTTGAGAGAAAAAAGGAAGAATATTACAAAGAACATGTATGTTTACCCAGTTCATTAGTATTTTACCCATTTATACATGCACTTTATCATGTGCTCTCTCAATCTCTCTCTCTCTCTCACCTCCACACACATGCATACACACACATACACAAAAGTACACACAAATGATTTTTGAACAATTTAAATATTGAAGATTTTTTGGCCCTCTAAGCTTAAAACATAAGTATGTGTTTTCTAACTACAGGGAAATTTACACTAAAGTTATCAACCTCAGTACATTTACAGGCAATATTTTATCTAAAATATTAATACTTTCTGTCATGCAATTCTATTTGAATCAATATTCTTTACAGCAATTTTCTTCAATTATTGACTTCAGTCTAAAATTCTGTATTGTAAGGTGTCCTTCTATGTATATGGGGATAAATAGAAGTTTGAAACTCAATGTGAAGTACTCAAAAGTTTGGATGTAGAGAGAACTTGTTCCTGCTTTTGTATAAAGTTTTCCAACAGTGTAGGTGTTTGTGTAAGGACATTCAGGTGCATTGAATCTTAACAGAAGTTGGGGCAGAATTCGGGGCAGAATTCAGTGAAGTGGAATGTGATTAAATTCAACTCTATTATGTTTTACCTGTAATATCTATCAAGGAAAACAGGAAAACAAACAGGAAAAATGAGGTAATATGATATCTAAATCTTGGATTTCTCCCCATGCTATATTTGTTGTTTTCTCAACAAATGTGTTGATGAATCCCCATATAAAATGCCTGTGTATTAATTAATCCATTAATTTATTTAGCAAATATTCAATAAATATTTACTGTATGTTTTTTCATTGGCAAGCTGGGAATAAATAGATGAGCTCACAGGGAAGCTCCCTGTTGAGAGTAATAGAAGATGAGATCAGAGAAGGCAGAAACCATATCATAAGGATGTTGTAAGTCTTGATCAGGAGTTTGAAATATATTATAAATATAATAATAGGTTATTAAAGGTTTGGGTCAGTACATTGACATATATTTATATTTTAGAAGTATAATCTGGATATTGTTTTGAAAATAGGTTATTGAGTTTTTGGTAGATTGACTCTAATGTAACTCCAATTTTCCAACTTTCCACCACACTTTCCCAGTCCCCTTATTATATCTACATTCTTTGCAATGTGTCTTTGCAAAAACTCTCATCATTTCTGTTTTTCCATCTCTTAAATCTATCTTGGACTAGCCACATTTTGGCCAGTAGATTGTGATAGGAGTGTGGCATATCAGATCTGAGTCTAAGTCTCAAAGGCATTGAACACTTCTGTTCTCTCACTTGGATCATCATGAAAAGATGCCCAGGCAAAGCTGCTGCATGAGAAGATACATGAAATAGAGTCAGTCATCTGATTGAGGCTATCATAAATTAACCAACCACAGTGACTGCCAGACATGTGAATGTGCCTAAGCCAAGCCCAGGACTGCTCTGCCAATCCAAGTCAAGACCATGAGAAACAAATAGCTCTTCTATACACATATGAGCAATCACAAACCCTTCTTTCTGTAAGCCACCAGGTTATGGGATAGACTATTTCTCATTAATAGCTCTGTTTTACAGGGAAACAGTATGATCAAGGAGGATAGTTAGAAATCTCTTATGGGAGTGGAGGTCAATGAGGATTTTGGCCTGTATAAATGGTCTAATACTAAAAATGGGGAAAATAACACATTTAGTATATATTTTGAAGATGAATTCAAGAGGACTACTATATGGTTTGAATATGGATGGTGTCGAAGATTACTAAAGGTCACCCAAGACTCCACTTCTGTTTTTTTCTTCAAAGAATAAACTCAGGTGTGATATTTCTATAATCTTGATATTAGCTTCCAATGCTTTGCTGATGATCAGTTTTTAATATTTGATCTGAAAATATACTTTTAGCTAAAACCTTTGACCCATGCTCTATAAAGGGAAGACACATTTTCTACTCATTAATATAATTGCTGTCCTCACATTTGTGACAATTTGAATTATCCAAAGGAAATAATTCTAGAAAAATACTTTTTACTCTAGTAAAGGTCTACTTAGGGGAAAAGTATATATTCTTTACTTTAATTTAAATTTGTAATGCAAATTATTTTTTTACTTTTCAATTTATATTAGCTTTCAAAATAAAGTATTGAGAAATGTTTCAATGGATGTTTAAATAAAGATACTTTCTAATAGTTTCAATGTGCAATGTTGTAGTGTTAGAGGCATATTGCAAGAAATAAGCTACACATTTTCAACTGCCTTTAAATGTCAGGATTCTTACTTTTTAAGTTTTTTTTTTTTTTTTTGGTATTAAGAAAACACAATTACCATTTCATTTTTTTCTTAGTGATGAATGCAACAGGGGAAATTATTCTGTGTGTAATTTGTTTGTGTGTTGTTAAAGCTCTACAAACTGTCATTCATATAAAACACAAACTTTCACAAAGTAGAATAAAACATGACTATGCTTTTTACAATGCTTTGAAGAATAAAGATAAAGAATTTCAAGGACCTATGTAATTATAAATTAATCATAACAATGATACAACATTTTACTTTAAAGTTTATGATGATAAATTTGATGCACTAACCTAACTGGGAGTGTGGAGTGTCTAGGTATTTGGTTAAGCAGTATTTTGACTGCTTGTGAGAGCATTTCTGGATGAGATTATTCTTGGTCAACTGAGAAAATCAGATTGTTCTCCCCAAAGTGGGTGAGTCACATCCAATCCGTGCAAGGCCTAACTAAAATGAACAAAACCTGGAATGAGAGAATTTACTCTCTCTTTCTATCTTTGAGCTGGCACATTGGTTTTCTCTTGCCTTCAGACTAGAGTTTATATCATTCACTTTCTTGCTTTTGAGTCTTTGCACTCAAATTCGAAGGATATCATTTCTTTCCTAGCTGAAGTAAGGGAATCATGAATACCAGAAATGTCTTCAGTCATTCATTCAGCAAAATAGACAGAAGGTCTGTTAGATGCCAGGCAATATTATATTTATTATGGATCAAAACATTGGAAAAAAGAAAAAAAAAAACTCCCTTCATGAAGTATGTTTTATTGAAGAAGTGACTTAAAAATAGTTAGTATAATTGGTATGTTATATGGTCATATATATGCAAAACAGAAACAGCAAAAGAAGGCATGTTCTTTGGGGAATGTGGCATTTGAAAGAAAAACTTGGAAGAAGTAGATAAATGAAAATGTACATATTGGGAAAAGGGTCCCTTAGATTAACAAAAGAGCAAAAATATAGCCCTTAAGAGAAGCATATATCTGCAGTGCATAAGGAACAACTATTAAGTAACATATTATGCATTATAGATCATTTTAAGGGTTTTGCTTTTTACCATGAAGGGAATAGACTAGAGGATTTTGAGTAATGATTAGCATAATCTGACCTCTGTTTTAACAATATCCTTCTAGCTATTGGGTTAGCAATAAGGGAATACATGCAAAAGCAGGGAGACTGTCTATTATAATCATCTAATAGAATGATGATAATGGCTTGTACTATATTGTTAGTCAGTGGATGTGTAAGAAGTAGTTGGATTTTGGATATTTTGAAAGTAAAAACAAGTGACTTTGTTGGTTGTGAAATACAATGGCATGTGATTGTATTTCAATGATTTCAAATTTTCTATAACGCCAAGGTGAACTTGTCATTTACTTTGACCAGAAAGAATTCAGAAAGGTCAGCTTTTCCGAATAATACAAAAATTTTTGGACATAATTTTGAGATGACTAAGAAGCTAACAGAGTACATATAGAAGGTTGTAGATATATCATTTGGGAGCTTATGGGAGAGTTCTGAATGGAACTCTGGAAATTATTTGGAAATTTTCTATGAATACATGGCACACCAAGGCTATAAATTAGATGAGATTTAAAAGGCTGTAGTTCAAATATAAAAGATAAGTTTTAGAAATAAAGCAATTTTTTTTCTAAAAATTTTAGAAATAGTGTTCTGAAATCAAAGTTTATATATATATATATATATATACATATATATATATGGAGAAAAAATAAAAATGAGCAAATATGAGTAGGATTGAGAAATGACCAATATGTTTTGCAACAAGTAGAGCATTAGAATGCTTACTAAGGGAACACTGCCAGAGTAAAAGTCTATTTGGAATGGGTTCAAAGTGCATGGGGTGAGGAAAAGTTGAGTATAGATAATGCTTTTTCAAGAAATTTAATTCCAAATAGAAGATAAAAAGTACAGTATTGGAGGAGAAAGTGACATAAAGTTTAATGAGGTGGCAACTTTTCATTAAGAAATGGGACTGATTCAATAGATAAGGATAGAATTCATAGTCCAGGTATAGTGTGGGCAGTGGATAGGTTTTATTTAGCAAGAGGAAGAATTTTCCTTTGCCTGGAGCAAAGTCCATTCTTTCTAAGTTCAGGGAATATGGAAAGTTTTAAAGTAAATTGAAAAATGAAAGAAAAAAGGCACTTGGGAAATCTGGTATGTTTACCAGGCATCTGTCATGACCCCTTTCAGGTATTAGGTGCTCCTGGAATCTACCATAATTTCTAGTCTCCTGTTTATCCCTTTATCTCCCAGGAATGAGGAGAGCTGGTAGGGACTGGTGACAGAGCTCGGTAGCGCCCCGTTTTTCATGACCCCATGAACTGTAGCCCACCAGGCTCCTCTGTCCATGGAATTCTCCAAGCAAGAATATTGAAGTGGGTTGTTGCCATTTCCTTCTCCAGGGGATCTTCCCAACCCAGGGATCGAACTCAAGTCTTCTGCATTGCAGGCAGATGATTTACCACTGAGTCACCAGGGAAGCCTGGTGACGTAGATACAGCAATGTGTTTTGGTTTTTGGCTTTTTAGAATAGGATATAGTAAGACTAAACTTTGTTTGTAATGGGTTCTTCTCATTCTACCTGTTCCATGCAGAATGGAAAGGAAATCGAAGGTGTTTTCCAATAGGAAGATTTGGTTAGACTCCTTTCCCCACACTTCGTATGTGTTGTTTCAACTCACAGAAGCCAGTTGGCACAAGGACTAGAGAATTTACCTGAAGAATACTTAATGAAGACTCCTAAACAAGGTCAAAATACAGGAAAGGCATAAAAAATGATTTCTTAGTTCATTTTTATTATTATCAGCAAATAATATATCCATGTGTTAGTCTTGTAAAAGGATACAAAGAAAGCCTGATTTTTTGTTTTTGGAGCCTAGTCTTACATTCAGTCCAGAAAAAAGAAAAGGTGATGACATGGTTTAGCCTAAATTAATACTGGCATTTTGATGCAAACCATTATCATAATAAAGGTAATTAACTCCCCAGTCATTCTATAACTCTCATACATGGTATTAGATAGCCTTTTGGATATGGTGACTGCAAGTAGAAATAATTTTTGTCTTCATAGGCTTCTTGGAGAAACAGCCTTCCAATACACTCTCTTATCAGTGTTTTGACAGTAAACAAAATTTCAGTATCATGCGTAGTCAAATTTTATATAAATTTTATTTGTCTCAGGGTCTTTTGTTAATTAATGATTTTATGATATTCAATTAGACTGTTTTGCCCAGAACTCAAGTTTAGGTACAGATGTAAGAATCTTTTGAAGTAGCATTAACCATTTTATTTCCCCTTTTAGTTGAAAACTTCAGTGATTCTAATCAAGAATAGGTTACTGGAGTACCAATGGACTATATTGCTACTTAAGTCAGTTTTTAATTATTGCTTCTTATTTTTGATGATAGGCTTTTTCTTCTTTATCTTCATTTCTCAGCTTTATTTATCCCTGCTTATTTTGCTTACTTCATTATCCTTATGAATATTCAATTATACATTTTATAAATCTATAAAATATTTTGTTAGTGATTTCTTAGGAAAATTAACTGACACCTGCAATGTGCATATAGTGTAAATTTAAATTCACACCTTTGAAGGAAAATAGAAAATAAAAAAAGCAATTGTATTTTGATACTGTGCTACAGTTTTGTTTTTTATTTTCCTGAAGAGAATTCATATAGAAGTGCAAGGACAACAAATTGTCAAGTTCAAACAAAATTTTCTACCTTGAGATAAAAACAAGAGGCACAAGAAAACAACACAGATCTTCTCAACAGAAGGTCTCCTGTTGCTCTTGTTATAGATGGTAATACTATGTGGTCCAAAGGTACTATGAATTAATTACTTTCTTGACACATGTTGGGAACCAATTGCCAGCCTTCTCACTTACAGAAAGCCTTTGAGGTTTGAAAAAATAAAAAGCATACTACATTTTATCTTCATTTTTAATCTCTCTCAGGCATCTCTAAAACAAAATGTGTTTTTAACTTACATTATTTTACCTGGTACACTATGAAATTCAAGATTTTTTGGTGGCATTATACATCTCCCAATTAAAGAACTTGAATATATTTCCTCTTAATTTCTGTCTTATAGCTAAAACCACAATCATATTTCTACATTTATAAAATGAAATCTCAGTTTCAGCCCTGATTAAAATATCACTACTTTTGTTCAAAGAATCACCAAAGTGTCACAGTTTCACTCCTAAGTTATTATGTTAACCATCATATTATATTGACTTCTATGATCAAAACTATTTCTATACTTTATTTTTATTATGGGTATTATACTTGATCTTTGATTCCTATTGCCAACTCAGACTGGTGAATTTTTAGGCATTCTGAGTGACTTTGAGATCACATTAATCACCTATTTGAATCTCAACATTCACCCAAACAATGTCTGAATTCCAATATATTTTCACAGAAAAAGATAAAATGATCTTATGGAAATCCAGCATGAGCACTGTTTTGTTACAGACAGTTTTTGAATAAGTGAGAATTAAGGGTACAAATATTCTGTAATGCAATTTAGAGATGATTAGAGTAGCATAATCAGAGAACATACAACTAGATCCTATGGAATAGCTTTCTTAGAAATAAAATCACCACACAGTCTAGTTACTCTGGATTAGTGAGGAGCATTCCTATCTCATCTTCCTCATTGAGCACAAATTAATGAACCCATGACGGTGAGTTTCTTGGTTTCTGCAATATTATATGGTAAGAACATCACAATACAAAAGGAAGAGCTTTCGAGTCAGTCTTCTCCTGTTTTCCATAGGTGGATTCAGGGCTTCAGTTCAAGAATCTCATGTGGTAATAGGGAAGGAAATGGAAAATTTTGGAAGCATCTAAGAATGTAATATATATAGTAGGGGTCTTTTACCCACAATTAGCTATAGTGGTTCCTTAAATCTATGTGTCTTCAAGTTACTTCTGTTGAGATTCCACTGTTCACAAAACATTAGATATCATTAGTGTAACACATTTATACAACAGAGAGAAAGCTAGAGGCAGAGCTTGGAGTTGAGTTCACTCCCTGCAAAATATATCACTTATGTTTTCGTTGGGTTTCCCTGGTGATTCAGATGCAAAGGATGCAACTGCAATTCAGGAGACCTGGGTTCGATTCATGAGTCATGAAGATCTCCTGGAGAAGGGAATGGCTACCCACTTCAGTATTCTTGCCTGGAAAATCCCATGGACAGCGGAACCTGGAGGGTTACAGTCCAGGGTGTCCCAAAAGTCGGCAAATGTTTTCTTCAAATATATCTTTCATGTCCTCAACTCTGTCTCTTCCTTTAGACTTTTAACTCTTCATTGCCTTTTCCATTACTTTCCAAACATGACTAATGGCTTTTTATTACCAAAAAAATACTCAAATCTTATAAAATTGACAGTTTCTATTTGCTCCAGGAAAGTGGAGACCATCTGATTTAAATCCCTCTATGTAACCTGTAAAATAAATAAAATGTAATGAGCAATCTATATGTAGGTCAGGAAGCAATAGTTAGAACTGGACATGGAACAACAGACTGGTTCCAAATAGGAAAAGGAGTCTATCAAGGCTGTATATTGTCACTCTGCTTATTTAAGTTATATGCAAAGTACATCATGAAAAATGCTGGGCTGGAAGAAGCACAAGCTGGAATTAAGATTGCCGGGAGAAATATCAATAACCTCAGATATGCAGATGACACCACCCTTATGGCAGAAAGTGAACAGGAACTAAAAAGTCTCTTGATGAAAGAGAAAGAGAAGAGTGAACAAGTTGGCTTAAAGCTCAACATTCAGAAAACTAAGATCATGCCATCTGGTCCCATCACTTCATGGGAAATAGATGGGGAGACAGTGGAAGCAGTGTCAAACTTTATTTTTTTGGACCCCAAAATCACTGCAGATGGTGATTGCAGCCATGAAATTAAAAGACACTTACTCCTTAGAAGAAAATTCATGACCAACCTAGAAAGCATGTTAAAAAGCAGAGACATTACTTTGCCAACAAAGGTCTGTCTGGTCAAGGCTATGGTTTTTCCAGCAGTCATGTATGGATGTGAGAGTTGGACTGTGAAGCAAGCTGAGCGCTGGAAAATTGATGCTTTTGAACTGTGGTGAAGATTCTTGAGAGTCCCTTGGACTGCAAGGAGACCAACCAGTCCATCCTAAAGGAGATCAGTCCTGGATGTTCATTGGAAGGACTGATGCTGAAGCTGAAACTCCAATACTTTGGCCACCTCATGTGAAGAGTTGACTCATTGGAAAAGACCCTGATGCTGGGAGGGATTGGGGGCAGGAGGAGAAGGGGACGACAGAAGATGAGATGGGTGGATGGCATCCCCGACTCGATGGACATGAGTTTGAGAAAAACTCCGGGAGTTGGTGATGGACAGGGAGGTCTGGTGTGCTGCAATTCATGGGGTCATGAAGAGTCAGACATGACTGAGAGACTGAACTGAACTGAACTGAACTGAAGATCAACAAGACATAGAAATATAATCAAACACTATCCAAGCCTTCTCCATTACTGGGATACAGGGAATAAACTGAATTTCAAATTACTCATACGCATGAAAGTACACACCAAATTCCCACAGAAACACCACTGGACCTTGAGACATTTTTGTAAGTCTGTGGATATTGACAGTAGGGAAAGATAGTCTTTAAAGGTCAGTGAAAAAGAAGATAGTGGAGAAGACTTAAATACAAAGCTACTTCTAGGAAAAAAATAAATTCAACTTTAAGTGCAACAATTTTGAATACAAGTCCGGAACTTGATAGTTCACAGACCTAGCAGAGAGGGTGTTGGAAAAGCCCAGAGGTGGCAACATTGGGAAAACAATTATTTCTGGAAGAAAAGAAGAAGGAGAACTGGAGTTGTTCCTTTTAAACATGACACTGAGTAGCAAAGATGCAGGGTTCTGCAAATTGAAAGAGATCTAGAGAACATATCAACCCTTTCCCTATCTCCGGTGGATATCACCCAAAAGACTTTATCCATTAAAAACAAACAAACAAACAAACACAAACTGCACCTCACTATGCTGACTGAATTAAACAAGGAGACCTTTGGACTTAATCGTGTCGTGTAAGCCCATATCTAATCGCTTTTTAAAAAACGCGCTGAGAAATTAATACATAGAGAATGCTAGATGCAACTGTCTTGTGAAGATAGCATTCAGGTATTGTATACATGGAATTTTTCTACCACTCCAAAACCCAAGCATCTTAACCATTATAAAGTGTACAATCCAATGGCATTTAAAACTTTCACAATGTTGAGCAACCATCACCTTTGTCTAGTTTCAATACATGGACTTTTAAATGTACTCTTTCTCTCCAGCCTTCATCATTATGCTTCCTATCTTTAGGGAGTTCCTCTTTTCTCCCCAGAGTTCTCACTTCAGTACCCCATTGATGGAGCTGAACCAATTTGATAGCAACACAGGGCAAAAAAATTCCCTTGGATTTTTTAAATCACTCTTGAATATATGGGTAATAGGTAAAATGTAGGTAATAGATAGCAAACAACTTATGTAAATATGACAAACTAGATATTTGAAGAATAGTTAAAGAAGATTATGACCATTATAAAGATACAAAAAGATAAAGCAGCTAAATATTCTAAATACTGTGAGCATCAAATACATAACAAATTTGCATACAATGAGAAAGAAATTTGTTAAATATAACATACAAGCACAGAAATTTAAAAATAAAATAATATGACATAGTCACTATATAATATACCAAGCATATTTAAAAAACAAACAAGTTTTAGTAACTAATAAAAATATCCTTCATATTGAATCATAAAGTAATACTCTTTTCTCTGAAGAGACTCATTTATAAATAAATGATTAATAGAAGTTGAAAATAAAAGGATGGCCAAGGACACATACACACATATAGGGAAAAGGAATCATTAATAGGATAAAACTATGAAAAAAGTAGAGGTTGTAATATTAATATAAAAGTACAATTCTGACCAGAAAACAGTAGCAAGAAACATTTTTTAGTGATAAAAGGCAAAAAAGGTGAATATCTTTTATTGTTATATTACAGTAAACACCTATGAAAGGGTAATTTATATAATAGAAATTATACAGAAATAAATTTCTGAAAAGCACTGAAAATAGAATATATTAACACATTACACTCAGATAAAAATAAGACATATTGAAAAAGAATAAGTTCAATTTTGAAAGATTTAACAACATAATCAGTAGGGTAGACCTTATAAACATTTAAGTTACAATCTATAATACACTCTTAAAAAACTTTCAAGTAAAGCTGAACAGATGGAAAGGCATTCCTTCCTCTTAGTCAGCATGTCTCAACCTCTTCAACATGTCAGTTGTCTTTAAACAAATTTATAAAAGTAATGTGATTGCAATAAAATTAACAATGCATTTATTTTGGTGATAAAGAATGTGATACTAAATTCATTTGAGAAATAAACCTTACAAGAATCTGTAGGAAAACACTGAAGTGAAAGTGTAGCCAGTCCTTGAGATATTTCAACATGCTATAATTCAACTATTTTTTTAAGCCTGCAGTATTGACAGAAATAGATAAACTGGTGGTAAAAGACAAAAGATCCAGAAATATGCTAAAAACTTATGAAAATTAGTAATTTTGGAAGATGGTATCTTAAATTACTAATGAAAATGTGAACTTTTAACTAAATTCCCTTGGGACAACTGGATAGTGACGTGAAGAAAACAGATCAATTCCTCAAATAATACAAAATAATAAGATTTAGATTATTCATAAATGTAAATGTAAAATGTAATCAAATGAGTGCTAGAGGAAAACAAACACAGATTCCTTTGTGACATTGGTGTAGAAGATTTTCTAATTAGCTAAAATTCCAGAGGCAGTAATAAAAAATATTAAGAAATCCGACGAATATATATGGAAAAACAGTTACCAAAAAAAAAAAAAAAAAAAAAAAAAACAATCAGATGTAAAAGAATAAATTCTTAATAAATAAAAGGCTTTTAAAAATTGATGAAAAAAGATCAAAAGCATGAGAGTAAAACAGATGAAAGCTATGAGAACATATTCCACAAAAAATTGTACAAAATGGCTCTTATATGGTGTATAGAAAATATATCCATATTTAGTTAAATAAAATAAATTAATATTTAAATATACACTGAATACAATTACTTAATCATCAGATTACCCCAAATTTCAATATTTACATTTTCTTTTCCTGCTATTTATTTTGCAACATTATTCCTATAGATTTAAGAGCATGCCTCCTTCAGGGATATTTTTTGCTGTTGTTTCACTGAGTTTTTGTATTCCTAAAATGCAGATTTTTCCATGCTATACAGCATTGTTATTTACAGAATTTACCATGAACTTTTCTATAAAAAAATCTGATTAGAAAATTTCCATATAAAACATGCAGCAAGAAAGTTTCCTAATGCATTAAATTGTCAACATGAAAGCTGTGTGTATTCTTAATGAAGCTATTGGGAAATGGCACTCACATGGGTTCCTGGAAGGAGACGAAAAACACCCAGTCTCTAGAGAGATGACTTCAGTACATCTAAAAGCCTTACATTTTGCCTTTCACACAGCAATTCTAATTCAGAAAATTTACTTTGGAAATACATTTCTAATATTATGAAAATGTTTATACCAAAGGCCATGTTCTGAAAATAACTACAAAATATTGGGAACTTGAAAACGTTCCACATTTTGTGTGAGAGATTTTATGTCTACCTATCTTCATTGCAAAAACAATAAACCAAATACAAATGAGATTAGTAATTAATAAGGGTAGAGTGGCATGAGATGGAAGTGAAGTGAAGTTTCTCAGTCATGTCCTACTCTTTGTGACACCATGGACTGCACAGTCCATGAAATTCTCCTGGCCAGAATACTGGAGTGCATAGATATTCCCTTCTCCAACCCAGGAATTGAAACCAGGTCTCTCACATTGCAAGTGGGTTCTTTACAGTCTGAGCCAGCATGGAAGCCATGTGACAGAAGAATCCCCCCCCCCAAAAGAAGAAAATTGAGCAAAAGGATATTTCAGTTGAAAAATGCAATCAAATATAACAAAAATATTTTCTCCAACTGAAATCTGGACACAATCAGTTTAGTTCAGTTCACTTCAGTACAGTCATTCAGTCATGTCTGAATCTTTGTGACCCCATAGACTGAAGCACACCAGGCTTCTCTGTCCATCACCAACTCCTGGAGCTTGCTCAAACTCACCAACTCCTGGAACTTGCTCAAATTTAGTCGGTAATGCCGTCCAACCATCTCATCCTCTGTCATCCCCTTCTCCTACCTTCAATCTTTTCCAGCATCAGAGTATTTTCCAAAGAGACAGTTCTTCATATCAGGTGGATAAAGTATTGGAGTTTCAGCTTCATCATCAGTCCCTCCAATGAATACTCAGGACTGATTTCCTTTAGGATTGACTGGTTGGATCTCCTTGCAGCTAAGGGACTCTCAAGAGTATTCTCCAACACCACAATTCAAAAGCATCAATTCTTTGGTGATCAGTTTTCTTTGCAGTCCAACTCTCACATCCCATACATGACTACTGGAAAAACCATAGCTTTGACTAGATGGACCTTTGCTGGCCAAGTAATGTCTCTGCTTTTTAATATGCTGTCTGGGTTGGTCATAGCTTTTCTCCCAAGGAGCAAATGTCTTTTAATTTCATGGCTGCAGTCACCATCTACAGTGATTTTGGAGCCCAAGAAAATAGTTTGTCACTGTTTAACAAAGCAATTCTTTACAAAAATGTGAATCAGAGCAAACAATTCTAGGACCCCACAGAACTTACTTAGAATACCAATGGATAAGAATAAAAAGTAGGCCATAATATTGAGTGGTCTGGATCTATAGCCACAAAAATAATATTTTTTCTTCATGAGAATTGGAGAATTTAGAATGATGTATTCATATTCTAGTCTTGAATTGTCTGGAATGTGATTGCCTGACTCATTACTGAGAGTCACAGTAGATAGCCATTTTAGATATATGGTTAATCTGGATTTAGGATTGTAGACATTGTCAGTGTTCATCAATATCTGTGTGCCTCACATTTCTGGAAGCACAGGAAGCTATGCTTCCCAGACCTCTTGAATTTAGGCAGAGACTAGCTCATCCTAAAGAGCTTCAGAAAAGAACAATATGCATGGCTTTTGGGCTGAGCTGTACTTTTCTTTTTCCTTCCATGGTAGCATGTGTTGGAAGCCATGCCGTTACATGATGGTGCTACTGCACATGGTACAAATGAACTGGATCCATGAATCTCCAAAGAGTCCGCAGACTTTGGCAGATCAACAACAAGACTTTTGTTGTGTTAAATCACTGGGGTTTCTGGATTTTATGGAACCTTTAGTTTAAAATCAATTTTCTGGCACTCTGACTTCTTTATGGTCCAACTCTCATATCCGTACATAGCTACTAGAAAAACCATAGCTTTGACTATACAGATTTTTGCCAGTAAAGTAGAGTTTCTACTTTTTAATGCATTGTCTAGGTTTCCTGTAGCTTTTCTTCAAAGACACAAGCATCTTTTTATTTTATGGGTGCAGTCACCATCTGCAGTGATTTTGGAGCCCAAGAAAACAAGGTCTGTCACTGTTTACCTATCTATTTGGCATGAAGTGATAGGACCAGATGCCATAATCTTAGTTTTTTTGAATCTTGAGTTTTAAGTCAGCTTTTTCACTCTCCTCTTCCACCTTCATCAAGAGGCTCTTTAGTTACTCTTTGTTTTCTTCCATAAGGGTGGTGTCATCTGTGTATCTGAGGTTATTGATATTTCTCCCAAAAATCTTGATTCTAGCTCTTGTTTCAACCAGCCCTGTATTTTGCATGATGCAATCTGTGTTAAGTTAAACAGGCAGAGTGACAGTATACAGTTTTGATATACTCTTTTCCCAATTTTGAGCGAGTCTGTTATTCCATGTCTGGCTCTAACTGCTGTTTTTGACCTGCAGACAGATTTCTCAGGAGGCAGGTAAGGTGGTCTGGTATGCCCATCTCTTCAAGAATTTTCTACAGTTTGTTGTTATCCACAGAGTCAAAGGATTTGATGTAATCAATAAAGCAGAAGTACATATTTTTCTGGAACTCTCTTACTTTTTTGATGCTCCAGTAGATGTCGGCAATGTGATCTCTGGATCTTCTACCTTTTCTAAATCCAGGTTGAACATATAGAAGTTCATATTTCATGTACTGATGAAGCCTGGCTTGGAGAATTTTGAGCATTACTTTGCTAGTGAGATGCGTGCAACTGTGTGGTAGTTTAAACATTCTTTGACATTGCCTTTCTTTGGGATTGGAAAGAAAACTGACATTTTCCAGTCCTGTGGCCACTGCTGAGTTCTCCAGATTTGCTGGCATACTGAGTGCAGCACTTTCACAGCGTCAGGTCCATACCATTTCTGTCCTTTATTGTGCCCATCTTTGCATGAAATATTCCCTTGATACCTCTAATTTTCTTGAAGAGATCTCTAGTCTTTCCCACTCTACTGTTTTCCTCTATTTCTCTGCATTGATCACTGAGGAAGGCATTGTTATCTCACTTTGCTGTTCTTTGGAACTCTGCATTCAAATAGTAATGGACGTGATACTTTTCACTGTATGTACTCTCAGGTAAAACACAAACACCTATATGAACACACACGAGAGCACACGTCTATTGAATGTTCGGTATTCTTTTTGGTGGTGATAGGCATTTAGCAATTTTTGAAACATTATCCTTTAATTTTTAGATTTCAGCATTTGAAAGCAGCTCTTTTGCCCCTTCCTGGTTTTCCCATTTCTGTCTCCTTCCTGGTATGGCAGAAACTAACACAATATTGTAAAGCAATTATCCTCTCATTAAAATAATTTTTTTAAAAAAGCAAAATGAATTAAAATGACAAAAAAGCCTCATTTATAAGAATGAGATCACTAAAGCAATTGAAACTAATTCTTAACTTATGCTCTCCTGGATGAATGCACACCATGCATTGTCTAATCTGCTGATTCTTTAACCAGATAAAAAGAAGCAAGAATGAAGAATTCAGTAGTTAAGGAATGATTAGCTCTCTAGCCTCCGAAGCCCCCTACAGGAATCCTGCAGGATAATGCAGTGATCCTAAGGATCACAGAGGGAAGATAACATCTGAAGAGAGAGTCACTCAGTCTGCAAAGGATGGAGAATATGCTGCCTGGATGATTCACTGAGATTCTTCTCCCATTCCTTTCCTTTAAAAACTGTCATGGCTGAGCAGCATCTTCCAAACTGGTCTCTGGGCACAAGTCCACCATCTCCCCAGATTGCTGTTTTTTCTGATTAAAGCATCTTTCCCTTCTACTGACACTTTCCTCTCAGATTATTTATTAAACTTTATTAAACTTTGTAGTTTCCAAGCACATAGGATCCTGAGGTCACTTTATAGTCTACCCCTTATGTTGGCCCCTTTAAATATATCTTTGTGCTACTTTGGCGCATAGAACCATTGCTTTCTCTAAATTCTGTAATTCACTCTACTTCCTGTAATTTCTATTGATTTCCTTAGTTGAGTGAAACATCCATTGTTTTTCTGATGTACAGTCTCCTTTGTTGGATCAATCAAGAAACCTGAATTTGTCCATGTCAGGAATTCAGCTGTGCTAGGAAAGAGCTGAACTGCCTGGTTGTTGGAGTACCAGTAGATGAAACTTTCAATAAAAAATGAAATTCACAGTGGAGAAAGAAGCTTGCAGTCACTTATCATGGTAGTGTTGCTGCTGCTGCTGCTGCTGCCAAGTCGCTTCAGTCGTGTCCAACTGTGCAACCCCATAGACGGCAGCCCACCAGGCTCCCCCATCCCTGGGATTCTCCAGGCAAGAACTCTAGACTGGGTTGCCATTTCCTTCACCAGTGCAGGAAAGTGAAAAGTGAAAGTGAAGTCGCTCAGTTGTGCCCGACTCTTGACGACCCCATGGACTGCAGTCTACCAGGCTCCTCCGTCCATGGGATTTTCCAGGCAAGAGTAGTGGATGGGGTGCCATTGCCTTCTCCTATCGTGGTAGTATAAGAGGCCAAACTTAGAGAGGGCACCAACCTTTCTGATATTTCATTTTTTCCCAATGAAACAATGGCCTAGCAGAGAGTCAGGTGGATCATAAAGAGGTGGGGTTTGTCTCACTGTCAAGGGACTTCCAAACAAAAGTCCCTGACACTTCAATGGACCCTGGCCTAGGAGACGGGACAGGAGAGCGTGCTAAGAGTAGAAAACACTGGGTACTAAGTTAGAGTGGATTAGTGTGTTTTCAGAGTTTCCCTTTCCCCTCAAAATTTCCACCCCATTCCAGACCTTACAGGACTGAGTGAATAACTCTGCCCATGGCCTCAGAAAAATACTACCTAGAAATAGAACCATCTGTATTAGAAATGCAAACATGCAGAGAACATGATCAGTCAGATGTGTCTGTGCCCTTGACTGAATCTCACTTCAAAGGCTGTGAGACAAGTCTGGTATGGGCAGGGCTGCTTTCCTGGTGAGGTTTGCCCAGTAAAGCTTTTGTAATGGCCTATGGGCTTCCCAAGTGGCCCTAGAGGCAAAGAACCTGCTTCCCAATGCAGGAGACATTAACAGACAAGGTTTCAACCCCTGGGTCAAGAAGGTCCCCTGGAGGGGGGCACGGCAGCCCACTCCAGTGTTCTTGCCTGGAGAATCCCAGGGACAGAGGAGCCTGCTGGGATACAGTCCACGGGGTTGCAAAGAGTCAGACACGACTGTAGCAAGTTAGCATAGCCCTCATGGTTGAGCCTGAAATATCACCAACAATTTTTTTGTTTTTGGTTTTTAACTGAAGGATAATTGCTTTACAAAGTTGTGTTGCTTTCTGCCCTATAACATGAATTAGTCATAAGCATATATGTATATATAATACACATACACACATATATCCCCTCCCTCTAGAGCCTCCCTCCTGCCCCTCTCATCCATCCTCTAGGACATCACAGACTGCCATGCTGGGCTCCCTGTGTTATGCAGCAGCTTTCCACTGGTTATCTGTTTTACACATGGCAACGTATATTATTACATATATATGGAATCTAGAAAAATGGTACAGGTGAACCTATTTGCAGGGCAGGGATAAAGACATAGATGTAGGGAACAGACTTCCAGACAGAGTGGGAAGGAGAGGGTGGGACAATCACTTTTTCCAAGATGGAGGATAATTGCTTTACAATATTTTATTCCTCTCTGCCATATACCAGCATGAATCTTTGATGTGCATCACAGCAAGATCCTTTCTCACCCACCTCCTAGAGTAATGGAAATAAAAACAAAAATAAACAAATGGGACTTAATTAAACTTAAAAGTTTTTGCACAGCAAAGGAAACAATAAACAAGATTAAAAGACAACCTTCAGAATGTGAGAAAATAATTGAAAGTGAAATAACTGTCAAAGATTAACCAATTTCCAGAATATATAAGCAGCTTATACAGTTCAACAACAAGAAAACAAACAGCCCAATCAAAAGATGGGTGGAAGACCTAAGCAGACATTTCTCCAAAGACATACAGGTGGTGAATAAGCACATGAAAAGATGCTCAACATTGCTCATCACTAGAGAAATGAAAGTCAAAACTACAATTAGCTATCAACTTACACCAGTCAGAATGGTCATCATCATAAAATCTACAAAAAATAAATGCTGGAGAGGGTGTGGAGAAACGGGAACGCTCTAGCACTGTTGGTGGAAATGTAAATTGATACAGCCACAATGGGAAACAGTTGTTGGAAGAGGGTGTTTGCTATGACCAGTATATTCTCTTGGCAAAACTCTGTTAGCCTTTGTCCTGCTTCATTTTGTACTCCAAAGCCAAACTCACCTGTTACTCTAGGTATCTCTTGAATTCCTACTTTTTCATTCCAGTTAGCTATGATGAAAAGAACAACTTTTTTTTTTTTTCCCTGTTCATTCTAGAAGGTTTTGTAGGTCATCATAGAACTGTTCAACTTCAGCTTCTTCAGAGTTAGTGGTTGGCGCATAGACTTGGAATACTGTGATATTGAATGGTTTGTCTTATCTTTCTGGCTTACTTCACTCTGTATAATGGGCTCCAGTTTCATCCATCTCATTAGAACTGATTCAAATGAATTCTTTTTAACGGCTGAATAATATTCCATGGTGTATATGTACCACAGCTTCCTTATCCATTACAGCATACTAACACATATATACGGAATTTAGAAAGATGGTAATGATAACCTTATATGCAAAACAGATAAAGAAACACACAAGTACAGAACAGACTTTTGAACTCTGAGTGAGAAGGTGAGGGTGGGATGTTTTGAAAGAACAGCATGTATATTATCTATGGTGAAACAGACCACCAGCCCAGGTGGGATGCATGAGTCAAGTGCTTGGGCCTGGTGCACTGGGAAGACCCTGAGGAGTAGGGTGGAGAGGGAGGTGGGAGGGGGGGATCGGGATGGGGAATACGTGTAACTCTATGGCTGATTCATGTCAATGTATGACAAAACCCATTGAAATGTTGTGAAGTGATTGGCCTCCAACTAATAAAATGATATTTAAAAAAATAAAATAAAATAAAGAAACTGATGCAAAAAAAAAAAAAAAAATGAATGGTTTGTCTTAGAATCAAACAGTGATCATTCCATCATTTTTGAGATTGCACCCAAAAGCTGCATTCATATTCTTTTGTTGACTATGAAGACAACTAGATTTCTTCTAAGAGACTCTTGCCCACAGTAGTAGATATGATGATCATCTAAATTCAATTCACCCATTCCAGTCCATTTTAGTTCCCTGATTCCTAAAATGTCAATGTCCACACTTGCCATCTCCTGTTTGATCACTTCCAATTTACCTTGATTCATGGACCTAACATTCCAAGTTCCTATGCAACACTGTTCTTTACAACATCGGACTTGACTTCTATCATCAGTCACAACAAAACTTGGGCTTTGTTTTTGCTTTGGCTCCATCTCTTCATTCTTTCTGGAGTTATTTCTCAGTAGTATATGGGTACCTACCGACCTGGGGAATTCATCTTTCAGTGTCATATCGTTTTTGCTTTTTCATACTGTTTCATTCCCTCTTCCAGCAACACAAGAGGCGACTCTATACGTGGACATCACCAAATGGTCAATACCGAAATCAGATTGATTATATTCTCTGCAGTCAAAAATGGAGAAGCTTTATACAGTCATCAAAAACAAGACTGGGAGCTGGCTGTGACTCAGATCATGAACTCCTTATTGCAAAATTCAAACGTAAATTGAAGAAAGTAGGGAAAATAATGAGATAATTCAGGCATGATGTAAATCAAATCCCTTACTATTATACAGTGGAAGTGGCAAATAGTTTCAAGGAATTAGATCTGATAGATAGAGTACCTGAAGAATTATCAGAGGTTCATGACATTGTACAGGAGGCGGTGATCAAGACCATCCCCAAGGAAAAGAAATGCAAAAAGTCAAAATTGTAGTCTGAGGAGTCCTTAAATATAGCTGAAAAAAGAAGAGAAGTGAAAGACAAAGGAGAAAAGAAAAAATGTACCCATCTGAATGCAGAGTTCCAAAGAATAGCAAGGAGAGATAAGAAAGCATTCCTCAGTGATCAACACAAAGAAATAGAGGGAAGCAAAAGAATGGGAAAACCTAGAGATCTCATCAGGAAAACTACAGTTACCAAGGGAATGTTTCATACAAAGATGAGCACAATAAAGAACAGAAATGGTATGGACATAACAGAAGCAGATGATGCTAAGAAAAAGTGGCAAGAATACACAGAAGAACTGTACAAAAAAGATCTTCATGACCCAGAGAACCACTGCTGTGTGATCACTCACCTAGAGCCAGACATCCTGGAATGCAAAGTTAAGTGGGCCTTAGGCACAGTGATGGTGGACAAAGCTAATGGAGATGATGGAATTTCATTTGAGCACACTCAAATCCTATAAGATGATGCTGTTCAAGTGCCACACTCAATATGTTAGCAAATTCCAAGGATTTAGCAGTAGCCACAGGACTGGAAAACATCAGTTTTCATTCTAATCCAAAAGAAAGGCAATGCCAAAGAATGTTCAAACTACTGCACAATTGCACTCATCTCACATGCTAGCAAAGTAATGCTCAAAATTCTTCAAGCAAGGCTTCAACAGTACATGAACCAAGAAATTCCAGATATTTAGCTGGATTTAAATAGGCAAATGAACCAAAAATCAAATTGCTAACATCTGTTGGATCATTGAAAAAGCAAGTGAATACCATAAAAACATCTATTTCCGCTTTATTGACTATGCCAAAGCTTCTGACTGTGTGCATCACAACAAATTGCAGAAAATTCTTAAAGAGATGGGAATACCAGAGCACCTTATCTGCCTCCTCAGTAATCTGTACACAAGTCAAGAAACAACAATTAGAATAAACATGGAACAACTGATTGGTTCCAAATTGGAAAGGAGTGTGTCAAGGCTGTATATTGTCTTCCTGTCTAGTTAATTTATCTGGAGAGTACATCCTGCGAAATGCTGGGCTGGATGAAGCACAAGCTGGAATCATGATTGCTGTGAGAAATATCAATAACCTCAGATATGCAGATGACACCACCGTTATGGAAGAAAACAAAGAGGAACAAAAGGGCTTCTTGATGAAAGTGAAAGAGAAGAGTGAAAAAACTGGCTTTAACCTCAAGATTCAAAAAACTAAGATCATGACATCTGGTCCCATCTCTTCATGGCAAATAGATGAGGAAACAATGGAAACAGTGACAGACTTTACTTTCTTGGGCTCCAAAATTGCTGAAGATGGTGACTGCAGCCATGATATTAAAAGATGCTTGCTTTTGGAAGAAAAGCTATGATAAACATAGACATCATTTTAAAAAGCAGAGACATTACTTTGCTGTCAAAGTCCATTTAGTCAAAGCTATGACTTCCCAGTAGTCATGTATAGATGTGAGAGTTAGAGCTTAAAGAGAGCTGAGCACCAAAGAAATGGTGCTTTTGAGCTGTGGTGTTGGAGAAGACCTTTGAGAGTCGCTTGGGCTGCAAAGATATCCAACCAGTCCATCCTGAAGGAAATCAGACCTGAATATTCATTGAAAGGAATGGTGCTGAAACTGAAGCTCCAATACTTTGGCCATGTAATGTGAAATAACTGGCTCATTGGGAAAACCCTGATGCTGGGAAAGATTAAATGCAAGAGAAGGGAATGACAGAGGATGAGTTGGTTGGATGACACCACCAACTCTGTGGGCATGAATTTGAGCAATATCTGGGAGTTGGTGATGCACAGGGAAGCCTGGTATGCTGCAGTCCATGGCATCCCGAAGGTTCAGACACTATTGAATGACTGAGCTGAACTAAACTGATGGGGAACAGTTTGGAAATTCCTTAATAGAGTAGGAATGCAACTACCGTGTGACCCAGTAATCCCCCCAATAGGTTTTTAGCAAGGAGTTTTATTTCTCAAACAAGAATTGTGTCCCTTACATTCTTATTTCTCTTCTCTTAGTGCATAGATATGAATACACACACACACTCATAATGCACACACATTCATACACATACATACACACTTATATATCTAAACAAAAGCAGGTCATGATGGATATGGATGGTGAAAAATTCAGCTTTCATGTTTGTTTATTTACACATTCTTGCTTTGTCTATTAAACTGATCCTATAAGCATATTAGAATAATAGTGATATTAATCTGAAATAATGATAGAATCATTAAAAAATATTTGTTTGAAATAATGATGACATTAAACTAATATAACTCCACCAAACATAATAGGATTGTTTACTATCTTTGAAATTAGAAGAACCTACTTAATAAGGGGCATTTGTCTAAGCAAATTTAGAATAATTGAAGAAACGAGTATACTTTAAAAATAAGACTTCCATTTGTCAAAGGAAAGACAAATGCAATTTGTTTATGTATTCTTGAATACAGAAGAATGCTTTACAACAGTCTGCATACTTTAAGATTGTTGACAGAAATACAGTTAGGAACATAAAATGCATTTAAGAGTGGAGAGATTCCATTTAAATTATTTTTTCAATAGCACTCCAACTTCCAGAATTGAAATATGTGCACCTACTCCTCATTTTCTATGTGCGTAACATCTTCCCCAAAAACAAAACAGAGAAATGTGGATTACAAAAATCATATTAAAATGTTTTAATATCTTGTAGAACCAAAATCATATATATATATATATATAAACTTTCTATTGATTTGTCATATAAGATAAAGGAAATTTCTACTTAAACCTTACATATATGTGCAAAGTCTTGACTGCAGCAGGATCCTAAGTCTACTTAAGTCTAAATTACTTTCTCTGGAAGAATTAGGCCTGGTTTTATGCTCCCAAAATATGCTACTATAATAACCAATCACCAAAGAGACATTCAAATCACCTTCAGGAGCTAATCAAATTCTGCTTTTATGAAATAAACAATTTAGAATAAAATTCTTCCTTCCTATGTTATAACTACTCCTCAGAAGTCACGTTCAGCAAGATTTGCTCTATCTATTCTAGTGTAACATGGCTCTCTCGGCCTCATAGATATAAACATGGCCTTTATTTAAATGAATATGTCATCCTTGAATATTTTTCAACATTTTCCTTAAAAAACTATGATTTCCAATTAGTTTAACAAGTTTTATACAGCAAAACACTAAAAGAATCATAGTTTAAAAATCTTTTTTGCATATATTTAATATTCTTGCTTTGGGGAATTAAATACTTCTTCCCATCCTATTTTTACTTATTTTGTGTTTCTTCTTGTAAGGCATATCTAAGGCTTTCTCTACATAATCTCAAGTCATTAGATCATCCTTTCCTTCACCACATGGTAGACAAGGAGCAAGTAACATGGGCTTGCCAATCCAATCTTTCAATTTAGGAATTTTAATTTGGGGTATTTCTCAAGTCATCATATAGGGAAGTTAGGAAAGTCAGTTAAATTCAGCACATGATCAGAAAATACATGAAACCTCACTTCATGTGGATACACTGATCCTATTTAGCTGGCTGATTTTATTGTAGTTGCTTCTGCCTGTATCTCTGGAATTTTCTTGGTTCATTTCCCATTCCCCCGCCCTCATTTTCAGAAAGACCTTTCAACATACTTTCAATTGCTTTAATTAATTCTCTCTAGGCCTTTAAAAAATATTTGAGAACACTTTTTATCACTTATAATCCATAATCCTGCCTGGAAGATGGATTGCTATTAAACAGTGGACTGTAGGCAAAAGAACTGTAGGAAAATATGGGGATTTAGAAATAATTAAATGGCTCAGACAAGGCAGAAGGCTATAAAAGCATATTATTATGATGCTTAGATGTTAAATTAGCTGACCATGGCACACAGGGGTAAAAGAAAATTTAACTTATTGCCTGTGATCATTTGGAACCAAGTGTTCACTGAGGAAAAATTTTGCAGAGTGCATTGTAGGAAGAATTTGAGAGTTCTGACAGTGTTTTGCAAGTGAGAGAAAACTTAAGAACAAACACATACAAACACCTATATTAGATTTCTTATCTTAAATCAAGAGCTAAAAACAGATGTATTATGTGGCAGTGAGAAACAAATTCAATATTTCTAACTTCTTCAGGAGTGAGATATCTGGAAGTCACACTCAGACTTTGGCATGGTAGGTTGTCAATTTAGAAGTTCTACTGGTTAATCCAAACCTGGTTTTAATACATAGAGTCTAAGAAAATAAAGATAAAATAAATGCCTTGGCATACTCATCAACAATGTTTCTCAATAATTTTCAGTTCATGTCAAAAAATATTAGTATTTATATAATATATAGCTCTCAAAGACCAATCCAGTGCTCAGGCACTTCCTTGATACACAAGAACTAGAGGAATCAAGCTATAAACACACCTGTATAAGAAGTATGTGTAAGCATGCTCAGTCGCTCAGTGGTATCAAACTCTTTGTGATCCATGGATTATAGTCTACCAGGTTTCTCTGTTCCTGGGCTTTCTCAGACAAGAATACTGGAGAGGGGTGCCATTTCCTTTTCTAGGGGCTCTTCCCCACCCAAGGATAAGATTCTCATCTCCTGCATCTCCTGAATTGGTAGGCTGATTCTTTAAAAGAATGCCAAATCCTTTGTTAAGGGAAAGGTATATAAATATTTGGGAAGTTGGGAATGACAGATCATATTTGATGGGCTCAAATAACCCATAATTATGATTTTAAAGACAATGTAGAAATAATCAATATCAAAAGTTTGATGCATGTTTTCATTGAGGGAAGTTTCAACATCTATGAAAATATCTTGCTGGCATATTTCTTTGCTGGAGAATCTAGAAGGTATTGCAATAATTACAATGGATCTGTGGTAGTAATATAAACATTTTTGGTGGTTATGTGGTCATGGCTTTCCTTGGAATAACATTAGCATGTAAGTAAATTTGTATCTTTCTTTAAAAATCTAATAATCAATCAAGTCAGGACTAGTAACCAAAGGTTATGATTGAATGAAAAGATAGAGAATTGTGGGTTTTCTTCTCCAGCCATCTGAGAGTCAAATCAGAGATGTAAAGCTTGAGGAATAAAACATATTCTTCTGTCAATACATTTGCTTTTTCTCTCTAATTGACACCAGGCCTATATGGTGTCTCTCACCTGTCTGTTCCTGTGGAAGAGTATTGAGGTTTGTGCTTAGTCAGTCATGTCCAACTCTTTGCAACCACATGGACGGTAGCCCACCAGGATTCTCTGTCCATGGGAATTCTCCAAGCAAGAATAGGAGTAGGTTGCCACGCCCTACTCTAGGACATATGTTGTTTAGTCACTCAGTCATGTCCAACTATTTGTGACACCATGGAATGCAACACACCAGGCTTCCCTGTCATTCACTATCTCCTGAAATTTTCGCAAGCTCATGTCCATTGAGCCAGTGATACCATCCAACTGTCTCATCCTCTGTAGTTTCCTTCTCCTTCTGCCCTCAGTCTTTCTCTCCTTCAAGGTTTTTTCCCTGAAAAGTTAGCTGTTCACATCAGGTGGCCAAAGTGTTGGAACTTCAACTTCAACATCAGTTCTTCCAATGAATATTCAGAGTTGAGTTCCACTAGGATTGACTGGTTTGGTCTCCTTGCTGTCCAAGGGACTCTCAAGAGTCTTCTCCAGCACCACAGTTTGAAAGTATCAATTTTTCAGTGCTCATTGTGCATGCATCCAGTCATGTGTGACTCTTTGCAATCCCATGGACTATAACCTGCCAGGTTGCTCTTTCCACGGGATTTTCCAGGCAGGAATACTGGAGTGAGTTGCCATTCTCTTGGTACTTAACCTTCTATATGGTCCAACTCGCACATCCATATATGACTACTGGAAAAACTGTAGCTCTGACTATATGGATCTTTGTTGGCAAAGTGATATCTCTGCTTTTAATACTCTGTCTAGGTTCGTCATAGTTTTTCTTCCAAGGAGCAAATGTCTTTTAATTCCATGGGTGCAGTCGTCATCCATAGTGGTTTTGGAGCCCAGAAAAACAAAGTCTGTCACTATTCCCACTTTTTCCCCATCTGTTTTCCAGATGCCATGATCTTTGCTTTCTGAATGTTGAGTTTAAAGCCAGCTTTTTCATTCTCCTTTTTCACCTTCATCAAGAGGCTCTTTAGTTCCTCGTTGCTTTCTGCATTAGGGTGGTATCATCTGTATATCTGAGGTTGTTGATAATTCTTCCAGCAACTTGATTCCAGCTTGTGCTTCAGCCAGTCAAGTATTTCACATGATGCACTGTGAATATCAGTTAAATAAGCAGGGTGACAATATACAGCCTTGATGTACTCATTTTCCAATTTTGAACCAATCCATTATCCCATGGCCAGGTATAACTCTTGCTTCTTGACCTGCATACAGGTTTCTCAGGAGGCAGGTAAGGTTGTCTGATATTCCCATCTGTGTGTGTGTTAGTCGCTCAGTAGAGTCTGATTTTTTGTGACTCCATGGACTGTAGCCTGCCAGGCTCCTCTGTCCATGGAATTCTCCATGTAAGAATACTGGATTCAGTTGCCATTTCCTTCTCCATGGATCTTCCTAAGCTGGGAATCAAACCAGGGTCACCTGCAATGCAGGCAGATTCTTTACCATCTAAGTCACCAGGAAAGTCCATTCACATATCTAACAGAAGTGATATTTTCCATTTCCAAGTAAAAGGTATAAAAGGCATTAGGACTATGGCTTTCTTCTCCAAGCCCTAAAAACGGCATATTCCCAATATGAGTTGTTTCCTTAAGATATATCTCCAAAATGAAGAAAACAGATGAAGCAGAGACACAGCCAATATGTAATGTGAGAAAAATAAATTTTAGTTGTTCCTTAGAATTTGGATTTTTTAAATTTATTTTTATTTATTTATTTTAATAATTGGAACCATACAGAGAAGATTAGCATATCCCCTGCGCAAGGATGACACGCAAATTCGTGAAGCATTCCATATTTTTTTCAGCACCACCAAATCAGTTCTTCAACAAATGCTAAAGGATCTTCTCTAGACAGGAAATGCAGAAAGGTTGTATAAACGTGAACCCAAAACAACAAAGTAAATGGCAACGGGACCACACCTATCAATAATTACCTTAAATATAAATGGGTTGAATGCCCCAACCAAAAGACAAAGATTGGCTGAATGGATACAAAAACAAGACCCCTATATATGCTGTCTACAAGAGACCCACCTCAAAACAAGAGATACATACAGACTAAAAGTGACGGGCTGGAAAAATATATTTCTCGCAAATGGAGACCAAAAGAAAGCAGGAGTCGCAATACTCATATCAGATAAAATAGACTTTCAAATAAAGGATGTGAAAAGAGACAAAGAAGGACACTACATAATGATCAAAGGATCAATCCAAGAAGAAGATATAACAATTATAAATATATATGCACCCAACATAGGAGCACCGCAATATGTACGGCAAACGCTAACGAGTATGAAAGAGGAAATTAATAGTAACACAATAATAGTGGGAGACTTTAATACCCCACTCTCAACTATGGATAGATCAACTAAACAGAAAATTAACAAAGAAACGCAAACCTTAAATGACACAATGGACCAGCTAGACCTAATTGATATCTATAAGACATTTCACCCCAAAACAATCAGCTTAACCTTTTTCTCAAGTGCATACGGAACCTTCTCCAGAATAGATCACATCCTGGGCCATAAATCTGGTCTTGGAAAATTCAAAAAAATTGAAATTATTCCAGTCATCTTTTCTGACCACAATGCAGTAAGATTAGCTCTCAATTACAGGAAAAAAATTGTTAAAAATTCAAACATATGGAGGCTAAATAACATGCTTCTGAATAACCAACAAATCATAGAAGAAATCAAAAAAGAAATCAAAATATGTATAGAAATGAATGAAAATGAAAACACAACAACCCAAAACCTATGGGACACTGTAAAAGCAGTGCTAAGGGGAAGGTTCATAGCATTACAGGCTTACATTGAAACACGTATTTTATCAAGTATGAAACAGATCGCCAGTCCAAGTTGGATGCATGAGACAAGTGCTCAGGCCTGGTGCACTGGGATGACCCAAAGGGATGGGATGGGGAGGGAGGTGGGAGGGGGGTTCGGGAGGGGGGTTCAGAATGAGGAACACATGTAAATCCATAGCTGATTCATGTCAATGTATGGCAAAAACCACTACAATAGTGTAAAGTAACTAGCCTCCAACTAATAAAAATAAATGAAACAAACAAACAAAGAAACAAGAAAAAAGCCAAATAAATAACCTAACTTTACACCTAAAGCAATTAGAGAAGGAAGAAATGAAGAACCCCAGGGTTAGCAGAAGGAAAGAAACCTTAAAAATTAGGGCAGAAATAAATGCGAAGGAAACTAAACAGACCATAGCAAAAATCAACAAACCTAAAAGCTGGTTTTTTGAAAAAATAAACAAAATTGACAAAACATTAGCAAGACTCATTAAGAAACAAAGACAGAAGAATCAAATTAACCAAATTAGAAATGAAAATGGAGAGATCACAACAGACAACACTGAAATACAAAGGATCATAAGAGACTACTACCAGCAGCTCTATGCCAATAAAATGGACAACTTGGATGAAATGGACAAATTCTTAGAAAAGTATAACTTTCCAAAACTGAACCAGGAAGAAATAGAAGATCTTAACAGACCCATTAGAAGCAAGGAAATCGAAACTGTAATCAAAAATCTTCCAGCAAACAAAAGCCCAGGACTAGATGGCTTCACAGCTGAATTCTACCAAAAGTTTAGAGAAGAGCTAACACCTATCTTACTCAAACTCTTCCAGAAAATTGCAGAAGAAGGTAAACTTCCAAACTCATTCTATGAGACCACCATCACCCTAATTCCAAAACCAGACAAAGATGCCACAAAAAAAGAAAACTACAGGCCAATATCACTGATGAACATAGATGCAAAAATCCTTAACAAAATTCTAGCAAACAGAATCCAACAACATATTAAAAGAATCATACACCATGACCAAGTGGGCTTTATCCCAGGAATGCAAGGATTCTTTAATATCTGCAAATCAATCAATGTAATACACCACATTAACAAATTGAAAGATAAAAACCATATGATCATCTCAATAGATGCAGATAAAGCCTTTGACAAAATTCAACACTCATTTATGATTAAAACTCTCCAGAAAGCAGGAATAGAAGGAACATACCTCAACATAATAAAAGCTATATATGACAAACCCACAGCAAGCATCACCCTCAATGGTGAAAAATTGAAAGCATTTCCCCTGAAATCAGGAACAAGACAAGGGTGCCCACTCTCACCACTGCTATTCAACATAGTGTTGGAAGTTTTGGCCACAGCAATCAGAGCAGAAAAAGAAGTAAAAGGAATCCAGATAGGAAAAGAAGAAGTGAAACTCTCACTGTTTGCAGATGACATGATCCTCTACATAGAAAACCCTAAAGACTCTTCCAGAAAATTACTAGAGCTAATCAATGAATATAGTAAAGTTGCAGGATATAAAATTAACACACAGAAATCCCTTGCATTCCTATATACTAACAAAGAAAAAACAGAAAGAGAAATTAAGGAAACAATACCATTCACCATTGCAACAAAAAGAATAAAATACTTAGGAGTATATCTACCTAAAGAAACAAAAGACCTATACATAGAAAACTATAAAACACTGATGAGAGAAATCAAAGAGGACACAAACAGATGGAGAAACATACCGTGTTCATGGATTGGAAGAATCAATATTGTAAAAATGGCTATTCTACCCAAAGCAATCTATAGATTCAATGCAATCCCTATCAAGCTACCAACGGTATTTTTCACAGAACTAGAACAAATAATTTCACAATTTGTATGGAAATACAAGAAACCTCGAAGAGCCAAGGTAATCTTGAGAAAGAAGAATGGAACTGGAGGAATCAACCTGCCTGACTTCAGACTCTACTACAAAGCCACAGTCATCAAGACAGTATGGTACTGGCACAAAGACAGAAATATAGATCAATGGAACAGAATAGAAAGCCCAGAGATAAATCCACGAACCTATGGACAGCTTATCTTTGACAAAGGAGGCAAGGATATACAATGGAAAAAAGACAATCTCTTTAACAAGTGGTGCTGGGAAAACTGGTCAACCACTTGTAAAAGAATGAAACTAGAACACTTTCTAGCACCATACACAAAAATAAACTCAAAATGGATTAAAGATCTAAATGTAAGACCAGAAACTATAAAACTCCTAGAGGAGAACATAGGCAAAACACTCTCCGACATAAATCACAGCAAGATCTTCTATGACCCACCTCCCAGAATATTGGAAATAAAAGCAAAACTAAACAACTGGGACCTAATGAAACTTAAAAGCTTTTGCACTACAAAGCAAACTATAAATAAGGTGAAAAGACAGCCCTCAGATTGGGAGAAATGAAGAAACAGACAAAGGATTAATCTCAAAAATATACAAGCAACGCCTGCAGCTCAATTCCAGAAAAATAAATGACCCAATCAAAAAATGGGCCAAACAACTAAACAGACATTTCTCCAAAGAAGACATACAGATGAATAACAAACACACGAAAACATGCTCAACATCACTCATCATCAGAGAAATGCAAATCGAAACCTCAATGAGGTACCATTACATGCCAGTCAGGATGGCTGCTATCTAAAAGTCTACAAGCAATAAATGCTGGAGAGGGTGTGGAGAAAAGGGAACCCTCTTACACTGTTGGTGGGAATGCAAACTAGTACAGCCACTGTGGAAAACAGTGTGGAGATTTCTTAAAAAACTGGAATTAGAACTGCCATATGACCCAGCAATACCACTTCTGGGTATACACACTGAGGAAACCAGATCTGAAAGAGACACGTGCACCCCAATGTTCATCGCAGCACTGTTTATAATAGCCAGGACATGGAAGCAACCTAGACGCCCATCAGCAGATGAATGGATAAGGAAGCTGTGGTATATATACACCATGGAATATTACTCAGCCGTTAAAAAGAATTCATTTGAATCAGTTCTAATGAGATGGATGAAACTGGAGCCCATTATACAGATTGAAGTAAGCCAGAAAGATAAAGAACATTACAGCATACTAACACATATATATGGAATTTAGAAAGATGGTAACAATAACCCTATATCCAAAACAGAAAAAGAGACACAGAAGTACAGAACAGACTTTTGAACTCTGTGGGAGAAGGTGAGGGTGGGATGTTTCGAAAGAAAAGCATGCATATTATGTATGGTGAAACAGATCACCAGCCCAGGTGGGATGCATGAGACAAGTGCTCGGGCCTGATGCACTGGGAAGAACCAGAGGAATCGGGTGGAGAGGGATTGGGAGGGGGGATCGGGATGGGGAATACGTGTAACTCTATGGCTGATTCATGTCAATGTATGACAAAACCCACTGCAATGTTGTGAAGAATTTGGATTTTTATGTTGATATAGCATAACATAGTAAAGTCTGATGAATTCAGAAAGAAGTTCAGGTATATTTGAGAAAGGAATATTCAGTAAAAACTCAGACAATATTGATGGGTATATTTAACTGAAAGGAACTCTGGCAATGTCATTAAAATATATACTGAAGAATGAAAAATTCAAAATATTCTTGAATTCTTACATAGTAACTGTAAATTATCATTAATTTCCAAAACCCCATTGCAACCCAAAAATTTAAAAGGAGACATTGCATTCTGATGACTAATACTATGTTGATCTCAGTCATATTAATTGTTACCCCAAGAGAAACCAAAGACCATTTTGATTGGTTCCCTAATTTCTGAGTATAAAATTAGAATATTCTGAGTAAGAAATCATCAAGATCTGTTCTTTTTCTCTCTGCTTCAGTCCAAAAGTCAAGAAGATAATCCATTGATGAAGTGACTGAGTTCCTATATTAAGAATGAGCAGGACTTTTGAAGTGAGAAGGTCAGGGAGCATCTCTCATCAGAGTACAGGAAAGAAAAGTACAAGGACATATTCATTCTTGAAGAAATCACTCATTAAGGAATTTAGAATAACGACTGGGAAAGCAGTAATTTCTAGACATTGAAACAAAGACAGTGTTACTAGAATAGGGAAATAAAATTGTTCTGTGAAATGGGTGAAGGACCTGTGACTTAACATTAAGACTATGACTTTATGCTAACAATTGTAAGTACGATTGAATATATTTCAGCATTGTGATGAGACTTATTTTTGTGGTTGTCATTTTGATTTGGATATTTAGAATAGGTCATTCAGAAGAAAAGAGGAAAGGGTTAGACTCATTTCTATTCCCAGGCAATTACATTTCCTAGACATTTGTAACAGCATACCTGAGAAATGATATCGAGTAGGGAAAAGTAGACAGAGATATATAAAGAGGTACTAAGGATGAAAATAAGAGAAATTTTTACATTGACTTGTTAAGAAAGATAAAGCTAACTAATGTAAAAAGCAAAATTTTAATTGCTGGATGAAATACTTGGGATCATTATCATATATGTGTGCCTGTACAAACACCCACACATGCATACACACACAAACACCCATTAATTTTTCCTAAAGATTTCCATTTTGTTATCCTGCAAACAATTCTACTTTTCCTATATGTTGTAAACCATTCTTACATTTTCTGAAATAAATTTTCTAACTTCATCTTGTTTTCTCAATTTTAACCATTTAATTAATGTAAGTATATATAACAAAATCCTAAGGAAGAAAATTAATAAATTTTCACACACACACACACACAAAGCACACCCACATAACCAGCAACCTAATCAATAAACAGACATTAACTGAAATCCAGAAGGCCCTGAGGTCACCTTTCATTCACAACCCACTTCCTGAAGGGTAACTGCTATTCTGATTCCCAACAGCCTAGATTAGACTTGCTGGTTTTTTTTTTGGTTTTTTTTTTTTCAAATTTATATATGTGACAAGAACAACAGTGTGCCAGGATTTAAATTTGTTTTTTATGTTGTTTATTTTATATTATTTATGATTTTTAAGTTTAGCACAAGTTAAACCATTCCATTCTACAACATTTTGGCTCATGCTATTGTAGGCATACAACTGATTATTTCCTTTGAGAATAGTAACTGAAAAGACAGTGACAGTAGAATACAAAGAAAATGAAAGGCCTGGGCTAAATGCAAAATTGTACAGGTAAGGAAGAGAAGTTTGAAGGTAGATGAGGTGTTTTTGTAATGTCTGAATCCTCGATTGCTGGCTTTTGCATTAAAATTCTAATTATTTTTAATAATGTGTGTGCACGCTGAGTTGCTTCATTGTGTACAACTCTGGACAACTCTATGGACTGTAGACCTCCAGGCCCCTCTGTCCATGGGATTTCCCAGGCAAGAATTGGAGTGGGTTGCCATGCCCTCTTCCAGGGTATCTTCTGCACCCGGAGATTGAATCCATGTCTCCTGTGTCTCCTGCATTGCACGTGGATTTCTTACCCCCTGAACCACTGGGGACTGTCACTAAATGATGACAGTTCATGGTGATATTCACTGTAGTTTTAATTACTGCTGCAAATAATTTATTATAACGTCAAAGGAGAACTTTAATATTTATTGCTTTGCCAATAGCTGTTTTAAATTCTTTAATGAGTGATTTCCTCAAGATTGGATAACTAGGTGTTCAGATTAGAATTCTAGCATTAAAGGATGATTTCAGATTCTGTATGCAAGAATCTGAAATCCTCTTAAACAAAATACTTGATAAAGAACCAGTATAGGTACTATCTTCAAAAGTTCAGGAAGTATATCTGGGGGGATTTTTATATTCTACTCTTAAAAGTTAGAGGGAAGAGTATCTTTAAACTATTATATATTTTAGCTAATCCAAACCCCTGAATATTTTTAATTGACCCTTAAAACTATTTCTAATATTTGCTATACTGATTAAAACAGGTTTAAGCAATATAAAGCTTTTTTATCTAGTATACTAATTTTAAAAAAATGCTGATAATTGAATGAAATATAACTAACAGGAGGATAGTTAATATCCCAATCTACAACACATTTTTTCCTCTTAAAAAGCTAGCTAACTGTCTTCAGATTGTGCTTGTTTAATAGAATTTTTTATCTCATCACATTTAGAATTAAACTTAAAGTAACTGGCATATATGTCTAAACCTTTCACATTGACTATACCCAACTGTATGATATATATTGTCTTTTTAAAAAGTACCATTATTGATGAGAATAATATATATTTAAGAGTGTCACTAAAATGTAAAGTATTATTTTAGTGTAATTTCATAAAGAAAAATTCACTTGAGTCTTTCAAACCTGGAGTTCCAATAAAACACAGGACTCATTATATTTATACTATTTTATAAAATTAAAATTATTCCTTTGCTGTCATACTCAGCAGTAGAAATTCATAGAGCTAATACACATTACTGAAGTGAGATTTAATTAGAGCTGTTTTAAACTGCAAAAAGCTCATCATTTGCAAAGAGAAATTGGATGAAGAGAATACATTATTATTAAATTTTAGATTATGAATGTATATTGATTTTGAAATGCAGTTTTTGGCAATTTTAACAGAGCCCATTGAAACTTTAAAACAATATTTTGAGAAAATATTACTTTGGAAGAATAATACCAATATCTATAATGTTCATTCATCCTTGGTTTCAGTAGAAGTATCATTCAGTAATTTCATGAAGTGTAAACAATATATCTCCATCCCTTTTTTCAGCTGAAGTTCATTGTTTTTAAACTTTCCTGCCAAGAATCATTGTTACAGGAGTGCATTTAAATGTTACCTGCCAGAAGCCAGTGGTGGCCTCACCTTAAGAGACAATGTGACATGCAATTCCTAAAAATAAAGAAAAAAAAAAATTTAAAGTAAAAAGGATGATACTTTCAAAGCAAAAAATATGGTCCAGGTTGAAAATGACTGCCTTGAGCACTTTCATATTATGGCTATATTTCTTAGGCCTTTTACATCTATAGACATCCTTGTTCAGTATTTTACTCTTTCCAAATCTGAGAGATTATTCCTGGGAGACTTATTTCTTTCATTTCTTATGTCATAAACTTGATCGTTGCATAAAGTGTAGAATTTTGCATCATCCCTCCCCTGCCCATTTATTCAAACTTGCCTAGTGTTGCTCTCTAAGCTCAGTTGACTGCTTGCTATCCCACAAGCAAACTAACTTCTTTCCTACTTTAGTGCTCTTGCCTGTGATCTTATGGATTCTTAAAAGTACTTTTCTCTCTACTCTTCATGTGACTGAGACCTTCTTATTCTCCTCTGTTCAGTTGCAGTGTCACATTCCTAGTGAGGCAGTTAGTTAGCAATATATCCCAATAGGTTCCCTGGCTGTCAAACTCTGAAGGCCCCTTATATTTTGTTATTTTGGATGATAAAGGCCTGATTCCTTCAGTGTGTGCATTACATATTTCTATCACAAACTGTGCTTTTATACCTATAGATATAGATGTACATAAACAAAAATCTGCCTACTTGTTTATAGACTATGCCTTAATTTTTCTTGATTTACATATTCTTTATCATTCAATATTTTATTGCATCAGTAGTAAATATGGAGCTTGCCACAGAGAATGCAAATAATATTCTTCTTATCTTTAAATTCTATCCTTTCTAAGAAACTTTAAATTACTACTTTCATGTTATAGTTAGGCTTAAAAGTTAATGGACATGGGTTTGGGTGAACCCTGGGAGTTGGTGATGGTCAGGAAGGCCTGGTGTGCTGCGGTTCATGGGGTTGCAGAGTCAGACACGACTGAGCGACTGAACTGAACCAAAAAATTATACATTTCCAAAGATAAACCATTAGTTATTAGAAAAGACACAGTTTGTGAAAAAACAACTAAATATAAACATTTCCTAAACAGATATGTAAATCTTCATTACTTCCACTCAAAGCATCTTTACAGAAATATACCCACCACTTCCTCATTTCTATTTTCCATTACTTCAACCATGTTTACTTACTATTCCCTGAATAAAGATGCTTTCTTTTAGCTTGCTTAAATATGGCATTCCCTTTGCCCACAGTATCATCATTTCTTCCTACATGTTATTTATTCTTTTCCTTTATGGCCAATATGTTCATTATTTTTCCATCTCAGAGGGAACTATTTTTCCTTCCCATAACTCCATATACCTCTCTTCTGGCCTTAATTTCACTTAGAAGATTTAGCAAAGACTCATGGGTAAAAACCTTAGAAGTTATCCTTGAGGACAAATCTCTGAGCACAAACACACATGTTCAGTTAAATTTTCCAATTTACACCTACAAATGTATCTATATTTCACCCTTTACAATATATTCTGTTACCAGCTCCCACATTCATGTTGTATTGCAATTCAACTCTGCTACCACAACAATATACAAAAGGTTTTCCTTTATTTTCTCATCTTGGCCTCCTCAAAGTATCTCACCAAAATGCCATGCTGAGCATCTAAAATACTAAGTTGCAGTGTCAGCCCTTGGGGGAGAAAAAAAAAAAAAACAAAAAACACAACACTTCAGGGTTCCGTATTTTCTTCAAGGTGGAATATGATCTGTTTGATTTGGCAGATCGAACCTCTGAGATCTGCTTCTGCAGAAGTTTCCCCTTTCTTATCCCTCCATTGCATTTCTTTACTTTCATACTCTAGAATTCTGAACCACTTGACATTCTCTATAAGAGCATCCCTCAGAGTGTTTCTACAATTTGGGAGCCCTTCTCCCACTTTCTTTCCTTTTTTAAGTCTCTACTTGATGAAATTTCAGAAGATATGTCCTAACTTAACCTCATTCACTACAAGCTCTCCTCGTAGGTAGTTCTTCACATACTTCAATACCACTTTGTTTTTTGTAACTATATATATATATATATATATATATATCTAATACACACACACACACGTGTGTGTGTGTGTGTATATATATATATATATAGTGTGTATTTTAAAAAGTCTACATGAATTGCATTGCAATCACACATTTTTATTCTACATTTGTACAGCTTGCTGCTACTGCTGCTGCTAAGTCATTTCAGTCGTGTTCGACTCTGTGCGACCCCACAGATGGCAGCCCACCAGGTTCCGCGGTCCCTGGGATTCTCCAGGCAAGAACACTGGAGTGGGTTGCCATTTCCCTCTCCAATGCATGAAAGTGAAAAGTGAAAGTGTGGTCGCTCAGTTGTGTCCAACTCTTAGCGACCCCATGAACTGCAGCCTACCAGGCTCCTTCGTCCATGGAACTTTCCAGGCAAGAGTACTGGAGTGGGTTGCCATTGCCTTCTCCGTTGTACAGCTTAGGGCAAGATAAATCTCTATGCTTCAATTTCATTTTCCAGCATATGAGAATGAGAATTGAACCTATGTTAATGGACTATTGTAAAGACAAAGTGAACCGTGATTGACTCAAGGAAAGCATCCAAGCTTATTTTGTTGTGATTATTATTAGTGTCATGTATATTTGTCTCTTGTCCATCTCTCTCTCCAGATTGTCAGCTTCTGGAAGGCAGAATTCATGACATATTTATTTTGGTGTCACCACAGTATAAAATAGAAGCAAGCATGTATACCTATTCAAAACTTTGTTTAGTTAAAAAATGAAGGAATGGACATATTGATTATTTGAAAATTTGAAAACTTCTGTCTAGTATAGCAGGTTTTATTTATACATATGGACTCTAATGCTTTGCATATATTAAATAAATATACATGTTAAAACATTGTCTAGTGTCTAGGTTGTCATCTGTGACTTCCAATAGCAACTTTTGGAGACAGTGCCTCAATTTAAAAATAAAAGCAATCTTTAAAAATGGAGAATGACAGGCAGTGAAATCTGAAAACAATCCTTACAGACCAGTTTTGCCACTGACTGCGGCTCATTTCTATTCTACTCCAGACTTTAAGTATTTTTCTGTGAGGCGAGCTCTATGATGCAAAATAAATTTATTTTTCAAACTTTGAAATACTTAAGGATAACACTGAGATGATGAGGAGGAGGTGGAGTAGTGAAACTAAGAGATTACATTGCATTTTCTATTTACTCATGAAAATGGATGATTTCTTATTTGCATAAGGTTTCGCTGAGATCTGAAAATGGGAAAGTAGTCGTGGCTGTTTGACAAATTGTCCAATCTAGAGTATTTTTTAAAACTCAGATGTATAGTCTAATAATCTTAAACTTGCTACAGCTTGGAAGTTTTTCAATGTGTAATTATGCATGTGAATGAGAGAATTGGCTACAGAGGAAAAAAGTGGGGAAGGGACATTAACCATAAAACATCATAATTAAATGACTTATATTATGAAGCAGTAAAACAAAATGTTTCCAGAAAACAAACAAAAATCATCGACTGATCATATTTACTTAAGGAGCTCTTCATTTGAAATATTAATATTTCTTGACATCATGTACTCAACAATTTTAACTAAAAAGCAGCTGATGTGTTTGCTTAATGCTTCTGAAGTCTATACTGGAAATAATTATTTGATAATTAATTTAAAGATCCATTTTTGTTCTGTTTACTGCACTACATATTGTAGTATCCAATAAGTTTACAGTTGTTACAAATCTAGAATTTTCTTTCCTATTTAGGTATACTTTTTATAATAATTTAAATCAGTATGAGTGGGAAAGACTAGAGATCTCTTCAAGAAAACTAGGCTCCCCAGTCTCTGGCATTCTCCAGGCAAGAATGCTGGAGTGGGTTGCCAGTTCCTTCTCCAATGAATGAAAGCCTTTCAGGAGCCTACCAGCCTCCTCCTACCAGCCTCCTCCTACCAGGCTCCTCCATCCACAGGATTTTCCAGGCAAGAGTACTGAAATGGGGTGCCGTTGCTGTCTCCCATCCATATAGATATACCCATTTAATTGTCAGGGAATAATGTCATGATTTGGATATAGAAGACACCTGCAAGTCAGTTCCTACTATTGTCCAAGATTGACAGAGATAAGAGTTTGGTATCTTAAAAAAAAAAAAAAAAGTGTAAGGGAGAAGATCAGCACATTCCATGGTATGTGATCTAAAGCAGTGGTGTTTTATTTTGTGCTGTTTTTCTCACTGTATGTATAATTGTATAACCAAAAAGAGAAGGAGCGTTCTTAAATTAACATTAAGGAGTAAGAAGGAACCCTACATAATTTCAACCTCAAAATTTGTGAGGACAAAGCATGTATAAAACAAAAAGGAAAACTTCAGTCTGACTAGAAACAAACTTGTAAGATAAATCTGAGTAAATATGAACTAGTTAATACTTTTGTTAGTATGCATTATGAATGTAAAATATTAACTCATGCAAGCTTTTATACTCTCCTATTTTGACCACAACACTAAGATCAGTCATGTCTCCACATGACAGACTGTCACAAGAGAACCAGAGTAGGCATCTAAAATTCTGAATTTTTATTTCAAACACAGTCATAGAGGGTGGGGGAATGATTATAGGCTTCCGAAGGACCAAATTCATGACATGAAATACATAGGATATCATGTGCTAGATTAGAAGAAAAATAGAAAAACAAAGAGATCAGTGAAATACTCTGAGAAATAACCCTCACTTTTAACGAGGAGTGGGCAAAAACACAACTGAATGCATACTAAAGAGATTAGAATGGGTCCACGTTGTTCACATCTCACCAACATGGTCAGGCATCAAAAGCAGAGCTGTATAATGAGTCAGCTGACCCAGATCCTGATATTCAACAGAATAAGACACAGATGAATTGCTGTAGTAACTCTTTACCTTGAGGGAATATGTTTCAAGACCCTCAGTTTTAGATGCCTAAAATGGCAGATTGCACTAAATCCTATACATAATGCTTTTTCATATATATATACATGTATATGTATATATATATATGATAAATTTTAACTTACAAATTAGGCACAGTAAAATATTAACTAACAAATCATAAAGTAGAACAATTATAGTAATAGACTGTTATAAAAGTAAAGTGAATGTGGTCTCTCTCTCTCAAAATATCTTCTCTTTATATTTAATGCCTTTTTCATCTTAACTAAGGACTATCATGCAATGTGGCTGTAATTTTTTGCAACTTGAGGTTTGACAGCAAAACTGCCATGCATTTTTTTTTCCTTTATAATTTCACACACAGAAGATGTGTTCTCACCTTAGAACTCAGCGGCTGCACCATACAATATTTCTCTTTCTTCATTAAGTGGAGAACTCTCACCTTTCATGAAAAGGAAAAGCTTTGATTTCTCTTTAGCATATCTGAATTACCAGAATAAGTACTCTTGCACTGGGGAGCCATTAAGTAAAATAAGGGGTATCTGAACATAAGCACGGCCATACTGAGACAGTTAATCTTAGGACCAAGGCAGCTACTGAGTGAAGACAAATGAGCAGGATGTGCTTCAAAAAGAAATCACTCACTTCTGGGTGGAAAGGAGCAGACAGCTTGAGATTTCATATCCAGCTACTTAGAGAAGACCATAATTTAAAACTTAAGAACTGTTTATTTCTGAAATTTTCCACTTACTATTTTAGGATTGTGGTTGATTGAGGTAACTAAAGCTTATGAACCTGCACATAAGGGGAGACTGCTGTATCATAAATTTTTGAAAAAACATGTGCTTTTATTATCGCTACATTATAATGACACGTTATACTGTTGACCTTTGAACAACAAGGGTATGAACTGCACAAGTCTACTTTTACATGGAATTTTTCCAATAGTAAATGTTATAGTATTGCATGATTCTTGATTGATTGAATCTGCAGATGCAGAACCCCAAATGCAGAGGGTCCACTAAAACTTGACTAGAATGTTGACTGTGTGGAGGGTCAGCATCCCAACCCCTGTGTTGTTCAAGGGACAACTGCAAAAAAAAAAAAAAAAAAACCCCAAAAAACAAAAAACAGTGAGATGGGGCTACATACAGATAATACAGGACTTCCCAGGTGGCACAAGTGGTAAAGAACCCACCTGCCAATTCAGGAGACACAAAAGACATGGGTTTGATCCCTGGATCAGGAGACCCCCTGGAGTAGGATGTGGCAACCTACTCCAGTATTCTTGCCTGGAAAATTCATGGGCAGAAGAGCCTACCAGGCTACATTCCATGGGGTGGCATAGAGCAGATATGACTGAGCGCGCGCACACACACACACACACACACACACACACACACATACACACAGATAATACATTGAATGACAACACATGAAAATAAACAAATTTGAGACTCATTGAGGATATCAGTGTAGAAAAAGGTAGAATAGATAATATCTTCTTAATACCTTGAAATCACACAACCAATTTCAAACTTAGCAGCTCTTCCACTGTGTACTTGCATGCAAGAGAAAGGCTGCCCAATTTCTTTCAACACCACCCCCAACATGTTCTTAACATCATATCTTCAGCCATTCAATGCTATTTCCCAAAATGATGGATTGGATACTTAGTCCTTGGTTTTTGCTATCACACCTTTTTAGTAGCTACTCTAAGAATTGTTCTAAAATTCAAAGCTTATCACTCCAGTCCCTTACTTTAAATTTATTAATAATTCAAAAATTTAGGATATTCTGCTCTTTGGCTTTAGAACACAGGGTTTGTTGGGATCAGAGCAACTGATGACCTCTCCAGCCTCCTTTGACCGAGATTTTATCCCAAGGTCACCTTGCACATTCCACTTAAAAGGTAACTTAAGCATTATGTCCACTGGGGATTTGGTATCCAAACTCTCTACTCCAACAGAGCATTTACTCATTTACTATACACAACCTCACTGTATTATGGTTATTTCTCTGTTGTTGCTATTTTCTCATTTTTATATAAACTTCTAGGAAACAAAAGATGTCCTTCATCTTTACATCATTTATATCTAGAATGGTGGTGGGTAGTAGTTTATTCTCTCAGTCCTGTCCAACTCTTGGGACCTCTTGGACCATAGCCCACAAAACTCCTTTGTCCATGGAATTTCCCAGGCAAGAATACCGGGGTGGGTTGCCATTTCATTCTCCATTTATCTGGGATAGGGCCAGATTAATGTTTATGAACAACAACAACAAAAAAAATGTGTTCTAGGCATTTGAATGTCACAATGGATCAACAGATTCAATGTTTTTAAGCTGCATGACACCATAGTTAGTAAACTTCATCACAGTTTTATCTTAGTTCAAACAACAGGGAAGGAACAAGCCCCACCCATTAACAGAAAGTTGGATTAAAGATTTACTAAGTATGACCCGTCCCATCAAAACAAAACACAGTTTTCCCCACATTCAGACAGTCTCTCCCATCAGGAAGCTTCCATAAGCCTCTAATTCTTACCCATCAGAGGGCAGACAGAATGAAAACTACAATCACAGAAAACTAATCAACTGATCACATGGACCACTGCCTTCTGTAACTCAATGAAACTATGAGTCATGCTATGTAGGGCCACCCAAGATGGGCAGGTCATGGTGGAGAGTTGTGACAAAACGTGGTCCACTGGAGAAGGGAATGGCAAACCACTTTTATATTCTTGCCTTGAGAACCCCATGAACAGTATGAAAAGGCAAAAAGATACGACACTTAAAGATGAACTCCCCAGGTTGGTAGATGCCCAATATGCTATTGGAGAAGAATGGAGAAATAACTCCAGAAAAAATGAAGAGATGGCGCCAAAGCAAAAACAATGCCCAGTTGTGAATGTGAATGGTGATGGAAGTAAAGACTGATGCTGTAAATAACAGTATTGCATGGGAACCTGGAATGTTAGGTTCATGAATCAATGTAAATTGGAAGTGGTCAAACAGGAGATAGCAAGAGTGGACATAAATATTTTAGGAATCAGTGAAATAAAATGGACTGTAACGGGAGAATTAAACTCAGATGCCCATTATACCTACTACTATGGACAAGAACCCCTTAGAAGAAATGGAGGAGGCCTCATAGTCAACAAAAGATTCTGAAATGCAGTTATTGGGTACAATCTCAAAAATGACAGAATGATCTCTGTTCATCTCCAAGGCAAACCATATAATATCACAGTAATCCAAGTCTATGGCCCAACCAGTAATCTGAAGAAGCTGAAGTTGAATGGTTGGATGAAGACCTGCAAGACCTTCTAGAACTAACATCACCAAAATATGTGCTTTTCATTATAGGGGACAAGAATACAAAAGTAGGAAGTCAAGAGACACCTGGAGTAAGAGGCAAATCCAACCTTGGAGTACAAAATGAAGCAGGGAAAAGGCTAACAGAATTTTGCCAAGAGAAAGCACTGGTCATAGCAAACTCCCTCTTCCAACAACACAAGAGAAGGCTTCACAGTTGGACATCACCAGATAATCAATACTGAAATCAGATTCTTTATATTCTTTGCAGCCAAAGATAGAGACACTTTATAAAGTCAGCAAAAACAGTATTGGGGACTGGTTGTGGATCCAATCATGAACTTCTTAATGCAAATTTCAGACTTACATTGAAGAAAGGAGGGAAAACCACTAGACCATTCAGGTATGACCTAAATCAAATCCCTTATGACTATACAGTGGAAGTGACACATAGATTCAAGGGATTAGCTCTGATAGGCAGAGTGCCTGAAGAACTATGGATGGAGGTTCATGACATTGTACAGGAGGCAGTGATCAAAACCATCCCCAAGAAAAGAAATGCAAAAAAGCAAAATCATTGTCCGAGGATGTCTTACAAATAGCTGAGAAAAGAAGAGAAGCTAAAGGCAAAGAATAAAAGGAAAGATATACCCATTTGAGTGCAAAGTTCCAAAGAATAGCAAGGAGAGATAAGAAAGCCTTTCTCGGTGATCAGTGCAAAGACATAGAGGATAACAATAGAATGGGAAAGACTAGAGATATTTTCAAGAAAATTCGAGATATCAAGGGAATATTTCACGCAAAGATGGGCACAATAAAGGACAGAAATGGTATGGACCTGACAGAAACAGAAGATTAAGAATAGGTGGCAAAAATACACAGAAGATCAGTACAAAAAAGATCTTCATGACCCAGATAATCACGATGGTGTGATCACTCTCCTAGAGCCAGACATCTTAGAATGTGAAATCAAGTGGGCCTTAGGAAGAATCACTATGGGCAAAGCTAGTGGAAGTGATGGAATTCCAGTTGAGATATTTCAAATCCTGAAAGATGATGCTGCTAAAATGTTGCACTCAATATGCCAACAAATTTGGAAAACTTAGCAGTAGCCACGGGACTGGAAAATGTCAGTTTTCATTCCAATCCCCAGGAATGGCAACGCCAAAGAATGTTCAAACTACTGCACAATTGTGGTCATCTCACATGCTAGCAAAATGATGCTCAAAATTCACCAAGCCAGGCTTCAACATCACATGTACCATGAACTTCCAGATGTTCAAGTTGGGTTTAGAAAAGGCAGAGGAACCAGAGATCAAATTGCCAACATTCGTTGGATCATCAAAAAAAGCAAGAGAGTTCCAGGAAAAAAATAAAAATCTACTTCTGCTTTATTGACTAGGTCAAAGACTTTGACTGAGTGGATCACAACAAACTGTGTAAAATTCTAAAGAGATGAGGATATCAGAGACCTTGCTTCCCTTGTGACGCTGCTGGTAAAGAATTTGCCTGCATGTGAGAGACCTGAGTTCGATCCCTGGTTTGGGAAGATCCCTTGGAGAAGGGAAAGGCTACCTACTCCAGTATTCTGGCCTAGAGAATTCCATGGACCATATAGACCTTGGGGTCCCAGAAAGTTGGGCTTAACTGAGTGACTTTCCCTTATCTGCCTCCTGAGAAATCTGTATCCAGTTCAAGAAGAAACAGTTAGAACTGGACATGGAACAACAGACTGGTTCCAAATAGAGAAAGGAATGTGTCAAGGCTGTGTGTTGTCACTCTGCTTATTTAACTTATATGCATGCAACATGCTGAACTGGATGAAGTACCATCTGGAAAGAAGACTGCCAGGAGAAATATCAATAACCTCTGATAGAGAGATTACACCACCCTTATGGAAGAAAGCAAAGAAGAACTAAAGAGCCTCTTGATGAAAGTCAATGAACAGAGTGAAAAGTAGTTTAGAAATCAAATTCAAGTCAGGAAGGTTGATTCCTTCAGCTCCATTCTTCTTTCTCAAGACTATTTTAGCTATCTGTGTTTTTTTGTGTGTGTTTCCCTATGAATTGTGAAATTTTTTGTTCTAGTTCTGTGAAAATGGCATTGGTAATTTGCTAGGGATGGCATTGAAGCTGTAGATTGTGTATGGTAGCATAGTCATTTTCACAATATTGATTCTTCCTACCCAGGAACATGGAATATATCTCCATCTGTTTATGTCACCTTTGATTTCTTTCATCAGTGTCTTATAATTTTTTATGTATAGTTCTTTTGTTTCGTTAGGTAAGTTTATTCCTAGATATTTAATTCTTTTTGTTGCAATGGTGAATGGGATTGAGTCCTTAATTTCTCTGATTTTTCATTGTTAGTATATAGAAATGGAAGTGATTTCTGTGTATTGATTTTGTATCCTGCAACTTTGCTAAATTCACTATCTCTAGTAATGTTCTGATACTATCTTTAGGGTTTTCTATGTACAGCATCATGTCATCTGCAAACAGTGAGAGCTTTATTTCTTTTCCAATCTGGATTGCTTTTATTTCTTTTTCTTCTCTGATTGCTATAGCCAAGACTTCCAGAACTATAGTGAATAACAGTGGGGAAAGTGGACACCCTTGTCTTGTTCCCAGTCTTAGGGGGAATGCTATCAGTTTCTCACTATTAAGAGTAATGTTTATGTAGGCTTATAATGTATGGCACTAGGCTTATCATATATATTGAGGTAGGTTCCTTCTATGTACATTTTTTGAAGAGTTTTAATCACAAATAGGTGCTGAATTTTGTCAAAGGCTTTTTCTGCATCTATTGAGATTATAATATGGTTTTTATTTTTCAATCTGTTAATATGGTGCATCACATTGATTGATTTTGTGTGTATTGAAGAATCCTTACATCAGTATGGTATTGGTGCAAAACCAGAAATGTAGACCAACGGAACAAGATAGAAAACTCAGAAACAATTCCATGCACTATGGGAATCTTATTTTTTACAAATGAGGCAAAAATGTACAATGTGGCAAAGACAGCCTCTTCAATAAACGGTACTGGGAAACCTGGACAGATACATGTAAAAGAATGAAATTAGAACACTTCCTAACACCATACACAAAGATAAACTCAAAATGGATTAAAGACCTATATCTAAGACCAGAAACTATAAAACTCTTAGCGGAAAACATATGTTTTCACTCAATGACATAAATCAAAGCAAGATTTTCTATGATCCTATGTAATATATCCAATGGGAATTTGCCGCATGACTCAGGAAGCTCAAACAAGGGCTCTGTATCAACCCATAGAGGTGGGATGGAGAGGGAGGTAGGTGGGAGGTTCAAAAGGGAGGGGATATATGTATACTTATGGCTGATTCATGTTGAGGTTTGACAGAAAACAACAAAATTCCTTAAAGTAATTATCCTTCAATAAATAAATAAATAAAAAATTCAGAAAACTAAGATCATGGCATCTAGTTCCATCACTTCATGGGAAATAGATGGGGAGACAGTGGAAACAGTGAGAGACTTTTTTCTTGGGCTCCAAAGTCACTACCAATGGTGGCTGCGACCATGAAATTAAAAGGTGCTTGCTTCTTGGAAGAAAAGCTATGATCAAATTTGACAGCATATTAAAAAGCAGAGACATTACTTTGCCAACAAAGGTCCATCTATTTAAAGCTATGGTTTTTCCAGTAGTCATGTATGGATGTGAGATTTGGACTATAAAGAAAGCTGAGTGTTGAAGAATTGATGCTTTTGTACTGTGGTGTTGGAGAAGACTCTTGAGAGTCCCTTGCACTGCAAGGAGATCACACCACTCATTCATAAAGGAAATAAGTCCTGAATAATCATTGGAAGGACTGATGTTAAAGCTGAAACTCCAATACTTTGGCCACCTGATGCAAAGCACTGCTGCTACTGCTACTGCTAAGTCACTTCAGTCATGTCTGACTCTGTGGGACCCCAAAGAAGCGACCCCATCCCTGGGATTCTCCAGGCAAGAAAACTGGAGTGGGTTGCCATTTCTTTCTCCAATGCATAAAAGTGAAAAGTGAAAGTAAAGTCGCTCAGTCATATCTGACTCTTCCCAACCCAATGGACTGCAGCCTACCAAGCTCCTCCGTCCATGGAATTTTCCAGGCAAGAGTACTGGAGTTAGGTAAAGAACTGACTCACTGGAAAAGACCCTGATGCTGGGAAAGATTGAAGGCAGGAAGAGAAGGGGATGACAGCGGTTGAGATGGTTGGATGGCATCACCGACTCAATGGACATGAGTTTGAGGAAACTCCAGGAGTTGGGGATGGACAGGGAAGCCTGGCGTGCTGCAGCCAATGGGGTCACAGAGTCATACACCACTGAGGGACTGAACTGAACTGAACTGAAATTGCATGAAATTCTACTACATGAGAGAACAGGAGGAATCCTTACTCTGGTCTTTGCAAAAAATTACACTAGTCAGTTGTCTAAAAGCTGGTATATTTTTGATGAAGGGCACATTATATTTGCTTTATTTTCCTATTTGATAAAAAGTTCATTAAAAAACAGAGCTTTCAATTTTTGATTTTGAATATGATGTAACAATATATATACCATAGTTAAACTAAAAATTGTTGAGCATAAGTCAACTTAAATTTATTAAAAACTAATTTGTATCTATGTTACAGCTTCCCTTTTTATTCCTTAATAGAATTAATGACTGTTTTATGTTACACCTTTCACTATTGAAACATTTGTACAAACGTATGTCTCTGTTGAGGGTTATCAATGTCACTGGGGCAAGGGACATACCCACATTTTAATGTGATGCAAGAGACATGTTATACCTTAACTGTTTATTTTTGTATTACTCAGCAATAATTATATTGAGGTTATATGGATGACCCAAAGATTACATACAATATAGAAACAACTTTTGAATAGTCTATAATGTAAAGCAAGTGGTGAAAATATACACAGAAACTATAGGTTCCAAGTTGGTATAAAGACTAATGTTCTACCAAAGATAGGAAAATAATAATCTCAGAGCACGAAAACAGAAAATGCTAATTCTTCTTGAATTATGTTTAAATGGAGAATGTTAGTGGATTCAAAGAGCAGAATTTCAACAGGCAAAGTAAACAAATGTCTTCTAAGATAGAAGAACTATCATAACAAGTAAAGATCAAGCACATCCTTTATACTTTACATTGGCTTTAGCATTTAAACATGGGATAATTGGGAGTTGCTATGGATGAAATCATATCTTGAGTGGCCACATAAAATTTTAAGGTATAATGAATAGCAAACTCAGCACTTCCCTGACAGTCAAATGATTAAGACTCTGCACTTCCAGTGAGAGTTCCATCCATGGGTTCCATCCATGGTTGGGGAACTGGAATACCACGTGCCACAAAAAAGCAAGCTAAATAATACTACTTGTTTCCTTCATTTCTTGAAAATTTGTTTTGGTTTCTTTGTTAATTGTGTGGGTGTTGGGACAGCCATAGAAATATTGATCAGAGCTACACACTTGGGTGACAAATAGCAAGTAAATATCAATATATCTATTTTGCTTTCAGTTATTTAGTTTCATACCTTTAAAATTATGTCTTTTGTAGTGCAGAAGCTTTTAAGTTTCATTAAGTCCCATTTGTTTATTTTTGGTTTTATTTCCAATATTCTGGGAGGTGGGTCATAGAGGATCTTGCTGAGATTTATGTCGGAGAGTGTTTTGCCTATGTTCTCCTCTAGGAGTTTTATAGTTTCTAGTCTTACATTTAGATCTTTAATCCATTTTGAGTTTATTTTTGTGTATGGTGTTAGAAAGTGTTCTAGTTTCATTCTTTTACAAGTGGTTGACCAGTTTTCCCAGCACCACTTGTTAAAGAGATTGTCTTTTTTCCATTGTATATCCTTGCCTCCTTTGTCAAAGTTAAGGTATCCATAGGTTCGTGGATTGATCTCTGGGCTTTCTATTCTGTTCCATTGATCTCTATTTCTGTCTTTGTGCCAGCACCATACTGTCTTGATGACTGTGGCTTTGTAGTAGAGTCTGAAGTCAGGCAAGTTGATTCCTCCAGTTCCATTCTTCTTTCTCAAGATTACCTTGGCTATTCGAGGTTTTTGTATTTTCATACAAATTGTGAAATTATTTGTTCTAGTTCTGTGAAAAATACCGTTGGTAGCTTGATAGGGATTGCATTGAATCTATAGATTGCTTTGGGTAGAATAGCCATTTTTACAATATTGATTCTTCCAATCCATGAACACGGTATGTTTCTCCATCTGTTTGTGTCCTCTTTGATTTCTCTCATCAGTGTTTTATAGTTTTCTATGTATAGGTCTTTTGTTTCTTTAGGTAGAAATACTCAAGTATTTTATCCTTTTTGTTGCAATGGTGAATGGTATTGTTTCCTTAATTTCTCTTTCTGTTTTTTCTTTGTTAGTATATAGGAATGCAAGGGATTTCTATGTGTTAATTTTATATCCTGTAACTTTACTATATTCATTGATGAGCTCTAGTAATTTTCTGGAAGAGTCTTTAGGGTTTTCTATGTAGAGGATCATGTCATCTGCAAACAGCGAGAGTTTCAATTCTTCTTTTCCTATCTGGATTCCTTTTACTTCTTTTTCTGCTCTGATTGCTGTGGCCAAAACTTCCAACACTATGTTGAATAGCAGTGGTGAGAGTGGGCACCCTTGTCTTGTTCCTGATTTCAGAGGAAATGCTTTCAATTTTTCACCATTGAGGGTGATGCTTGCTGTGGGTTTGTCATATATAGCTTTTATTATGTTGAGGTATGTTCCTTCTATTCCTGCTTTCTGGAGAGTTTTAATCATAAATGAGTGTTGAATTTTGTCAAAGGCTTTCTCTGCATCTATTGAGATAATCATATGGTTTTTATCTTTCAATTTGTTAATGTGGTGTATTACATTGATTGATTTGCGGATATTAAAGAATCCTTGCATTCCTGGGATAAAGCCCACTTGGTCATGGTGTATGATTTTTTTGATATGTTGTTGGATTCTGTTTGCTAGAATTTTGTTAAGGATTTTTGCATCTATGTTCATCAGTGATATTGGCCTGTAGTTTCTTTTTTTGTGGCATCTTTGTCTGGTTTTGGAATTAGGGTGATGGTGGTCTCATAGAATGAGTTTGGAAGTTTACCTTCTTCTGCAATTTTCTGGAAGAGTTTGAGTAAGATAGGTGTTAGCTCTTCTCTAAATTTTTGGTAGAATTCAGTTGTGAAGCCAAAAAAAAGACAGGCCTCAGATTGGGAGAAAATAATAGGAAATGAAGAAACAGATAAAGGATTAATCTCAAAAATATACAAGCAACACCTTAAGCTCAATTCCAGAAAAATAAATGACCCGATCAAAAAATGGGCCAAAGAACTAAACAGACATTTCTCCAAAGAAGACAGACAGATGGTTAACAAACACATGAAAAGATGCTCAACATCACTCATTATCAGAGAAATGCAAATCAAAACCACAATGAGGTACCATTACATGCCAGTCAGGATGGCTGCTATCCAAAAGTCTACAAACAGTAAATGCTGGAGAGGGTGTGGAGAAAAGGGAACCCTCTTACACTGTTGGTGGGAATGCAAACTAGTACAGCCACTGTGGAAAACAGTGTGGAGATTTCTTAAAAAACTGGAATTAGAACTGCCATATGACCCAGCAATCCCACTTCTGGGTATACACACTGAGGAAACCAGATCTGAAAGAGACACGTGCACCCCAATGTTCATCGCAGCACTGTTTATAACAGCCAGGACATGGAAGAAACCTAGATGCCCATCAGCAGATGAATGGATAAGGAAGCTGTGGTACATATACACCATGGAATATTACTCAGCCATTAAAAAGAATTCATTTGAATCAGTTCTAATGAGATGGATGAAACTGGAGCCCATTATACAGAGTGAAGTAAGCCAGAAAGATAAAGAACATTACAGCATACTAACACATATATATGGAATTTAGAAAGATGGTAACGATAACCCTATGCAAATCAGAAAAAGAGACACAGAAGTACAGAACAGTCTTTTGAACTCTGTGGGAGAAGGGGAGGGTGGGATGTTTCGAAAGAACAGCATGTATATTATCTATCGTGAAAGAGATCACCAGCCCAGGTGGGATGCTCGGGCCTGGTGCACTGGGAGGACCCAGAGGAGTCGGGTAGAGAGGGAGATGAGAGGGGGGATCAGGATGGGGAATACGTGTAACTCTAAGGCTGATTCATGTCAATGTATGACAAAACCCACTGAAACGTTGTGAAGTAGTTAGCCTCTAACTAATAAAAATAAATAAATTTTAAAAATAAATAATTAAATAAGAATAAATAAATAAATAAATAAATAAATAAAGTTATGTCTTCTCTCTATTTCGTCATTTCTATTTTCTATCATGTGACATTCACATATAAAGAATGCAAAATTAATGTATACTAAGAAAATGGTCAATATCCAATGATAAATGTTTGAATTCTGCAATATTAAAATTCTAGTTAGATTTATTCCTTTGCATTTGGCAACACAGTTTAGGAAACAATAATTCAGAATTATGTTTATAATGCAGAAACATTACTGCAGCATATTTATGCAATGGTTTTAAATAATTAAAAAATACTCTCACAAGTTATAGCTAATTATAACTTATTGGCTATATTACTCATATATAACATATATACCTCTCACATATAACAAATAATATGATTTAAGTATTTTCCCTTAGAATTTTCCAGACTCTTTTCTCTATTACTTTTCTCTCAAGATATTTTATCCTTTTTTTTCAAACATTTTGGAGATAGTGACTCAGAGATGAAAAGGACTAAATGGACAAATTTTCAAGTTTGATAAAAATTGGCATTTAAGATGTTCCACAGAGCCTTGTGTGCCAGTTATTGACACTCTGCAAGTTCCCAAGATTCATGTATCAGTTTATGACTGGTAATAACCTTACTTAATGTGTACTTTAAATATGACTTTTAATTACATAGTGCAACATAAAACTTTGAATTCTCTGCAAAAAACACTAGAGATTTATTTTCATCCAAGGACAAGTGTTTCCATTCCAAATCCAAGGTGCCCCAAGATACTGCATTGTAATATTGAATGTATATTTATATGGTATACTTGTTAACATGAGTAAGCTAATTCTTATAAAGCAAAGCAGAGTGCGCATATTTTCAATGAAAAAATAGCCATTTATAAAAATGTTGAAGCTATTAACTTTATTAAAATATTATTTTACTTAAAATCATATTGTCTAAAATATTTATAATATTTATTATGAAATATATCACACACATAATCTCAAAAAAAGATGTACAAGTCAAAATAAATTTCTTTGTTCAAGAAAGAGATTATAAATTAATCGCAATTCAAATCATGGGATAGCATGTATTTATTTTTCATGTATATTGGTCAAGGGAGGTTGGTCAATGATTTACTCATATATTATTAATGGATAATAGAGAGATGATCTAGATGGTTTTTTGACTCTTGAGTTCATCTCATGCTTATTAGTTGTCTGTATCATTATTGAGCATCTATAAACAGAGATTTCACTGTAGTAGTTTGTTTTATAAATTTGAAAATAAATACAATGAATATTTTAATAGCATTTAATAAAGAAAGCCTTCAGGGATCATAAGAAGTAATTATGTTAACAAGCCTCTTAAAATTTGAAAGTAGTTGAAACAAACATGAACATTTGAATTATAATATTTCAAACTCATATTTAGTATAAAATCCCAGACTTCTCTGAGCAAAAGTATTTAATTGTTCAGTAACATATTCCTTGTTTATTGCTAAATAGTACTAAACATTTTAAATATATATGCTTGTGTGTGGTGTGTGTGAGTGTATGTGTATGTGTGTGTGTGTGTGTGTGTGTGTGTATGTGTGTAACATGTGGTAGAATAATAGAGCAATTCTCCCAATGCTTTCAAAAAGAGGAAAATTTAAATACATTCAAGAAATTGTGTCACTTTTGTTAGATTCAATCTTCATTTTTGTCAGAATAATTCAATATCACCACATTTCAAGTTGCCATCATGTTTCACCTGGACCACTACAGTAGCCTCCTAATTTGTCTCCCTGCTTTTGTGTCTTACTCCTACAGCCTATTCCTTATAAGAAAGCAAACAGCTCCTTTTCTTAAATGTAAGTATGTTCATTCCAATTCCCTGCTGAAACCCTGTAATGGATTTACCCCCTTTTAAAGACCAAAGACCTTAAGTCTGTTCCCAAATTCAATGTGTTTTGGCCACTGGTTCTTTCTCTGACATCACATCATCATCTTTTCGCTCAGGCTACTGGCTGCCCCAGACATACTGGCCTCTGGCTTTTTCCTTGATCATGCCAAGAATGCAATTTTTTAAAGTGGTGGCTCAGCTCTCTTTCCTTGCATATTTTCTAGCCTCATTTTACAACTTAAGTTCATCCCAAGTATAACCAAAAAGACTCCCTAAATCAATCTCCATAAATCAAATTTGAACCTCATTTTACTCTGTATCTTCTCACCCTACTTTATTTTTTTCAAAGAAATCATCTCCTAGTGATGTATTTATCTTTCTTTTTTTGCTGTTTCCCTTCCATCTCTTTATCTTCAATATGATGCCACAGAAAGTTTCTTTTGTGTTAGCTTTATTGTGTTTTGTTATGTTGTCTTTCATTTTACTTTGATTTTTGCTGCACCTTTTCAAAAGTTATAACAATTTGGGGGCAATAAGTGGCATTTCAAAAAAAAATTGATGCATATTATCATGTGACTAAGTAATAGGGTTATTAATAATAAGCATTTCCCTCTAGTCTTGTCCAGATATCTGAAAAAAATACATTTTAAAAATTTATAGAGAGCACATTAACTTAGAGTTGTAAAACTATTAGAAAAGATACATTTAGGAGACACTTATGAAGGAATTTTTAGGAAATTACTCCTCATAATGTCCAGCATTTATGAGTTACTTTATACCTTCCAAGATGCATATAGGCATGACTCTAACTAGTATTTATTGCATGTATAAATGGATTCATAAATAGATGGATGAAAAAACTTTATTTTGAACAGATGTTTTTTATCTTTTTTTCATCCCTTTGGTGAGAAGAGGATTTCTGTCCTGGGCTATGAGGTACACATAACACCTGACCTTGGACAGATGAGATCGACAGCTGGTTATTAGTCACATATGTTCCCAGCCAGGGAAAGGAGGACACTATATCACACAAGGCCACATGCAGGCTGCACTAAGAGTGGAGTGAACAAGCAAGGCCTGCGGGAAGCAGGGTTAGTTGCAAGGAGGTGGGGGGTTGTGAAGAACTTATTTGAACAAGGCAGCTTGCTGACAGGGAACTGAAGTCTGATACCTAGAAATTAAGCAATCAATGGGCCTGACTGAGGAAGATTATTGGGCTCCAGGACCTTAACCACAGAGAAGAATAGGGGCATAATCTGGTTAGGCACTTTAAAGCACTCCAAATTGTACCAGATTTTCAAGCAGCACATGGCATTGGATGTTAATTTCAGACCTTGTACCACATATGCTATGCATAAACAAGAGCAGACTTGTAACCCAACTCTGGTTTCTGAAACAGAAGCTGGTGAAAGCATAAAATTGGAGTCATTAAATAGCAGCTGAGGTGGAATAAGATAGATATGCCATTTGCTGAGCCTTTATTTTAAGGCTGGTGAGTTTGAGTTTTAATTAAGCACAAAATAAGAGTTCAGGAGTTTTTCACTAGGACATTTAATTCCAATATGTGTATCCAATTTTAGTAGCATTCATAATTGGTAGTGTTATATGACATTTCTAGAACTTTAAGAGTAAAATTCAAATAATATGTCAGTGCACCAATTAAGAAGCAGAAAACTGTATTGTGTACTTTAATTTGGAAAGAAGAAACTTAGGGGTTTTATTTCCATTATTTTATGGATAAAGCAATGACATTAAAACCATCTAAATAATCTAGTCAGAGCTATGGCACAATTCTTTTATTCACCAAATCCAGTAGCATTTCTACCAAACCACAATTCCTTTATAGGGGCACTTTGGAAATGTGTAATATTCAGTCAAGAGCATTTATTAACACTTTTTAAGTACAAACTAAATATATCCAAATATTAGGACAATAAGAAGATATAAAAGTAGGAATAAGTACTCAACTGTGGAAAATTCTGAAAGAGATGGGAATACCAGACCACCTGATCTGCCTCTTGAGAAATCTGTATGCAGGTCAAGAAGTAACAGTTAGAACTGGACATGGAACAACACACTGGTTCCAAATAGGAAAAGGAGTACGTCAAGACTGTATATTGTCACCCTGCTTATTTAACTTATATGCAGAGTACATCATGAGAAACGCTGGGCTGGATGGAGCACAAGCTGGAATTAAGATTGCTGGGAGAAATATCAATAACCTCAGATATGCAGATGACACTACCCTTATGGCAGAAAGTGAAGAAGAACTAAACAGCCTCTTGATGAAAGTGAAAGAGGAGAGTGAAAAAGTTGGCTTAAACCTCAACATTCAGAAAACTAAGATCATCGCATCTAGTCACATCACTTCATGGGAAGTAGATGGGGAGATAGTGGAAACAGTGTCAGACTTTATTTTTCTGGGCTCCAAAATCACTGCAGATGGTGATTACAGCCATGAAATTAAAAGACGCTTACTCCTTGAAAGGAAAGTTATGACCAACCTAGATAGCATATTAAAAAGCAGAGACATCACTATGTCAACAAATGGTTGACAAATCTAGTCAAGGCTATGGTTTTTCCAGTGGTCATGAATGGATGTGAGAGTTGGATTATAAAGAAAGCTGAGTGCCGAAGGTTTGATGCTTTTGAACTGTGATGTTGGAGAAGACTCTTGAGAGTCCCTTGAACCACAAGGAGATCCAACCAGTCCATCCTAAAGGACTTTACTCCTGGGTGTTCATTGGAAGGACTGATGTTGAAGTTGAAACTCCAATACTTTGGCCACCTGATGCGAAGAGCTGACTCATTTGAAAAGACCCTGATGCTGGGCAAGATTGAGGGCAGGAGGAGAAGGAGACAACAGAGGATGAGATGGTTGGATGGCATCCCTGACTGGATGGACATGGGTTTGGGTAGACTCTGGGAGTTGGTGATGGACAGGGAGGCCTGATGTGCTGTGGTCCATGGGGTCACAAAGAGTCAGATACAACTGAGCTACTAACTGAACTGAAGTGAATGTTTTTTACCTGATTAATTAATGAGGGAACCAGAAATAAGTTAAAACCAGTTCAATGAGCATTTGAGGAGCTTGGTCTTATTTAGAAATTTAGTAAAGGAATGTTAAACTAAAATTGTGGTGTTAGAAACAAAGTTGATTAATACCTCAAAGAAGAATAAATGTAATTTTTAAAAAGCTCTTTTCTTGAAGTTAAAGGTGAAAAATGGTTCAATCAATACAAAGCCAATTAAAGATGAAAGCCTTATACTGCACTGGAAGAACATTCAATAATCTCTTTTGCAAATTTTCAAGTTCAATATATTTTTTCTAACACTCTGAATCTTTATAAAAAACATATGAGATGAATATTTTTAATACATTTATCTTCATTATACATATAAAAAAACAAAGTTCAAAAACATCTAAGTAATTTCACAAAAGAACTCAAAGTAAATAAGTAGAAAATATTGGATATTAATGAGTCAGTCCTCTCTATTCACAAATTTATTTTCTTTCCATTGTAACCATTTTCTTCTTAAGCATGCCCTACATGTTGAACAATCATTAAGCAGAAATATATTAGAAGGGAAGCAAATATTAAACTGGTAGTCAGTTCTGTAACCAATATGTATATAAAGTGAGGTTTTATATGTAAATCTTGAAACAAAATTTTTGATATCTACTCCACTTTCCTCATTCTAATCTGATATTTATTATAATAATAATTTAAACATTGGCAAGCTTCAGACTATCCATCTGCCCCATTTCATCCATCTTATCTATGCATATATTCTTGCTTCACTCCAGATACTATAAAAGAACTGCCCCCTACTTCAAACAAAGCTCCTTTCTTTGTCCTGTGACCTGTGACACCCTTTGTCATGTACTAAAGATATCCATGCAGATATTCTATCTACTCACTCATCCATATTGTGTTTCTTCCCTTCTTTTAATTCTCATTGCATATCAAGTGAAGTCACTCAATCATGTCCGACTCTCTTGACTCTCTGTGATCCCATGGACTATAGCCTACTAGGCTCCTCCATCCATGGGATTTTCCAGGGAAGAGTACTGGAGTGGGTTGCCATTTCCCTTCTCCATAATGCTATATCTTTCTCTTCATTTCCAAAATATAGATAGATAGATAGATAGATAGATAGAGCTTTAGCTCCAACTAGTAATCTGTTCCCTTCTTTCTTTAGAGAAAATATTCTATGAAAATATTATCTTTGTAACTTGTTCTGATTTTTTTCTTATGATTTTGCTGTTGTTGTAGAATTGTATGTAGAATTGCATACATATGTATGCAATTAGAATTGCATACAATGTAGAATTGCATCTAGTGAGGTTTCATCCCCTCTCCACTGATATTGCTCTTCCCAGAGTCACAAATAATGTATAAATGGTGAAATCCACAATCATTTCTGCTTTAATCTTACCTGAAACCCTTTACTGTCTGGCTCCCAGGATGTAGCAGTTTTCTAGCTAAACTCCAGTCTCACTTGCTTCACTTCTTACTTTCTATTGCTAATTCTTTCTATCTCCCTGATTTGTTAATTTCAGGAGAGCTGGAAGGCACATTCTTACAAGAACATTAGTAAGCTGATTCAAATTTTATATTTTCAGCCTGAACCTTTCCTGTGAGTTTCAGCCTCATGTATTCAACTGCCTACTCAAGATACTGGGATCTTCCCTCATAGCTCACTCGGTAAAGAATCTTCCTGAAAGTCAGGGGACCTGAGTTTGGTTCCTGGATTGAGAAGATCCCCTGGAGAAGGAAATGGCAACCCACTCCAGTATTCTTGCCTGTGGAATCCCATGGACAGAGGAGCCTGGCAAGCTAGAGTCCTTGGGGTTGTAAGAGTTGGACACGACTCAGCTACTAAACCACCACCACTCCAGGCCTTAAATCCCATCTCAGACCAGCAGCTGAAACATGGCAAATCCAAAACGCAGCTCCACATCTTTTCTTCTATCCCTCTTGCCATATCTCCATCTCAATTGATGTCAAGCCTATTCTTTTAGTAGCGCAGCAAAAATAATTGATCATTTTTTTATTTTTTCTCTCCCATCAGTTCAGTTCAGTTCAGTTCAGTCGCTCAGTCGTGGCCAACTCTTTGAGACCCCATGAATTGCAGCACACCAGGCCTCCCTGTCCATCACCAACTTCCAGAGTTTACTCAAACTCAAGTTCATCGAGTCGGTGATGCCATCCAGCCATCTCATCCTCTGACACCCCCTTCTCCTCCTGCCAACAATCCCTTCTCTCCCATAATCTGTACTTAATATACTAGCAAATCTTTTTGGTTCTGCTTCTAGAATCTAATTATGTATTATCAATTTCCATACTAGACTCTTGCCCAAGCTACTATCACGTCCCCATTAGATTATTCAATATTATCCCAAAGTATCTCTTTACCTCAGTTTTCTTCCCCTGTTAATTTATTCTCCAGAGAGGCAGCCAGAGAACTTCTACATATAAACTGCCATTTCTCTTTTCAAAGCACTTGACTAAGTTTCCATGTCTCTCCGAGTCTTTGCAATGGTTGATTAAGCCTTCATATGGACTAGCCTTTTATTTTGTTAATTAATTAATTAATTCTAATTGGAGGCTAATTACTTTAGAATATTTTAACAGTTTTTGCCATACATTGACATGAATCAGCCATGGGTGTACATGTTATCTGGAGTCTGTTTCCTACCTCTCTGACTCTCACTGGCTCCATCATCCTATCATATCAGTCTTCTGGTATTTACTAGTAAATTTCAAAAATTAACCCAGCTGAAGAGATTAGTACTTGCTCTTCTCTTTAGTGAAATTTTATGCCCCTAGTTACCTGCATGGTTCACTACCTCACTTAATTTATGTATTTATTCAAATATTATCTCTTTTGGAGAGAGCTTGCTTGACAACACTCTGCTTAAAAGAAGCATTTTCATTTCTTATACTTTTTTTCTGTTTTTTCTCCATTAATTACTATTCACATCCTATACATTTTAGTCAAAATGTCTTAATAGCTACTTCTATCCTGTGAATATAAAATGTTTGAATGAAGAAATTTTTTATATTTGCCTCTCCCACCCATCTCAAGCTCATAGAAGAGTGACTGAGTGCTTAGCATGTCATAGGCATTCAGTATACATGTGTTCACTAAGTCAAAGAATAATTAATAGATGAATAACATCTGAATTAGGCTTCCCTTGTGGCTTAGATGGTGAAGTATCTACATGTAGTATAGGAGACCTAGGTTTGACCCCTGGGTTGGGAAGATCCCCTGGAGAAGGGAAAGGAAACCCACTTCAGTATTCTTGCCTAGAGAATCTCATGGGCAGAGGAGCCTGCAGTCCATGGGTTCGCAGAAAGTAAACATGACCAAGAGACTAATGCTTGCACTTTCATGCACCTGAGTCAATAATAACAAATGATTACTGGATAGTTTTCTCTTTTTTATTGACCCTCCATTCCAAATCAATCAGCCTTTCTATGTTTCATAGAGTCTTAATATTGTTCTAACTTTCCAAGATCAGAGTGGCAATGGATCTAAAAAAGATGCATACATAATCCTCTACTACAAATTACTTTCATTATTCTCAATGACATTTATATGCCTAACTATTCTTCAGTGACATGAATCTAAAGACTTTTTTCTCGTAAAGAATGTCATTTAAAATGCTATCATATGTTGCCTGAGTGATTGATACTACTGGAAAAGTAGGAGAACCTACTATGGATTCTAAAGTCTTTTATTTTCTTTTATGAACATGCTTAGGAAGACAGATAATGTAGAATTTTTAAGATGATCTGAAGTATCTAAAGCATGAGTGATATAAATAATATCTCTAGCTCCAGACTTAGTTGGAACTTTTACATCCCCATTCATTAAAATGGACAAAAAAAAAATGAAAGCCCCATAATTCTACAGAATGTCAGTACATATTAATCTAGTAGATAAGCTTATTAGACATTTCTAGGATTGTGGCCAAAGAACAAAGAAAAGTTGAAAGTAGGAAGTTTGGTAACTCAAAGAGAAGAGCAGCACACAACTCCATCCAGGAAAAATTTCCTAAGGATAACCAATGGGATAATGAAAGAAAAGGTGATAAGATAGCATACACAAAATCCGTCTTTCTCTCCTATACCCTATTTTATCTTTTGTGTATATCTATTTACACATTCATACATTAATGAAGATGACCATGGAATGTAGGTAGACAAATTATGAAAATATACTACAAAAAGCTAGGATGATGATGGTGATGATGATGCCTCTTTCCTAGAAGAATATTCTTTGCTTCTATATTACAAGGTTTATTCTCAGGATTTACATATTCAGAGAGTGACCAAAACTTCAGGACTCTGATTGTAGTCACTAGCTTTATGCCCACTTGAAAGAAGGCAGGCAAGGAATGGAAAGAGAATGAAGAAATCATGCCTGTCACCTCTAGTCAGCACCCTCCAAGTGCTATCCTACCCATTTCTTTTCAATTCTAAGTATATGATGCCAAATTACAGCTATAAGCCTGAGCATATCAGGGTTTAAGTTTTGTGATTGCCTAAATTCTACACATAACTGAAACTGAAGTTGCTCTGTCATATCCGACTCTTTGCGAGCCCATGGACTGTAGCCCGCTGGGCTCCTCTGTCCATGGGGATGCTCAGGCAAGAATACTGGAGTGGGTTACCATTTCCTTCTCCAGGGGATATTCCTGACCCAGGGATCAAAACCTGGGTCTCCTGCACTGCACGCAGACACTTTACCGCCTCAGCCACCAGGGAAACTCACACAAGGCTATAGGCAAATATCTGTGAGATTTATCTCCATCAGACTCTGCACAATGTGTACATTCCACTGACAATATCAGGAAGAATCAACAAGATAACAAGTCCCAACAGTGGGAAACCTAGAACATATAACACTTGTTTTCTTTTCAGAAAATGATTAAAATTTATTGAATATTGACAGAATGCCCAAATACATAGGCTTTTATTACTTGCCATTATCTAGCATTTTGAAAATTCCATAGCTATGAAAGTCTCTGTATGGATCTATGGCACCAATCCAATGTCAAAAAAATAAATAAATAAAAAGAAGAAAAGTTCTTTTTAATTTAATCATCTGCCATTTTAACATGGGAAATAATGTGATAAATACAGAGAGTTTGTCCAAATAATGTACATTGGAAGACTTCCATGTTAAAATGGCTTTTAATATTTCCCTAGAAGGAAGATATAAAGGGTGTTATGTTTTCACTTTCTTCTATTTCTGTTTTTAACACAGCTCATCTTCAACAGCCTTCTGTGGTTGAACAGATACACTTGAAAGAGTATAACTGACCATTGTGGGTTATATGCCACTATCACTGTTTTAATCAGCAAATTACAATACTGAATATATTAAGTACTTTCCTGTAAAGACTACTGATAAATGAGTGCCACTAGCATTCTTGAATTATCTCCAGTGTTCCAAATCATAAGTACATGGATAGAAAATTTTCAAAGTCTAAAACCTTGCTATTCAAAGCATAGGGCTTCCCTGGTAACTGAGTGGTAAACAGTCCATCTGCCATTGGACGTGATGCGGGTTCAATCCCTGGGTCAGGAAGATCCCCTAGAGATGGAATGGCAAACCACTATATGGGAGTCCACTGGGAAGTTCAAATTCAAAGCATAGTCTATTTTATTAGGTTTGTTTTTTTTTTGCCACTGTAAAAATTATGATAAACTTACTGACTTAACATGAATTTATTGTTTTACTGTTCTGGACATCAGAAGTCAGAAATGGGTCTCACTGGGCTAAAATCAAGGTACCTGTAGAGATGCATTTCTTTCTGGAGGTTCTAGAGAAGAATCTATTTCCTTGCTTTCTCCAGGTTCTAGATACTACTCACATTCCTTTGCTGATTAACCTTTCCATCTTTAAAGTCAGCAATGGTCTGCCCTGTCTTTCTGATGATGCCATCTCTCTCTTGTTCTGACTCTCCTACCTCTCTCTTTCCCATTTCAGGAAATTTTAGTCACATTGTGTCAATATGGATAAATGCAAATAATCTCCTTGATTTATATCCAGATGATTAGCAACTTTAATTCCACTTGCAATCTAAGTTTCCTTTTGCCAAATAACAAAACATGTTCATGGATTCCAAGGATTAGTATATGGACATCAATTATTAATAAATATTAGTAGACAGAATAAACATCAATTTTGAGTTGGCTAGAAATGAAAATTATTGCAACCTATTCAAGCCTTACTCATTTAGAATCTTTTGGAGTATAGTCCAAGATTCTATATTTTACCAAGATCCTCAAGTCATTTACAATAAACTTGGAAAATAATGGTTTAGATTTGTGATCATTGTTGTTTATTTGCTAAATTGTGTCTGACTCTTTTGCAACCCCAGTTACTGCAGCCCTCCAGGCTCCTCTGTCCATAGGATTTTCCAGGCAAGAATATTGGCGTGGGTTGCCGTTTCCTTCTCCATGGGATCTTCCAGATCCAGGGAATGAACCCACATCTCCTGAACTGACAGGTGGATTCTTTTACTTCTAAGCCACCAGGGAAGCCCAATCATTCAGGAGATGTACTTGCTCATTAATAAATGGTTTTCTTTGTTCAATAAGAATTAACATCCCAAACTAAAGACATTTGACAATAGCTTATGCATTTTAGGTCTGTGTCCAGCTCTTCTTTCCTCCCTTTTGCATTACTGATAAAACTTTGCTACCAAATTTTTGAGTTAGCTGCTGTTGCTGTAGCCACTCTTTTGCCCACCTTCTATTCCATGGTTTGCAAACGTTTCATTTCTTTCCTCTCTCTCTTCTTACCCATTTCAGGACCACCACTAGTGCTATTCCTACTCTCAAATCAGGACTGCACCATGCCAGTGGTTTTGCAAAATAAATCGTGTCTAAGATTTTTAATCCAGAGTCCTCTTATTACTATTACCTCTCTGGATATTGGTTTTGTCATTTCAATCTCTACTGCCGGACAGCTGTTCTGTGGTGCATTTTTATGAATTGTAGCTGGGCATATCAATTTTTTTTCATCATGGTAATATAAAAAAGTCAGATGAAATCATAACTCAAATTCTGTAAAAGTTTGTTTTTAAAAAATCTGTTATAAAAATTCTACCATTCGTTATATAAAGAGTGATATATAACTACATTACATCAAAGATCACAGTTTTAAATAAAACTGAAGAAATAAGATTGCTTTCCCTAATTTTCCACTTCCTCTCATATTATCAGATATTTACTATCTAACTGATTCCATATTAGGAAGCTATATTTTTCTTTGTCACTCAGGTACAGACAGTGATCTGAATCCTTTTTCAAGGTAAATTATTATCTATGTGACACTAGCAAAATGTTTAGCCTCTACAGGAACCTATGAGGCAAAAACTAGGCAATGTTTATACGAAGCCCTGCCTGTCTCTGAATGATTACTAGATGTCAGGTCAGGTAGAATTTGTGAACCTTCCCTTGCTGACTGACAAAGAGATCTCCACATTTTCATAAAAGTCCAGAGCATCATATCTTGCTTAGCACTCAGTGAAGAAGTATATGTCACAGCCAGTGTGTCTGGATTCCCTACTTGCATTGTGAGACAAACTATGTGTATTCAATCCATCTACTATTAATTCATCTGCTATACCTGCAAGAAATTTGAGGCCTGATGTAAGCTAATAAAAAAAAATAGCATAAAAACATAGTTCAAGGAATATTTCTAACTTATTTTCCAGGAAAAAAATAATCATAATCTCTAACTAGAGGATTTTTAACCCAGGAACACAGATCACGGAATACCTTATTTAAAAACAAAAGTAAAAGGGTGAAATCATTTACCCCATCTAATCTCCACTGGCAAAAAAAATATTGTGCTCTTGTCTTGAATTTTCCTGAATCTACATCAAGTTTCTTAAATGTCCTAGCTCCTATTCTCTGATATGTATATAGAATTAATGCTTATTTCATGCAGTTATTTTGAAAAAGAAATAATGTAATAAAACCCACAATAGATTGATTGGCATATAAGTAACTACTCAGTAAATTATAATCACAGTGATGCATCATGTCACTACTATTTTTTCTATTTTATTTAAAATTGCTTTTAATTTAATTTTTAAAATAAAATTTTATTTAAAGCATAAAACATAATGACCTACTATATATATATATATATATATATATATATATATATATATACATAGGGTGAAATCTTTAGTAAAGCTGACTAGCATACCCTTTCACATAGTTACATACAATTGGCCAATGGGTATGTGAAAGATGTTCAATATCCCTACAGGGAAATATAAACCAAAACCACAGCAAGACATCAAATCATACTTGTCAAAGTGGCTATTATCAGAGATAAATTATTAATAATAAATGGATGAATGAAAAATAAATAAATGAAAGTATTGTTCAGGATGTGGAGAAAACAGAACACCAATACACTGTTGGTTGGAATGTAACCTGGTACAACCATTATGAAAAACAGCATGCAAAGCCCTCAGAAAACTAAAAGTTGAACTACCATATGATCCAGCAATCTCTCTTCTGCATATATATATAAAGGGAATAGAATCAGTGTTTCAAAATAATATTTGTTTTTATTGTATTCAAAGTAGAAGTCTGTATTTAATTCCATAATTTCTGTCATTTGATCCTTCTTTCTATGGAGATTTAGAAAATGAGATAAAGGAATAATGTGGGGAGATTTAAGAGTGGAAGTCATTGATTTTAACAAATGTAATAATTCCTAATATGCCCATTATTCTTTTTCTTTTAATTAAGAACAAGAAAACGAAAGAAAGTTCAAAAAAAGAAAAAAAAAAAAAAACAATGCAATCAATCTTTTCCTTCTGGTTAGACTCTTTGAAAGATTTTTCAATATGTTTTTTTTTTCTATGACATTTTTCCCTTTCCATTCCAATATGATTCCAACCTCCAGAGCCATCCAAAAATTTGTATCACTTCATTCTTGTTAGTTGATTCCACCTTTTCTGTCACCAGCCCTATTTTCACCTGAGAAATCAAACTTCTGGTATGTATTTTGAGTGCTACAAAAGACTGCATGAAACTGTTTAAATATGAAGAATAATTACTTTCTCATGCAGATCATTAGTGATTCAAAACGTGTGCTTACTTCAAGGAATTCAATGAAATATACATTTTAAGAAGGCATTCCTTCTCAGTGAGGAGTGTCCATTTCCTTAGAAACACAAAAGTACTAAGAAAACATTTTAAGAGACCCATTCCAGTATTCTTGCCTGGAGAGTCCCCATGGACAGAAGAGCCTGGCAGGCTATAGTCCATGGGGTCGCAAAGAGTTGGATATGACTGAGTGACGAGGCACAGCACAGCAATCTTATTTGAATAAGTCTATGTTGTTATATCTGACAGAAAACCATGTGTTGGTGTTGTATTTTTCGATCTTGTTTAAGGTATTCTGTGACAGTAGTTGGGGACTCCATGGAAAACAGATGGTAATATTCAATCTTGAATTACCATGGCAAGATATCATAAGATAAATATTTAGAACAAAATAAATACTAGGAAAGCACATCTTGATGCAAACCAATGAATTATTAATAGTTGAATAAAATCATTTTTTCAAAGAACATCATCAGCATTAATGTTCTTAAAGCTCTTTGCTGTCCAGTCCTTAAAAATGTAAGCAAAAGCTTCACAAATTCAAATAAAATGAAAAAACTGTTTTTTGGTCCATTCTATATTCATTCAAAATAAATGGTTGTTGGTGTGTGTGTGTGTGTGTGTGTGTGTGTGTGTGTGTCTGTGTCTGTGTCTGTGTGAGAGAGACAGAGAGAGCTCTAGAGAGAGCTCTGTTGCTACTATAATGCATAATCCATGATGCCTGAGGTGAAAGATGATTCATTCTTGTTCACTACTCAGTCTCACAACCAGAAGGATAACTGGAGTATCTTTAACTAAAAAATTAGGTCATGTGTTTTTAGCCTTATTTGTAGAAATATATAAGTTATCAGGATTATAAAGTTAAGAATTATTTCCTTTTTTTGCATCTTGTTTTATGTCCCTGGATATGTTCCAGTGTCTCCTACTTTGTAGTCAACAGGTACTTGAATAGAATTTGTATCCTAACATTGTGTGAAAAATGTATAAATCTTAATTATGCTGGCTTGGTTTATAGTGATTTTAATCTTTAATCTTTCTACTTTTCTGTATATTTATTCTATTAATTTTTGAGAGCTTGATATTGAAACTCCAACTAAAAATCCTAATTTATCTACTTAAAAATAATTGCAATGTACTGTAATTGTAACTTTGTTCTGTATTTTCCAAGTCTCCTGAAAATATCATATTTTGATAATTTAAAATATTAAAGAGAGGAAAAAAAACTTATTTTCTGACTTAGGCAACACTTAGACAACCAAGAACTTGATAACAACATGTCTAAGTTTCTGCCTCTTTCTTCCTTCTTATACCCTAACACATATCTGTTCCAATTTCCATTCAATATAAGCAGTATTTCTGTAAATTATAATATGACTATTAGTCAACCTATTGTAGCCATGGCACTAATATTTAAGTTTAGCTTGAATAACCATCAATATTCTCCCTTTGAATAGGAGATTTGTTGCTTGAGTTTACACTGATACAATGATCTTTTATAGCAATCACTTGTGAAACATCAATATATTTTCTTGTAGGTAAACCTTGTGACTGCATGTTTCTAAATATTTGAAAAGTAAACCATTAAATTAAAGACCATGTCTTCCTTTTTCCAATGTCAGAATAAACTACTACATTGCCCATAGCTAGACATTTAGGGAGGACATTCAAAGCAATACATTTGGTTAGATTTTTGTGAAAACTGATTGATATCTATCAAGTTCATGTCAAATTTGCATAACACAGTACAGTTGCTGGCACAAATTTGATCTTCCATAAACACTTGATAATTGAATGACTTTAATTATTCTCTCGTCAGTGTATCATTTTGCACAACCCCTCAGGGTATGCCACTGTCATACAAAGGGATGAGGAGCAGCAGGATATGGCTGGGGAAAAGAGCCAAATCCAAAAATCTGTTAGGGTAAGAGAGTTCTGGCAGATTCCATTGGTGGCCATACAAGACATTAATTATGTAAAACTGAATATGTCTGAAAGTATCAGGAGGGGGCTGTCGAGCCAGGCAAGCAAGAAATTCAGTTTAGAAAAGTCAGAGAAGGACAAGCAGCTACCATTCTTATCTATGCACACCTCTGTTTTAGACTATCTGTGTATTTAGTTTGAGCGATCGTCATTGAGAGGGTGTTGACAAGGGAAAAGTAGTTATCAGAAAACTAGAATCAAATGAGGAGTTCATTCTAAAACTATACATTTGGATCTGTCAGATCATACATTTAGGTCTGTACTTATATGAAGGGAAAAAAAAGTCACAAGTGACCATTTATATAAATACCAGTCCTGTTACAGAAGTAGTCCAACTGTTTATTGCACTGAAATTTTTGATGAGATTTTATGATATTTTTATATTAGTCATCATATTAAAGATTGTAATGATGATGACACTGACAATAATATTCTATTGAAAACAAATTCATCTTTAAGGGGTTTCCGTATTAACACAGACCAATGAAATGAAAATTAAATGCATTTCAGTGAAACCATTTCCATTAGAGGTTGAAATATGTAGTCCATGTTAGTAGCATCCAGGATAATCTAGTTTAATTCAAAAACACAGGATGAAAATATATAAAACCAATCTTTTCAAGACATTGGCAGTCAGGCAATGGAGGGCAGTTATCTCTGGGAGATGGAAATCAAGGTGAGCCCTGCAATTGCCCCAACTTATTACCCAGTGACTGCTTCCAAATCACAACAGATTACTTAAGTAAGGCAATGTCAAAGAGTGTAGGGAGACAAAGACGCTTGAGCTTTCAAGGCAGAGTGCCAGAGAAAAGAGATGCAGATGCGGTGAAAGAAAAGTCCAAAGATCTATATTGGGTCCCCTTAAGAATTCAACAGTACATAGATCAAAGCAGGTATGCGAGGCAATTATCCTGGTCTGGATAAAGAACCACCCTAAAGAATTAGAGCAGATTTAGAAAAGGTCAGGATCCATGGCCTGTAGGCCAAGTACCCAGAAAGACCCTGCCTCAATAGAAGTGAATAATTAGCCCTAGACTACTGCCAGTTCTAGTCCCTCCAGACAAACTTTAAAAGTAAGTCTCAGAAGAACCAATTTCCAACTAACTTAACAACCTTTCAGAACAAAGTGCAACAGCACTTAGAAGAGCACAAAAATATCCTGCAACTAACAAGGGGCAAAATTCATAATAACTGCGGTGTAATCAAAACTTACCAGACAAGCAAATGAGCAGGAAAGTATAATCACTATGAGGAAAAGGGAAATAAATTGAAACAGATCAAGACTAAAACAGATGTCAAAAATGTTATAACCTTATTGCATAGGTTTAAAAAGTTAAACAAAAGACTGAACATGTTCAGTGTAGGTATGAGATATATAAAATAAATCAAATTGCTGGAGATGAAAATTACAGTATTTGAGATGAAACATACACTGTTTGAAATTAACAGCAGATTAAGTGTTGGAGAAGACTCCCCTTGGACTGCAAGGAGATCCAACCAGTCCATTCTAAAGGCGATCAGTCCTGGGTGTTCATTGGAAGGCCTGATGCTGAATCTGAAACTCCAATACTTTGGCTATCTCATATGAAGAGCTGACTCGTGAAAAGACCCTGATCCTGGGACAGATTGAGGGCAGGTGGAGAAGGGGACGACAGAGGATGAGATGGTTGGATGGCATCACTGACTCAATGGACATGGGGTTGGGTGGACTCTGGGAGTTGGTGATGGACAGGGAAGCCTGGTATGCTGTGGTTCATGGGGTCGCAAAGAGTCGGACAAGACCGAGTGACTGAACTGAACTGAGGCACTACAGAAGAAAAGATGGATTATTATGAAGATGTAGCAATAAAAACTAATTCACAACTACTAACAGAAAGGAGAATGGAAAATAATGAACAGAGAATCAGTTAACAATGGAATTTCTTCAAAGCCCTAACATACACATATAATTGGAATTCTAAAAGGAGAAGGCAGAATGGGAAACAGAAAAAAAAAAAAAAAAATAGCTGAGGAAACAATGGTAAAACTAGTCTAAAATTGATCAAAACAATAAACTAACAGATCTAAGACTTGGGATATGTCAGGGATATGTTTTTCTTTTTTGGGGTCTGGGGGTGGTTGAAAACAAGAAGGCTTCTGGAATGCTGCTGAAGTTCTGTAAGTTGATCTGGGTGCTTATATGGATGCATTGAGTTTGCAAAAATTCATTAGCTAGATACTTCTGTACACTATTCAATAGATGTATTTACATTCCAATAAAACAACACTGAAAAAATAACAGCACGCCTTGCATGAGGACATTTTTTGGAACTTGTGATGCTTGCATTAAATAGCCTATGCACCCACAGGCTGTAATAGCATGCTCACAAGGAGTTTGGCAAGATGGAGATCAGAAGGACTATTTCATATTATCTACAAATTTGAATATTTCCTTTTAAGAACGTGTGCAAAATCTTTCTTCTCTCCATTAAAACTATGGTCATATGCAGGAATAGTGAGTTTTAGTCCATGCTAGAACACCACTAGTATTCTGCAGTCCATGGAGTCATAAAGAGTTGGACACGACTGGGTGACTACCAACAATAATTGTCTCCGATAATTGTCTCCATCACAAGGTTAACACATTGTTCAATGTTTCTATCTCTCAGCCCTATTAAAATGGTAGTGAAGCAAAGCTTCAAATAACTGCCCGTTTGATAGCCCCAACAACCTGACTTCTGTGATGAAGAAGACTGTTTTGAAGCATAGTGCTTTGCAATTGTTTTCATTTGCAAAGGTTAGCTTTTACTTTGTTCATTATTTCCTTTATTGTGTAGTAGCCACTTGTTTATCTTTGCTTTTTTTGGATTATTCTTTTTATTGCCATATCTATAAACTCTTTGCTAAGATTAACGTTGTGAATCCTTTGAGTGTTTTCTTCTAGGGTTTTAGAGTTTCATGTGTTACATTTGAATCTCTACACTTTTTCAGTCTATTTTGTGTATTTTGTTTAATATAAGGCACAATTTTATGCCTTTTTTATGGATAACCGGTTTTCCCAACATCATTCGTTGACAATACTATCCTTTCCTCATGGTGTAGTATTGGCACCCATGTGGAAGATCATCCAATCATTTATATATGGGTTTATGTCTGGGCTGTCTGTTCTTTTCTTTCAGTCTATATGTCTGTCTTTATGCCCTTATTATATTGTGGTTTCCTTGGTAGCTCAGCTGGTGAAGAATCTGCCTGAAATTCAGGAGACCCTGGTTCAATCCCTGGGTCAGGAAGATCCACTCAAGAGATAGGCTACCCACTCCATTATTCTTGGGTTTCCCTGGTGGCTCAGATGGGAGGGAATCTGCCTGTAATGTGAGAGGCCTGGATTCAATCCCTGGGTTGGGAAGTTCCCCTGGAGAAGGAAACAGCTACCCGCTCCAGTATTCTGACCAGGAGAATTCCATGGACAGAGGAGCCTGGTGGGCTACAGTCCACCAGGGATTGCAGAGTCAGATGTGACTGAGCAACTTTCACTATGCTGTTTTTATTGCTGCAGTTTTGTAATAATATCTTTTGAAATCAGAAAGTTTTGTTCCAATTTGTTCTTCTTTCTCAAGATTGTGTTGGTTATTTGGTGTCCTCACTGGCTCATATGAATTTCAGTGTTGTTTTTCCTCTTTCTTGAAAAAAAATCATTAGTATTTTAATAGGGATTTGATAGAGATGACCCCCAAATAAGATACTATCCAAGAATATGTGACACAGTGAATATGCTTGTTTATATGGTAAAGCAATTTTGCTGATGTAATGAATATTACTAATCAGCAGACTTGAAATAAGAAGATTCTGCTGGTGGACTCAGTAAAATCACACAATCTCTTAATAGTAGAGAAAGAACAGGGAGCAAGAGAGATGAGCAGAAGAGGGTTTCTAAAGATATAAATTATGAGAATAGAAATGTAATAAAGTTAGAAAATATTTTGGCTTTATTAAGGCTGTTTTACTGTCCCCTAATTAATTATCTGTACAGTCTACAAACTCTAAATTTCAATGCCCCAATCTTTTAGGTCACAATGGGAAAGAATTTATATTTTTGGTGAGCCTCATTTTTATCTGTATGTGGCTGTATTTCCCTAAGTTCTATTGTATTGTAAAAATCTTTCTTTTTATGCCATTCAAATCTCTTTGCTACTTGTATATGTTAGTGGAACACCACCATCTTTCCTAAACCACTACATTTTATTTTCTTTTATTTATTTACTTTAAATAATACTCATTTCATAATTTAACGTTTTGACTCTCACAAAGGTAAAATTTGTTTTTAATCAACCACTTAGAATTAAAGTCATATATATATACACATTTATATATGAATTTTTTGGTTTCCTAATTATTTTCAAATACCTATAACTAGTATAGAAATGTGTATTTATCATAATTCAGAAAATTGAAATGAAATTAACATAATTCTAAAGATATGCAATTATAACAGATATACTATTATATAACTAGATAGCAATAAGGATATAAAATAATTATTTCAACCTCATTTATTAAAAGCAAAGCCTGCAACTTTTAAGATTATGTTATTATATTTAAAATATATGATGCCTATAATGTATGACTATGTATAACTACATTTTTCAGTTTGTTTTGACACGATATTATTTTTTACTTATGTTCTTAGAAGTAGGGGATTATAATAATGTTTTTTATTTCCCATTGGATGTTTTAAATATTTCCTATATATCTGCTTATATTCAAAACAATCTTTGAGAAATTTATATGACTTCTTTTTTTCCCTAGAGGCTCAGATGTAAGACATTTTTATCGTTAGTGGTAAATAGATCTGACAACATGTTTAGCCACATTGTCAACAAGATTAATAATATCTGTTAAAGGAAAATTAAAAACATTCTTTTTCATCTAAAAAGAAAAAGTAAATTACTGCAACAAATACACTAATGCTGTTAATCCATTACATTTATAGATTCCATTATGTAAATTCATTAGATTTTTATCCAACATCATTTGTTCAGAATAAAGCAATCTTCCAAGCTGTAAATTGAAGCTTGCTAATGGATTCAGATGTTTATATTTTTTAAACACTGGGAGCAGAAATGCAAATATCATTGAACCACAGATGACTCAGATCATTCATCCACAAATGAAGATGAAAATTTATCAAACAATGAAACAATGATCAGGTGTAAATAAATATCAGAATTTTTTTTCCCAAAGGAACACTATCATCCAGTATAATCTGTACTCAATGCTAACGAGTAAGAAAGTGTTTAATAATAGTTTACTATGTGTTAGTCACTTCCTGATTCCTAATAATTCCCTAGCTTTATGGATGCTGGTAGTCTTGGTTCAAATGAAATCTCTCAGGTTGTCTCCTGACTATTTTTTCTCCTTATTTGTTTTTGTTTTCTAGGATTAATATTTAAGATAATTATAAATGTTATAAAACTTATTAAAAATAAGCTTCATGCTTCAATCAAATTTCACCAGCTCAATGACTTATGACTCCTATTATCCCTGTTAGAATCCTCGCCTATCCACTAAATATATGGTATAGTCTCCAGATTCGAGCCTTTAACCTTGGGACCATTTTATTTGTGATGGTAGTGATTTAATGGTCAATATGATAATTTAGTATTCAGAGTTATTGACAATGTTGATAATTAAAGGAACTCCAAATACGTTGCAGTAAGTGTAAAGTTATAATAAAATTTGTCTTTTTCTTTTGAAGTTGATTTTCTTAAACAAGGAAGGTGTATACTATATTAGAACCACATCAGACATGCTCAGCATGCATTAGGTACACACTCAAAGGAGCTCATTTTCCTTTTAATTAGGTGACAAAGCAAAACACATGTTATTATTTTATTTAAAAAAATAAATCTCAATGCTTTGTAGAAGTTTCAAATATTATGTAAGTTAGCAACAGGTCAGAAGGTAAATACACATATAAATTGACCTTTCGTTTTCTCATTTGTTAAAAAGATACTTTAACTAAATAACTAGGGATAGAAAAGTAAATATAACTTAAAGGAATATTTTAATAAATAAATATCTAGAGATACATCTATGTTAAATAAATCTAAGCAAATATATGCAGACTTAATTCAGTTCATTAAAATTATAAGCCTACTCTTAAAAGATGCTGTCTTTCTGTCACATACAGACACTATAAAATAAAGTAACATAAATAAAAGGAAAAAAAGGAGTAAAAGAATCACTGCATCAATTCTAAAAATTATGGAAGGATAATGCTTTACAAGGGACTTTTCCTGGTGGCTCAGTGGTAAAGAATCTGCCTGCCAATCCAGGAGACACGGGTTCAATTCCTGGGTCACAAAGATCCCCCTGAAGAAGGAAATGGCAAGTCCCTCCAGTGTTCTTGCCTGGGAAATCCCATGAACAGAGGGGCCTTCAGGGCTACCCTCCATGGTGTCACAAAGAGTTAGACACGACTTAGTGACTAAACAACAACAATATTTACAAACACAAAGCTTCTGCTAAGCTAGCTTTCCAGGTGGCACTAGTAGTAAAGAATCCATCTGTTAATACAGGAGATGTAAGAGACTCGGGTTCGATCCCTGGGTCTGGAAGGTCCCCTGGAGAAGAAAATGGCAACTCCAGTATTCTTACCTGGAGAATCCCATGGATAGAGGAGGCTGGAAGGCTATAGCCCATGGGGTAGCAAAGAGTGAGACACAACTGAAGCGACTTAGCACACACATACCATAGATGGGATAGATTTCAATCTATATGGAGATCCTGAGGTTCATTTCACAAGTACTCTTTTCTACAGCTCTTATAACAAGCTGATAGTCCAGTGGTTCCATTTTTAAGGAACTCAATGTAGTTACACATCTGTACCTTTCCAAGTCAATAATGGGCTTCCCTGGTGGCTCAGATGGTAAAGCGTCTGCTTATAGTGCGGGAGACCCAGGTTCAATCCCTGGGTAGGCAAGATCCTCTGGAGAAGGAAATGGCAACCCACTCCAGTATTCTCAACTGGAAAATCCCATGGACAAAGGAGCCTGGTAGGCTACATTCCCTGGGGTCACAAAGAGTCGGACACAACTGAGCGACTTCACTTTCTCATCTTGGATAAATTGTTCCACTTTCTATTATGGTATTAAAACTGTGTCAAACTAATATCTATCTATCTATATCTATCTATCTATCTATCTATCTATCTATCTATCTATCTATATCTATCTATCTATATCTATCTATCTATCTATCTATATCTATCTATCTATATCTATCTATCTATCTATCTATCTATCTATCTATCTATCTATCTATATCTATCTATCTATCTATATCTATCTATCTATATACATATAGATATATATATATCTGTGCTGGTTGAATAATCTGAGAAGCAGGCTTCAGGATAATTTAAACATGCAAGGATGTTAGAGAGAATTTGGAGAGAACTTCATGAGATTAGATCAGCCATCTAAATACAACTGAAATCTGAAAACATAAGGAAAAAAAAAACTAAAACCAGAATAGGTAGAAAGTCTATAACTGCTGTGTGCTGTGAATGTAAGAAATCTCAGCAAAGCTATTACAAAGTCTTTAAACAAAAAGCTATCAGAGGTGTGCAGACCCAGGAATGGGTCTAAAAAGCAGCCTTGCTGAGCTTAGTTAATGCCTGAGACTTCGTTACGTGGAAGTGAGGATTTAGTACAAATGTTGAGGTGGATTCCAAAGCATTGCCGCCAGGTCCCTCGGTCAAATATGCTCGCTATGGTTGGGGAGTCTATTAGGTACATTCTGTGACTACATTTCCTCATAGAGTTATAAACTTTAGGGAAGCGATTTCACAAAATTACATACAGGAGTTTTATCAGTGTTCAATAAATACTTACTATTGCTTGCAGTGTTTAAATCCTTGCCTTTGAGTAGTGAAATAATCTACTGTTCATGTGTAGACACAGGACTTAGAAGATTAACAGTACTTAAAATTGCTAAGCTGGATGCAGAAGTACAAACAAGAACGGTAAAGACACATACAACAGGGAACAAAACTCACTTTTGACCTCCCAGGTCTTTTTCCTAACCTAGCAGCAGTATCAACAGAAGAAAGATCAGTCCTTTTAAGAGGGAAGAGGCAGGAAAACTGGATATTTCCACTTTCTCCTGATGTTTTCACCAATTACAGAGAATAACTGCACTTAAGGCAGAGCAAATACTCAGAAACCAGCCTCCAAGAAACCAGCCTCCAAAAGCAGACAAGCTGTATAGCACATTTGTGAACAAGCTACAGTCCATAGGGTCATAAAGAATTGGACACGACTGAGCTACTAACACACACACACAAACACACAAGGTATATAAATTTCAAAATCTGACATAATTTGAAATTTTAAATTAGTTAAATTAGTTAAAACAATGCACTATCACTATATGACATACAAGATTTTTACTTAGAATACGATTCAAGTGCAAATTCTTCCACATTGACACATTTTCCTCAGGTTCTGTGGTGCATTATTTGGTTATTAGACAAAAGGAAAAAAACACTTGACATTTCTAAGGACATAATTGTACTCAAAGGTAGCATCAGAGACCTGTTCAATGATACTTCAGTTACAACGAATATGCTATATTCAAGTTTAGACAATACTCAAAGAGTGGCATAACAAACTTGAATGAGTGTGGATGAGGATGGGAGAAGTGCTCAGAGACAGGAACAATATGAAAACTTAAAATGACATGACACTGTTGAGTCAAACAGGATTCTTTTATACCGCAGAGCACAGAGAAGTTTCTGAACAAGAAAGGAAGACATTTTCCTTATACAGTTACAGATCACAACACAGGTAACTGCCTATAGATTTTTGTTTGTTCTATTTGGGCCTTAATGGGTATTATTGGGAACAAACTTCTGTTCAAGAACAGTATGATATCCATTAAAGGCACTGTAGTCGACAGCCATTGCCAGCACCTTAAATGCTCTGAGTCTCTGTTTTCATATCCACAGAGCAAGGTAAGAATAACTATTTCATAATAACACTTAAGCTTTAAATTTATAAATTAGGTGACCCTTTAACATCATGGGTCTGAACTGTGTGTCTATTTACACATACTACAGTACCACCTGACCCATGGTTGGTTAAATCCAGGTATGTGGAACCATGAATAGAGAAGGCAGAATACAAGTTATATGCAGATTTTGAACTGAGTTGAGGGTCGGCACCCTCGACCCACACACTCTACAAGGATTGGATATAAGTGCAAAACATTTACCACATGTCTAGGTCAGATTAAGAAATCACAAGGAAAAGATTGAAAACTATAGAAGGTAACATTTCTCTAACAAAAATTATTCATGGGAGATCCCAAGTTGGTAAAAGCATCCATTTGTTGGGAGGGTGGCAAACCTCAAGATTATGGAGGCAGAAACTTTTGCACTCAAGAACTGGAATTTGCCAGCATATTTCTTCATCTGACTACTCATCTGTATCTTTTTTTTTCATATTCTGTCTAATAAACTGGTAAACATACAAGGTTTATGGACACATAAACTAGAAATTTAACACTCAAATTGAACAATGAATTATGCAGGTGGCAAATGAAGACAGCATTTACCTCTTAATGCCAGCCTCTAAGCTCAATGGAATCAGATTTTCAGCTATTTTTGGAGGTGAGGCTATAACTGTGGATGGAATTAACAGATTTGTAGGCATGTAAATCTTGCTTTTAGTTCATCTGGATGCCTCAACTTACAACTGAATATCAATTTGACTCAAGGAAGGTGAGAAATGACTGAAAGTCTAGTGTATTTACTCAGAACACAATAAAACTTTTGGAGTTGGAGACATATATATGACCCTCAGAATAAATCTAAAATCTTTAATTCTTGGCTACATTCTGAACAACATTCGGGTTCATCTGACTCTATGAAAGTACAGTCTCATTCGTGAAACTAGTGAAGTCAAAGACTCATTATTTCAATCATATATTAAATTCACTCTATCATAAATTTCCTCATTGTCAACTTTAAAAAGATACACAATGTGAAAGTTGCAAGTTAAGTTTTATCTGGGGCAAGATGAAGACTGCAGCCCAGGAGACAGCACCTCAGATAGTTCTGAGAAATTGCTCCATAGAGGTGGGGGGGGGGTGGTGGTAAGTATATATGTGATTTTGGTGAAGGGGGAAACATGCAATCAAGCTCATATTTTTATATAAGGTTCCTACTAGTCTCATGAAATTTTGCTAGTCATAAGGTACAATCACCACCATGAAGGATTTTAGTCCTTCATTAGATATGGGGAGATATAAGAATTGGCCTCATAAACTTGACTCCTGAAAATTTCTAACTATGTGAAGATGTGTCCTGCCGGCTTTTCCCTCTGAGCAGAGTGCCTTATTTCTTCTCTCCACCCTGAGTTCCTTTCAGCAAGTATTGAAGGTAAGCAGCTGCCACAGCATATGATTTAATCCTTGTAGAAGTAGATAAGGTGATGTGATCATGACAAGTACCAATTTGAAGTTGACTTTTTTATACACATTGGCTTTCCAGGTGGCACAGTGATAAGGAACCTGCCTGCCAATGCAGGAGACACAAATGACATGGGTTCAATCCTTGTGTCAGCAAGATACCCTGGAGTAAGAAATGGCAACCCATTCTAGTATGCTTTCCTGGAAAATTCCATGGACAAGAACCTAGCAGGGTACAATCTATAGGGTAATAAGGAGTCAGACACAACTCAGCACATACACTTTTTTTTCATTATACACCATCCCATAATATCTAGCATTAGTATCTTACTATTTCTCAGTTAGTAAGATTATATACTCAGTTGTTAACAGATGAGTACATGTTGTTTAACAGTGAAAGTTATGTAAATATGTACTAATGAAAATTCATGATAGTAACTTCTGATAATATAGATATTCAATTGCTCCAAGTCAACTACTCTAAATTATCTCTACCAGACTAAGGGAAAATGATTTTTATCTTTATAACCTATATATATGTTTTATAATGCTTTTCATACTTATATAAATAATATTAGCAAAATAATGATAACAAATAAATTATGTTCATTTAAGGGAAAAAATGTATTCACAGAGGCAGAATGACCCGTCTATTTTGTTGAATACTAAATCACTGAAAAAGTGTTCAGAAATCCTATGCTTCCCTAACAAGCTGTGTGTGTGTGTGTGTGTGTGTGTGTGTGGGTGTGTTAGTTGCTCAGTCATGTCTGACTCTGCGACCCCATGGGCTGTAGCCCGCCAGGCTACTCTGTCTGTGGGATTCTCCAGGCAAGAATACAGGAGTGGGCTGTCATTTCTTTCTCCAGAGGATCTTCCCAAACCAAGGATTGAACCCAGGTCTCCTGCATTGCAGGCAGATTCTCTACCGTCTGAACCATCAGGGAAGCTGTGCATTGTGTAATTGAAAATTTGACTATTCCTTCAAAGCTTCCAGACATTGTTGTTTCTTTTTCTTCCCTTTTATCTTTTTTTTAAATTCATTTTTTACTCACAAAGAAATAATTTATCCAGACATGAAAATAAGGTAAAATGACAATAAGGTAAAATATTCTGATGTGTATTTTTATAAGAAATAATAACTCAAAGCTTGTAATTTTGTGGCTCTGCAGAAAAGCTGCCTTTTAGCTAACTTGACTCTTACTTGTGTATTCTTTTTTTAATGAGTTCTTCAAACACCTGTGGACCTAATCTATTGTATTTAGAGAAAAACTTTAACCTGAACCAAAAACCAAAACCAAACCAAAACAAAATCTTTGAATATTCTGCAGGTTCCTTCATATTTTCTCTCCCTTCAAGCTCCACTTTCTTTCTTTCTTCTTTTTTTCTTTCCTTCATTCCTTCCTTCTTTCCTTTATTGCCTTTCTTTCATATTAGTGTTTCTTTCCTTTCCTTTGCCTTCAATATGTTTTCCTTCCTTTCCTCTCTTTATTTTTTCTAAATTTACCATTTGTGGACCAAGCTGCAAGCTAGATTATTATCACTTTTTAAGCACTGACAATATTTATATTATCACATTATAGCCTATCATGCACCATAAAGTTCTGCACTAAAGCCTCAATTTTGATAAAGTCCTATGTATCTATTTTTTTGTTGTTGTTGTTTGTGCTGTTGATTTCCTATCCATTGAATTGATAAATTCAATGTCATTTCAATGTCAATACATGAAAAATTTATTTTTTTTTTCCAAGAGTCTTAGAGTTTTAGCTTCATTTTGAGTTGACTTTTGTACAATGGGTAATAAGCTAAGGATCCAACTTCATTCTTTTGCATGTGACTGTGCAATTTTACCTACACTATGTGTTGAAATGACTGACATTTCCCCACTGAATGACTTTGGCACTATATATTATTTTGAATCATTGAAGTTTTGGATATGATTTGAAGTTACTTTTCTAAATAGTGTTTGATAGATTATAGCAATCCATTCACCCCTAATTATGATTCAAAATATCACCTCAAAGTTTTGAAATATGTAATTTACATTGAGGGCCTGGGTTTAGTCATTTGACCCATTTCAGCTTCCTTTTATTTTTCTGAGATAGTTGAAATTATTGGTCATAAACTTCTGCCCTGTAGGCTATGGAAAACCAGATTTATGTGGATTGTGAAGAAAGAGAACAGATACAGTACTAAAGTTGACAGTCATTTTAACTGACACAGACTTAAAAGTTTTTAGTAGTATCAATGGAAAAATGCACAATGTGGCAATGCCAATTTATGAAAGGTTACACTTGTTTTTGTCAAGCTTCTAAGCTTCTCTCTTATATCTTTAGTTTACTTGACTGTTAAGATCCAGTAAATTTTAGAGGTCCCCACTTCTAAGACCTTGTCAGGATAGAAACCATTACCAACAGACTGGAAGAAAATGCAGATAACTGACATTTACACAGTAAATTATTTCAACTATTGCAGTTTCTTTAATCACACACTGTATGTCTGCCACTTCTAATAACAGCGTGATGTCTGGCAGACATTCTGCCTTATCTCTGAATTTCACTGCTTGTGTTATCCTTTGTGAATAACTTCTAGTCATTATGTACATTCTTAGATTAATGTTCAATTAGTTTCATTGCTTCCGCACACTTCTGTTGCTCAGAACTAGCTGACACTGATACCTGGTCTAATCTAACCCCCGCATTCCTTCTGCTTCTGTGAGAGTTTCCGTAGACGAGGCACCTGCTGCATTTGTTTGTAGAAACTGTTTCTTGATTTAAAATAAAAACTGAAAGGTTCTCTTTTGTATGCTCATATTGAATGCAATATTGTTTCTGTTTTCTCTCTGAACTCCCTTGATTTCTCTTAAATTGCACAAATAAAAAGTGGCATTTTTTTTATTAATGTTTACTTTTAAGTAATGTTTAATATCCCCTCTCCTTAATTTAGAGTTAGAATAAAAACAAGTGTTTACATGTCTCTTATGACATAACTTGGATCTCTGTGAATCTCTGATCTATGAACTGAAATATTCCTTCTATCTCTATTCTATAAAAACTCAACAAAATTTTCTAATCAAACTGAGAAAATGTATTTTTTTTCCTAAAACTACCAAGTGTAGTTTTTAGTGAACTTTTTAGTATATTAATCAGACCTTCCTGAATAATTTAAATACTATATCAATGTGTTTTTAAAGCACTGTTAGACATTCATCCCTCCTAGATAAAATCTATCTACATATTTTCTACATCAACTTGTGTTTTCTCTACTTCTTGAGTCTAATCTACATCTTTAAATGAACAGTCTAGGAATATGAAGTTAGCAAGAGTTATTTTTAATTTATTATTTAAGCTCCAACTTCTTGACTTTTGAGTAAAAGTTAAAAGGTCTGCCAGTATTTTACTCTGCTTGTTCATTTACACACAATTAAATTTCAAGGCATATGAAACTTGTTCATGATTTATATGTTAACTAGTATTTGTAGTTGTAAACTAAAGTTTAAAATCCTATATATACCTATCCTTTCTGTTTCACCCATATTAGCTATTTTGAATTGATTTTTATTCAACGTGTGTCTGCTCAGTCACTCAGTCTTGTCCGACTCTTTGTGATGCTATGGATCGTAGCCTGCCAGGCTCCTTTCTCCATGGGATTTTTCAGGAAAGAAAACTGGAGTGGGTTGCCATTTTCTCCTCCAGGGGATCTTCCCGACCCAGGGGTGGAAGCCACGTCTTTTGTATTTCCTGCATTGACAGGTGGATTCTTTACCACTGAGCCACCTGGGCAGCTGAATATTTGTTTAATAGTTTTAGTTAGCAATGACATCCTGAGTGGATTAATTACACTAGAAAGCTTTAACATTTTTTTTTTCTATTTATATCATGTAAAAACTTGAAATTTAAAGAGAGAAATATTTATTGGAAAGTCATTTTATCATTAGATCACTATTATATGAGTGTTGCATTATTTTCCTTTCTGAAATATCACTGATTACCACTATATAATGAACTAATGTATGTTTGTACCCAGTTTCTCAGTCCCGTCCAACTTTATAAAAACCCATGGATTGTGGCCCACCAGGCTCCTCTGTCCATGGGATTTCTCAGGCAAGAATAACGCAGTGGATTGCCATACGCTCCTCTAGGGGTATCTTTCTGACTCAGTAATCAAACCCATGTCTCCCTGTGTCTCCTACACCGGCAGGTAGATTCTTTGTCACCACGCCACCTGGGAATCCCATAATGAACTCGTGGTTGTCGCTCAGTTGCTAAGCTGTGTCCAACTCTTTATGACCACTTGAACTGCAGCACTCCAGACTTCTCTGTCCTTCACTATCTCTCAGAGTCTGTACAAAGTCATGTTCACTGAGTCGGTGATACATCCAACTATCTCATCCTCTATTGCCTCCTTTTCCTCTTGCTAGTAAATTCCATTAGAGGCACATAATCTTAAAGTAAGATATGTTTTTTAAAGTTAGTGATATTTAATTCTAAGATGACTAATGGTTACAAAGAATAGAAAATATTATAATGCTACATAAGTAGTGAATATACAGCCTTCAAAAGAACATAAGCATTAGACCCAGAGGGCTTCCTTCTCACTCTGGTGTATTGCTTTTCCACAAAGCGGTAGGAAGTATATAAAAGATAAGGCTGCTGGGAATCTTACACTCTGACTGTCAATCCAGATGCTTTGCGCTCTGAATTTAACTGGAAGTAAATTATTGACAGAAAAATAAATCTTTTGATTCAGAAGCTCCATTTAGCATTTAAGAAAAGAAACAGAAAAAAAATTAACTGATTTTAAGGTAACAATTCTAAGGCTATTCTCTAAAATAAAGAGAACTCTTTTTAAACTATAAAATTGATATTATTAAATAGAAGGGAACTTAAAGACATACTTCATTTGAACTTCTGCATATATTTTAATGGAAACTTATTTTACAGCAATCATTGTATATATGTGAGTATATGATATATACATTCACTTTTAAAATGTTTTTGTAAGATATTACAGATTCCAGGTCATTTGAAGATAGCAAGTCACATTTAAGGGATTTCCTGGTGGCTCAGATGCTAAAGAATCCACCTGAAATGCAGGAGAGATGGGTTCGATTGCTGGGTCAGGTCAGAAAGATGCCCTGGAGAAGGAAATGGCAACCCACTCTAGTATTCTTGCCTAGAAAATCCCATGGTCAGAGGAGCCTGGTGGGCTACAGTCCCTGGGATTACAAAGGTTAGACATGACTGAGTGACTAAGCATGCATGCCCCTGGGAAGACACATTTAAAGATGTCAAAGACAAATGATTTGATAGCATACAAACCAGACCTATAAGATCAATATTTATTGAGGGAAATGCAGGGAACCCAGAGCAATCACAGGTTTGCGAGTATCCAGTTTTCCTTTCCTTCTGAGACTTTACATTATATCCATGAGGGTACATCTCACACACTGTAAGGAAAATTTGACTCTTGGGCTGTGGGCATTATATCTGCAAAACATTAGAATGTTAGCTGCTCCCCCTGCCCCCACCTGTGATAGAGCTGGAGTTCAAAATCTTTGTCATATATAATATTCTCTTAAGGATCATAAACACCTTATTGCCAAATTCAGACTTAAATTGAAGAAAGTAGGGGAAACCACTAGACTATTCACGTATGAACTAAATCAAATCCCCTACAATTATACAGTGGAAGTGACAAATAGAGTCAAGGGATTAGATCTGATAGACAGAGTGCCTGAAGAACTATGGATGGAAGTTCATAACATTGTACAGGAGGCAGTGATCAAAGCCATCCCCAAGAAAACCAAATGCAAAAATTCAAAATGGTTGTCTAAGGAGGCTTTACAAATAGCTGAGAAAAGAAGAGAAGCTAAAGGCAAAGGAGAAAAGGAAAGATATATCCGTCTGAATGCAGAGTTCCAAAGAATAGCAGGAGAAAGAAGAAAACTCTTCTCAGTGATCAACGCAAAGAAACAGAGGAGAACAATAGAATGGGAAAGATTAGAGATCTCTTCAAGAAAATTAGAGATATCAAAGGAACACTTCATGCAAAGATGGGCACAATAAAGGACAGAAATGGTATGGACCTAACAGAAGCAGAAGATATTAAGAAGAGGTGACAAGAACACACAGAAGAACAACACAAGAAAGAACTTCACGACCCAGATAACCATGATGATGTGATCACTCACTTAGAGCCAAGTATCCTGGAATGTGAAGTGAAGTGGACCTTAGGAAGCATCACTAAGAACAAAGCTAGTGGAAGCGATGGAATTCCAGTTGAGCTATTTCAAATCCTAATGCTGTGAAAGTGCTTCACTCAATATGCCATCAAATTTGGAAAATTCAGCAGTGGCCACAGGACTGGAAAAGGTCAGTTTTCATTCCAATTCCAAAGTAAGGCAATGCCAAAGAATGACCAAACAGCCAAACAATTGTACTCATCTCATATGCTAGCAAAATAATGCTCCAAATTCTCCAATTCAGGCTTCACAGTGTATGAACCATGAACTTCCAGCTGTTCAAGCTGGATTTAGTAAAGGCAGAGGAACCAGAGATCAAATTGCCAGCATCCATTGGATCATTGAAAAAGCAAGAGAGTTCCAGAAAAACATTTGCTTCTGCTTTATTGACTATGCCAGCCTGTGTGGATCATAACAAATTGTGGAAAATTCTTCAAGGGATGGGAATATCAGACCACCTTATCTGCCATCTGAGAAATCTATATGCAGGTCAAGGAGAAACATTTAGAACTGGACATGGAACAACAGACTGATTCCAGATTGGGAAAGAGTATGTCAAGGATGTATTGGCACTATGCTTATCTAACTTATATGTAGATTGCATCATGTAAAATGCCAGACTGCATGAAGCACAAGCTGGAATCAAGATTGCCGGGAGAAATATCAATAACCTCAGATACACAGATGACACCACCTTTATTGCAGAAAGTGAAGAACTAAAGAGCCTCTTGATGAAAGTGAAAGAGGAGAGGGAAAAGTTGGCTTAAAACTCAACATTCGGAAAACTAATATCATGGTATGTGGTCCCATTACTTCATGGCAAATACATGGGGAAACAATGCAAACACTTTATTTTGTTGGGCTCCAAAATTACTGCAGATGGTGACTGCAGCCATGAAATTAAAAGACACTTGCTCCTTGGAAGAGAAGCTATGACCAACCTAGATAGCATATTAAAAAGCAGAGGTGTTAATTTGCTGACAAATGTCCATCTAGTCAAAGCTCTGGTTTTTCCAGTGGTCATGTATGGCTGTGAGAGTTGGACCAAAGAAAGAAGAGCACTGAAGAATTATTGCTTTTGAGCTATGGTATTGAAGAAGACTCTTGAGAGTCCCTCGGACTGCAAGGAGATCAAACCAGTCAATCCTGAAGGAAATTGGAAGGACTGATGTTGAAGCTGATACTCCAATACTTTGGCCACCTGATGGGAAGAATGGACTCATTGGAAAGACCCTGATGCTGGGCAAGATTGAAGGCAGGAGGAGAAGGGGATGACAGAGGTTGAGATGATTGGATGGCATCACCAACTTGATGGACATGAGTTGGGAGCTGGTGATGGACAGGGAGGCCTGGCTTGCTGCAGTCCATGGGAAGGCAAAGAGCTGGATGTGACCGAGTGACTGAAATGACTGATACTATTCCCACCCCTGGTCTGTGATAAAGCTGGAGTTCAAAGTGTTGGATCACATAACTGTAATAACAAAATTGAATTTGTGGCTTGAACAACTATCTTCGAACTCTACCAGTCTGGTTAAATTCAGCAATTTTTTTTAGGGATTTTCATGGAGGTTTTAAAGTATCAAGCTTCCAATCAATGCTAGACACGAACATCATACCGTCAGATATAAAGCAGTGGCTGGAATAGGCCTGATGGTCACTGTCAGGAAGTGGGTCATGTGGACTAGAGTCAGACCGAGAGACCTTTTTTCAAAGTGGTGCACTTATATGAGATATCTGGAGTGTTAGAATTCAATTTGTGGAGACAGAAAGTAGACAGGCAATTAACAGAGCTTGAAGGAAATAATAGATGAGAAGATTTTTGTTTGTTTTTGTTTGTTTGATTGCCTTTAATGGGTACAGTGATTTAGCTTGAGAAGATGAAAAATTCTGGAGATACAGTGTGATAACGGTTGCTAAATTAAAGCCACTGGATTGTATACTTAAAAAAGTGAAAATAATCTGTTAGTTTTATGTGTATTTACCAAAAAAAATTTTTTTAATGCCAGAATACAAAGGCCTAGTAAAATAAAGATGTGTAAACATTTAAAGGACTTCCCAATTGAAGCTAGTGATCTACCAACTAATGTAGGAAATGCCAGTTCAATCTCTGCATCAGGAAGGATCCCCTGAAGTAGGAAATGCAACTCCCTTCAGTATTCCGGCCCAGAAAATTCTAATGAAACTTTATTGAGTATAATTTAGCAGAAACATTTCTTTACTGGGAAGTTATTTCCAAAATAATAATTTAAAAAAAACTACAAGAAAAAAAAAAAAAAAAAAACAGCAGTTGTGGACAGGAATATTAAATATAAGTCAATCAAAATGTTTAAAAATGAAGATTTGTAATGCAAAATATATGTAATTTTATTAATCTATATGAATAAAGCTTAAGATAATGATTGAAAAAGATATGTGATAAGATTAAACTAAATTTTCTACGTTTCATTGGTTTATAATGAAGTGTATATACTGAAACAATATGCCATTTTCAACTTAAAGCTTGAAAGTCCTTTTTTTTTTTTTTAAAGTTTTGCAATGTTCAATATGGCAAAGGTTTGAAAAATAAACGTTGCTCCCTCACCTGTGGTAGATTGAATTGCCATGATATTTTTGGAAAGTATTTGCTAGATGTGTGAAAGTGAGGTTTTTAAAGCATCATTTTTATGCATCATTTTAATGCATGATTTTTTATGTCTAGTGATTAGCATGATAGTTTGGTCTTAAAAATGGAATAATAGGTTATATTTATTCTTAATTATTAGAATTTATGAATTTATACAGACTGGAAATATATATTGCACTAACTATCAGGAAAAGGGGGCAGTCACTGAATTCTACTTTTAAGAAAAATAATAAATATCTACTTAGAAGAAAGAGTATATAATCTGGTTAACCCTAGTGACATCTATAAGGGTTTTTGAAGGGATTTCAGAGCTGATTAACGAAAAAACAAATGGGCACTAGGGGGCAGTACCAAACACTTTCTTGGGTGATTCTGTAATCAGCTTGCATGAAGTTCCAAGTGTCGCTAGTAGTAAAAACAATCCGCCTGCCAATGAGGCAGACACAAGAGAGGTGGGTTCAATCCCTGGGTCAGGAAGAGTCTCTAGAGGAGGGTGTGGTAACCCATTCCAGTATTCTTGCCTGGAGAATCTCATGGGCAGAGGAATCTGGTAACAGTCCATAGAATCGCAGAGTAGGAACACGACTGAAGTTGATTTAGCATGCACATACCTCATAGCACCAGACTGTCAGAAGGGACTGAAGGGGCCCCCATCTAGAAGGTGAAGGTATTGAATTTAAAAAATGCACAACATGAAAGTTGCCAGTTAAGTTTGATTGGGGACAAAACGAGGACTGCAGCCCTGGAGATAGCACCTCAGGAAACTCTGAGAAACTACTCCAAAGAGGTGTGTGTCTGGGGATAAGGGTAGTTCAGTATATGTGATTTTGGTGAAAGGGGAGTTCATGCAATCAAAAGCCTTTGCAAAATATTCTGCTAGTCACAAAAAGCTGATGTCACCATGAAGGGATTCAGTACTTTTCTAGATATGTGGAGATTCAAAGACTGAGCTCATAAAATCCCGTCCTGAAAATATGTATCTGAAGACATGTTCTGCCAGTCTTCCCAGAGCACAGAGATTCTCATTTCTTCTCTCCAGCCTTAACTACTTTCAGTAATAGTTGAAGGCCGGCAGCTGCAGCAGCGCATGGCTGAATCCTTATAGAGGTGGATAGCAAGTGCCTATGGTAAGTACTAGTGTGTAATTGGCAAGAATAAGGAATTTTGTGACTGAGTTTTCCTAAATGAGAGACAACTCTTCTTTCCATCCTTATTCTTTCTTCCGTTTTAGAGATAGATATCACTTTGCTGACAAAGATCTGTATAGATAACTCTATGGTTTTTCCAGTAGTCATAAATGGATGTGAGAATGTGACTATAAAGAAGGTTGAGTTCCAAATGATTCTTTCAAATTGTGGTGCTGGAAAAGGCTCTTGAGAGTCCCTTGGACAGCAAGGAGATCAAAGCAGTGAATTCTAAAGAAAATCAAAGGAAATCAACCCTGAATATTCATTGGAAGGGCTGATGCTGAAGCTGAAGCTCCAACACTTTGGTCCGCCTGATGCAAAGAACTGACTCATTGGAAAAGACTCTGATGCATGGAAAGACTGAGGGAAGGGGCAGAAGGGGGCAACAGAGGATGAGATGATTAGATGGCATCGCCGACTCAATGGACATGAGTTTGAGCAAACTCCAGGAGATGATGAAGGATAGATAACCCTGGAGTGCTACAGTCTATGGGGTTGCAAAGAGTCAGGCATGACTTATACACTGAATAACAGCAAACTTCCTTCAAACACTGTTAATAAATTTAATGAATTTATATATAAATTTCCAAATTACCCATTTATAAATTTATTTACCAAATATACCTTCTGCTTTTTGAATACTGAATACCATGCCCTTTGGTAGATATTCACTTACCCTTTGTAGGGTAAATGACTGTAAAAACACAATATTATTTTCCACAGACTTCTGCACATGGTAAAAATATTCTGTGTGAGATAAATTGTGATTTTTCTCTATGAGACAGATGTAAAGATATATAGGTGCATTCTCAGATGATTCTTCCAAGTTTCAGTATAGGACATTAACTTTATGAATACAGGGGACAGGGAGTTTTGTATCCAATATGTGTGAAGATTGTTTGGTAGAAATATTTCTGAACTCAGTTCAGTTCATTTCAGTCACTCTGTCGTGTCTAACTCTTTGCAACCCCCACGGACTGTAACACACCAGGTTCCCTACCCAACATCAACTCCTGGAGCTTGCTCAAACTCATATCCATCAAGTTGGTGATGTCTGAACTTCAAGTTCTTTGATGTGAATTTTGTTAAATTAATTAAAGAAGCAGCCATTAGAACAAGGTAACTCTAATGCTGTGGACATCTATATAGGCAAACCAAAATCTAAGCCTGTAAGTCCATCAAGGTTATGAATTACAAACAAGACTTTAAGCTATGGACAATCAATGGTTTTCTTAATTGCTTCCACCTTATCTTTATAAAATGTATCCCTATGTTATTGGTGGAGGGCTCTTAAACACTTCCAGCTTGGCACTACCTGATTCAAATTTGCCTAGCTCAAATAATCTCTTAACATTTTAATATGCTTCAGTTTTCTGCATGTGCTTTGTTGCTCAGTCAGGTCTAACTCTTTGCAACCCTATGGACTGTAGCCTGCTAGTCTCCTAGTCCATGGAATTCTCTAGGCAAGAATATAGGAGTCAGTTGCCTATACTGACTCCAGGGAAACTCCCTAACCCAAGGAAAGAAAGCATGTCTCTCACAATGCAGGTGAATTCTTTACCCTCTAAGCCACCAGGGAAGACCAAGAATACTGGAGTGGGTAGCCTATCCTTTCTCCAGGAAAACTTCCAGACCCAAGAATCAAAATTGTGTCTCCTGCATTGCAGGTGGATTCTTTATCAGCTGAGTTGCCCAGGAAGCCCATGCCCCAGTTTACCTTTCAACAATTCCAAATCAAGCTCACACACAAACACAAAAATTGATATTTTTAGGAAATACTGAGAATACAGAGTGTAATAAATCACAGGAGATTTGCTAATGAGTAGAAGCTAAAAAGAGATGAGAATATTTATAATCTGAGATATTAAATTTAGAAGTTCCAGAAATGTGTTTATAAGGCTTATATTGCCTTCTGTAGCCTTAAGTATCCATTTAATGTGTATTGCACAACCTGTATACAGGTGACTGCTTTCGGTTCAGTTCAGTCTGACTCTTTGCAGCTCCATGGACTGGAGCACTCCAGGCTTCCCTGTCCATCACCAACTCCCGGATCTTGCTCAGACTCATGTCCATTGTGTTGGTGATGTCATCCAATCACCTCATCCTCTGTCATCCCTTGTAATCCTTCCTTCAGTCTTGCCCAGCATCACGGACTTTTCCATTGAATCAGTTCTTCACATCAGGTGGCCAAAGTGTTGAAGCTTCAGCTTCAGCATCAGTCCTTCCAATGAATATTCAGGTCTAATTTCCTTTACGATTAAGTGGTGTGATCTCCTTGCAGTCCAAGGGATTCTCGAGTCTTCTCCAACACCACAGTTCAAAAGCACCAGTTTTTCAGTGTTCAACTTTCTTTATGGTCCAACTCTCATATCCATACATGACTACTGGAAAAACCATAGCTTGGACTAGATGAACTTTTGCTGGTAATGCCTCTATTTTTAATAACATATCTAGCTTGCTCATAGCTTTTCTTCCAAGGAGAAAGTATCTTTTAATTTCATGGCTGCAGTCACCATCTTCAATGATTTTGGAGGCCCCCCCCCTCAAAAAAAATAATTTCTCACTGTTTCCATTGTTTCCCCATCTATTTGCCATGAAGAGATAGGACCAGATGCTGTGATTTTCATTTTTTGAATGTTGAGTTTTAAGTCAGCTTTTTCACTCTCCTCTTTCATTTTCATCAAAAGGCTCTTTAGATACTTTTCACATTTTGCCATAAGGGTAGTGTCATCTGTGTATCTGAGGTTACTGATATTTCTCCTGATAATCTAGATTGCAGCTTGTGCTTCATGCAGTCCTGCATTTCACATGATGCAAACTGCATAAAAGTCAAATAAGCAAGGTAACGATATACAGCCTCGACATACTCCTTTCCCAATTTGGAACCAGTTCATTTTTCTTTGTTCAGCTCTAACTGTTGCATCTTGACCTGTATACAGACTTCTCAGGAGGCAGGTAAGGTGTTATTTCCATCTGTTTAAGAATTTGCCACAGATTGTTGTGATCCACACAGTCAAAGGCTTTAGCGTAGTCAATGAAGCAGAAGTAAATGCTTTTTCTGGAATTCTCTTGCTTTTTCTATGATCCAGCAGATGTTGGCAATTTGATCTCTGGTTCCTCTGCCTTTTCTAAATCCAACTTGAACATCTGGAAGTTCTCAGTTCATGTACTGCTGAAGCCTGGCTTGTTGAATTTTGAGCATTATTTTCCTAGTGTGTGAGATTAGTGCAATTGTGCATGTAGTTTGAACATTCTTTGGCATAGCTTTCTTTGGAATTGGAATGAAAACTGACCTTTTCCAGTCCTGTAGCCACTGCTGAGTTTTCCAAATTTGATGGCATATGGAGTGCAACACTTTCACAGCATCATCTTTTAGGATTTGAAATAGCTCAACTGGAATTCCATCATGTCCTCTAGCTTTGTTCATAGTGATGCTTCCTAAGGCCCACTTGACTTCACACTCCAGGTGTATGACTCTAGGTGAGTGATCACACCATCGTGATTATCTGGGTCATGAAGATCTGTTTTTTGTAGTTCTTCCATGTATTCTTGCCACCTCTTCTTAATATCTTCTCTTTCTTTAGGTCCCTACAGTTCCTATCCTTTATTGTGCTCATCTTTGCTTGAAATGTTCCCTTGGTATCTCTAATTTTCTTGAAAACATCTCTAGTCTTGCCCATTCTATTGTTTCTCTATATTTCTTTGCATTGATCACTTAGGAAAGCTTTTTTCTCTCTCCTTGGTATTCTTTGGAAAACTGCATTTGGATGGAGATATCTTTCTTTTTCTCCTTTGCCTTTCACTTCTCTTCTTTTCTCAACTATTTGCAAGGCCTCCTCAGAAAACCATTTTGCCCTTTTGCATTTCTTCTTCTTGGAGATGTTTTTGGTAACCACCTCTTGTACAATGTTATAAACTGTTGTCCATGGCTCTTCAGGCACTCTGTCTATCAGAATTAATCCCTTGAATCTGTTTGTGCCTTCCATTTGATTTATATCATACCTGAATGACCTAGTGGCTTTCCCTAATTTTTTCAATTCGAGTCTGAATTTTGCAATAATGAGTTTATGATGTGAGCCACAGGTGCTCCTGGTTTTTTTTTTTTTTTTTCTTTTCTGAAAGTATAGAGCTTCTCCATCTCTGGCTGTAAAGAATATGATCTATCCGATTTTCGTATTTACCATATGGTGATGTCCATGTGTAGAGTTGTCTCTCATGTTGTTGGAAGAATGTGTTTGCTATGCCAGTGTGTTCTCTTTGTAATACTCTGTTAGCCTTTGTCCTACTTCATTTTGTACTCCATGCCCAAACTTGCCTTTACTCCAGGTATCTCTTGACTTCCTACTTTTGCATTCCAGTCCCCTATAATGAAAAGGACATCTTTTATTTTTTTGGTGTTAGTTTTAGAAGGTCTTGTTGGTCTAGATAGAACCATTCAACTTCAGCTTCTTCGGCATTAGTGGTTGGGGCATAGACTTGTATTACTTTGATAGAGAATGGTTTGCCTTGGAAATGAAGAGAGATCCTTCTATCTTTTTTGAGATAGCACCGAAGTACTGTATTTCAGACTCTTTTGTTGACTATGAGGGCTACTCCATTTCTTTTAAGGGATTTTTACCCACAATAGTAGATATAATGGTCATCTGAATTAAATTCACCCATTCCAGTACATTCTAGTTCACTGATTCCTAAAATGTGAATGTTCAGTATTACTATCTCCTGTTTGACTGCTTACAATTTACCTTGTTTTATGGACCTAACATTACAGGTTCCAAGGCAATATTGTTCTTTACAACATTGGAGTTTATTTCCATCACCAGTCACATCCACAACTGGGCATTGTTTTCACTTTGGCTCAGCATCTTTATTCTTTCTTGAGTTATTTCTCCACTATTCTCCAGTAGCATATTGGGAACCTACTGCCCTGGGGAGTTCATCTTTCAGTGTCATATCTTTTTGCCTTTTCATACTGTTCATTGGGTTTTCAAAGCAAGAATACTGAAGTGGTTTGTCATTTCCTTCTCCAGTGGACCATGTTTTGTCTGAACCCTTCACCATGACCCACCCATTTTGGGTTGCCCTACCCGGCATGGCTCATAGTTTCACTGAGTTAGACAATGCTGTGTTCCAAGTGATCAGTTTGGTTAGTTTTCAGTAATTGTGGTTTCCATTCTGTCTGCTTTCTGATGGGTAAGGATAAGAGGCATGTAGAAGCTTCCACATGGGAGGGACTGGCTGTGGGGGAATCTGCTCCTTACTCTGATGGGTGGGGCTGTCTTCCCTCCCTGCAGTTTGGCCTGAGTCCAAACTATAGTAGGGGTAATGGAGGTAATGGGACCTTCCAAAGAGCTTATCCCAGGACCATTGTATTTAGTGTCCCTGATCCCGCAGCAGACCACTGTGGACCTAAGCCTCCACAGGAGATTCCTGGACACTCACAGGCAAGTCTGACTCAGTCTTCCGTGGGGTCACTGCTCCTTTCTCCTGGGTCCTGGTTCACACAAGGTTTTGTTTGTGCCCTCCAAGAGTCTGTTTTCCCAGTCCTGTGGAAGTTCTGCAATCAAATCCCACTGGCCTTCAAAGTCAAATGCCCTAGGGGTTCTCAGTCTCTTTGCAGCCAGGCTGGGGAATCTGCTGTGGACTCTAGAACTGGCACAACAGTGGGAGAGCTTCTTTGGTATAATTGTTCTCCAGTTGTGGGCTGTCTGCCTGGTAGCTCTATGGTGGGGCTCACACACAGCATCTTCAGGTCTGCTGCAGCCAGAGCCCCTGTCTCAGTGGCAGGCCACTGCTGACCCATCCCTTTGCAGGAGACTCTCAAACACTCAGAGGCAGGTCTGGCTCAGTCTTTTGTGGGGTCTCTGGGTCCTGGAGCCCACGAGGCTTTTTTTGAGCCTTCTGAATATCTCTGGTGTGTATGGGGTTTGATTCTAAATGCAGTGTCACCCCTCCTACCATCTTCTCCTTTGCCCTTGGACATCAGGTATATTTTTTGGTGGAATCCAACACTCTCCTGTCAGTGGTTGTTCAGCAGCAAGTTGTAATTTTGGAGTTCTCACAGGAGAAAATGAGCACACATCTTTCTTTTTCACCATCTTGCCTTGCCTCGTGTGACTGTGTTATTTACTGTTTTTTTTTTTCTTAAATATTCTTATAGAATTATTTTGAAATCAAATAATACCTAATGTCATTGTTAGAAAAACTTTATACTACTAGTTCTACTATTATAGCAATTTTATTTTGGTTAGGTAAAATGGAACTTTCGTAGTGACTCAGTGGTAAAGAATCCACCTGTCAATGAGGGAGATGCAAGAGACATGGGTTCTATCCCTGGGTCAGGAAGGTCCACTGGAAGAGGTCAGAGCAACTCACTCCAGTGTTCTTGCCTCGGACATTCCATGGACAGAAGAGTCTGGTGGGCTACAGTCCATGGGTCATAAAGTCAGACATGACTTAGTGAGCACACACGAATGGTAGAATAAGCACATCCACAAAGGTTTTACATATATGAGTTTATGTGCATCTTTCTATGGACCTGTTTTTCAGCTCAATATTACTTAATATTCCTGGATAAAAAAGGAAGAATAGCTAGAATTTAGTTGCATAAGGTAGTATATCTAATTTTATTCACTTTTTCAACAAACTGATATTACTAAAATATCTTCCTGTGAAGATATTTATTATAAAAGACATGAAATGGACCAGAATACCAACCACATGTACCCTGAATGAAAACAAGAAGAAGTGTCTTGACAGACAAATGATTTTGGAGAATAACCAAAAAATCAGTTGTTATGCAGAGCTGTAATTGGAGAGTATGAAAAATAATGTTCCTCTAGGCTGAGACCACTTGTAACAAAAGATCAACAAGAGCAAAATAAACAAGCTTAATGACATGTGTATTAAGAGAGATACAAGAGAGATAACCAGGAAAACTTAGTAACTATCCAAATTCGCCCAAGCAAACATCATAAGTGGACTTCCCTGGTGGCTCAGATGGTAAAGAATCCACATGCAATGCAGGAGATCCAGGTATGATCCCTTGGTGGGGAAGATTCCCTGGAGAAAGAAATGGCCACCCACTCCAGTAATCTTGCCTGGGAAATTCCGTGAACAGAGGAGCCTGTCAGGCTACAGTCCATGGGGTCGCAAATAGTCAGACAGGACTGAGCAACTAACACACACACACACAAACCATCGTAAGTATTATCTCCAACTAAAAAACGAAAGAAAATGTGGGGGGAGGAGGGCAGTTAAGGAAGGCTATCAAAAGAAAACATTTTAAAGGGTTGAATTGATATGCAGATTTAGATAGCTGCCTTCTCCATTGATAAAGACTTTCTAGGGAGATAAGTATTCTTTTCCACCTAGAAGAAAAGAAGATGCCCTTACAAATGGAGATTTCTCTTATAAATATAAATATCTCTGACAAAAGGGTAACTTTATTTTCAGAGATGTTCCTATGTCTGTTGTTTCTTAAAAATAATCAGCCTGAAATAGAACAGAACCCTCTGATCCTTTCCCCCATGCCTTCAGCCTACCTTTTGTCTGTGGAAAAACTTTAGCCAAAGAAAGAAATTAATCAGAGAAGTAAGAAAGTGAAGAAACAGAAGAAAACAGTTAAACAAAGCTAAATAAAAATATTTAGTCATAAAGGAAAGTTAAGGACCTTTAGTTCCTTTTCAAGGGGATGGTGACTGCAGCCATGAAATTAAGACTCTTGTTCCTTGGAAGAAAAGCAATGCAACCTAGACAGTGTATTAAAAAGCAGAGATGTCACTTTGCTGACAAAATCCATATAGTCAAATCTCTGGTTTCTCCAGTAGTCATGTACAGATGTGAGAGTTTGACCATGAAGAAGGCTTAGCCCTTTTGAATTTTGAATTTTGGGCTGGAGGAGCTTCTTGAGAGCCCCTTGGACTGCAAGGAGATCAAACTAGTCAATCCTAAAAGAAATCAACCCTGAATATTCATTGGATGCTGAAGCTGAAGCTCTAATACTTTGGCCACCTAATGCAAAGAGCCAACTCCTTGGAAGAGATCCTACTGCTGGGAAAGTCTGAAGGCAAAAGGAGAAGGGGGCAACAGAGGATGCAGTGGTTAGATAATATCACTGACTCAGTGGACATGAGCTTGAACAAACTCCGGGCGATATTGAAGGACAGTGAAGCCTGGTGTGTTGCAGTCCATGGGGTAGCCAAGAGTCAGACATGATTACCTACTGAACAACAAGGGCGATAGATAATATCCTGAGCCATATCCTCTGAGCTGTCTTATAGAGTCTAAAAGCCCCACCAGGTGGAAGAATTAAAGATGACCAGGCTGCAACCGTGACATAAACTGACATATTTCAAGAGCTGGCCTCAAAGAAATGGGAACAAACTGACCCTGGAACTGAAGAATAAAAGGGTACTTAAACGTGATGAACTGTACTTAAAAGTGATGATGCTGATCAGACCACTGCATGAATAATTTCAAGATGACTAACAGAGCTGACTGTACTTTTCTCTCCCTTTACCTATAAAATTTATGGTCAATGATTGTCACTGTGGGAGAGTCAGCCTTTGGACAGGAACCCCCACCCCCGGATCACCACCACTACCACACACACATCACCCATTACTGGCCTCTGAAAAAAAGCAAAGTTTCTTTTCCATTAACCTTGCCCATTGACTTTAGAGTAGCAAGCTGCCTGATCCTCACTTCTGGTAACAAAAATTATCCTTATGCCACAGAGACACAATTTATCATGGCAAATTTTGTTGCCCTTTATAGGCAGTATATTACTTGTCAAGAATAATAATTTACAGAGTGTGTGATATGAAGGCAATGCAACAGACATCATGCTGTATCTGAAATAAAAATGTTTCATATACAACTAGAAGCAATTGTGTATAGCAAGAATTTTAAATGACTATAATATAAAAGTTGAAGCACATCTTTTGTGGCTTATACTTGCTTTAACTTTTTATATAACTTCCTTTATATCTTTCAATTGAATAAATTATTGCTAAGATTTAATAAAATTAGTCAGATTCCATCCCCCCTACCTCTCCCCACAAACAACTAACATGACAGATAGATGCTTTCCTAGGATGTAGTGTGTTATTCATTCAGCAGTATTTGACTCTTTGCAATCCCATAAAGTGTAGCCAGCCAGGCTCCTCCCTCCATGGAATTCTCCAGGCAAGAATACTGGAGTGGGTTGTCATTCTCTTCTCCAGGGGTTCTTCCTGACCTGGAGATGAAACCCCAGGCTCCTACATATTCTTTACCATCTGAGCCATCAGGGATGACAGTAACATAAGTTACTATGTTACATGAACAGCCATCCACATCCTTGAAAATTGTAACATTCAACAGGAAGAGAAAATAAATCCAGCTGCAATTCATGTCTATCCAGAAGGATAAGGAGACAGAGATTCCACTGACCTTCAGTATACACATAAATGAAACTCCTGAAGCAGGCCTTTAGAACAGAGCAGAGAATCCAGTAGGAAAAAAAGATGAGTGCAGTGGTATTCTAGTGATTGCAGGCACAGATGTTATCACCAAAAATGAAGATTTCTATGGTGAATGGAAAATAGTGAGAACAGGAGCAAGATTTAGTAGAGTACAGTCCTGGTTACTGGAAAGTTGATATATGTTCTCAACTGTGGATAAGATTGGAGGGCAGCCTTAGGATGGCAGTGCTGGTGGAAGGGAAGCAACTTGCACAGGAGAGTTGATTTCGTACAGAAGAATAGGAAAATAAAGTAGTGTAAATAAAAGTCTTACAGAAACAAGAGCATCACAGTACTGAAAATCAAAGTTGTTTCTAATGAGATATTTTACTGAAATAAATGCTCTTCAGTTTGGGTTTCCCAGGTGGCTCAGCAGTAAAGAATCTTTCTGCAGTGCAGGAGCCTCAGGAGACACAGGTTCAATCCTGGGTTGGGAAGATCCTCTGGAGGATGAAATGGCAACCCACTCCAGTATTCTTGCCTGGAGAATCCCAGGGACAGAAGAGCCTGGTGGGCTATATTCCATAAGGTCACAAAGAGTCAGACATGACTGAGCAACTGAGTATACATACAGAGTTAATCCTGTAACAAGAAACTTAGCTTATGAAACAATTCACATCATTTATAGAAATTACTACTAGTGTCTCTTAATGAAATTTTAAGCACATATAATAAATGGGAAGTCAGAAATCAAACATAAAAGTGATACATTATAAGACAGAAAAAGTGAGGAGCAAAATTTCCATGTATTGAAAACACTAAGCTAGCAGGAAGAAAACTGTAAAAAAAAAAAAAAAAAAAAAAAAACTCTACTATAAATATCTTTAAACTAGTTATTGTAAATAAGAAAATGCACAACAGATCAGCAAGTTTTAAAACTCATTTTAAAAATTATAACAGTAAGATATGAAAAGGGAACTGAGAAAATTCACTGAAGAAAATCACCACTTCAAAACAAAGGAAGACAGAGTTATAAAGAGGTTAGGAAGCAATGTCTCACTGTGAAGATAACAGAAACAGTATGCACACAAAACATGAGTAAGTGAAATATTTAGAACACTCAGACACTAACCCTAAGTGAAAGTGAAAGTCACTCAGTTGTGTCTGACTCTTTGAGACTCCAAGGACTATGCAGTCCATGGAATTCTCCAGGCCAGAATACTGAAGTGGGTAGCCTTTCCCTTCTCCAGGGGAATCTTCTCAATCCAGGGAGCATTCTTTACCAGCTGAGCCACAAGGGAAGCTGCAAAATACTGGAGCGGGTAGCCTATCCCTTCTCTAGTGGATTTTCCCCACCCAGGAATCAAACAGGGGCCTCCTGCATTCTAGACATATTCTTTACCAGCTGAGCTCTCAGGGAAGCCCCTTAACCCTAAACCTAACTCTAACTCAAAATGCAATTGGGAGATCTCAAAGAAAAACCAGCAAAACAAGGGGGATGGAAATAATATTTAAAACTATGAATTTTAGTTTTAATCTCTATATTGAAAGTTTCCATGTTTAAGTAGAAAAGTTGTACCATGATTGACAATTTTAGGACATATCACTGTAAAACTGTTAGACTATAAATTCATAGGGAAAAATGCAAAACATTCAAGTAAAATTATTGTTTCTTATAGAGAAAAATCAGGTCAATATCAGCTTTTTTACAACATACAAAAGAAGGCAACAGTGAAATAATGTTTTAAGAACCACAAACAGAAAAATATGAGCAAAATTTTAAACTTCAGACAAGCTATCCTCCAATTTTAAGGAATGTTACAATAAAAATTTGTAAGAATACAGTCATTCTTCCTTTCTGAAAGATCAACTAGACTGCTGCAGCTTCAGTGAAAAACTATGCTCAGCAATAAATATATTTAACTATAGTTACTAGAACGAAAGATGGGAAAATAATGAGCCAATAAAACTTAAATTTTATAAATTCCATAAAAATAGAAATGTGAGAAAGTTAAATTACCTCACTGATGATCACACAGGTAATAAGTGAAAGTCAAGGATATCATGTGATGATAATAAAATAAAATGTAGAAACCCATTCAATTAAAAATAAGACTAAGGGCATCATGAAATATATTACTACATGGTAATGATTTGAACAAATCAGAACTTTTATAAATACCAGAATTAGTACAAAAGAGCAGAAAAAATATACCACATATGGAATGATATATGTAAAACACATATGAAATAACTTAAGATCTCTTGAAAATAGGAAACTAAGCATATCATTCATGTCAATATTTATAAAAGAGTTTAAATCTTTTGCTTTTGGATTTGCATACTAATCAAAATATAAGTTTATTCTTTGTAAGAGTCTTACCTAAAATACCTAGACTCATGAAGTCTGAATGGGTGGGCAAAATTATACCAAGTAAACACAGGTATTAAAAAACTAGGGTTTCTAATATTGTCATCAGACAATTTTTTTAAATTAATACATGAATATGTGACTTAGAAAAACAGTTGATCTAAGAGTAGAAGAGATCATTGTTCTTCAAAAACACTCTGTTTATGTAGACTTATTGTTGTTGTTCACTTGTTAAGTTATGTCTGGTTCTTTGTGACCCTATGAACTAGCCTGCCAGGCTCCTCCTCCCATGGGATTTCCCAGACTACAGTACTGGTGAGGGTGGCCATTTCTTCCTCCAGGGGATCTTCCTCACCTAGGGATTGAACCCATGTCTCTTGCCTATTCTGCATTGGCAGGCAAATTCTTTACCACTAGCACCACTTCAAACCAATTAGTATTATTATAGAAATGCATAGTAGCTATTTTAGAAGTGTCATGCTTTCACAGAATAGATATAATTTTAAGAATAGATGGATCTGTTAGGATTCAAAAGAAGTGGGAAACAGAACAGTTTGCACAAAATCTTAAATTTTATGGAAGCACACATGCAATAGTCACAGACTGGATGAATTCTACATAATTTTTCAGGAAAGATGTTATGAATCAAAGATATTGCTAATGTAAGGGGGAAATGGGAGGAATTTTTACTGGTTCTTAGAGAAACAGCAAACTTGAGTCAAATTAGGCTTTATGCTTAGTGAAAGCAATATTCTAAGGCTTTCAGCATTGACTGAATGGTGTATATCCATCTGGGAGACGCATGTCAATAGATGACAATAACATCATACTCAGAAGAACTGAGCACAAGGGTGCTGAAATGAAGAGGAGTACATATAATAAAGACATGGGTGGCAAAGAGGGGATGCATTACTGGCAGTGATGGATGGAGCCTTCTGTCTGTGGAAACTATGAGCTGCTTCTGTGTGGCTGAGCTCCTTCAGCCAGAAAATTGGTTGATCAAGGGACGAGAGTGAAAACAGATGTTTTACTAACACATCTTCAGACAATGTATGACTAATGCAGCTAACTAGAGTCACATCTAACTACTGATATTTAATACATGAGGCCTTGACACAAATGATTTTAAACATCATGGCTGTGTTGGTACTATGTTTACACAACAGGAGTGCATAAGAGACCTTCAAGGGAAGAAAAAGAAAGTGGAGATAAATCTGGTTTCTGCAGCCTACCCTCAGAACCATACTGAGTTATATGCTCTGACTATGTACATTTTAGCTCTGTTCAAATGGTTATTTTTTGTAAATAAAAGGTATATACAATGGTAATATTTAAAATAATCCATTGTTCACAGTCTAAGAAAAACTGTGAGAATTCCTTTGCCTACAAAATCAGTGACATTATCTAAATGGAATTTTTTTTCTCCTGATTACTGCCTGCTCTCATAAAAGAAATATCAACAAACATCTAATGCATTATGTGACCAATACAGTTTCCTACTAAGGAGTCAAACAAGTAACTAGGAAAACTAAGCCACATTATTTTCAACCATATTTTATGACTAAGTAATCTTAACTTACTCATCTCTACAGAAATAATTGTTATTCTCTTTTATGGCCAAAAATCATTGTGTAATACAAAGTAAATTTGGCCCTGATAAATCTTGAGTCTTCCATTGCTCTATAGTAGATTGAAACCAGGGTTAGATATGAGAATATCTTGCATTCACATAAAATCATGGTCAGTTTGTCTTTTTATAATTAATAAGCAGTCATAGTACTCATTTATCATTTTAAAATTGTGTAACTAGTTAATTTACTAATTATATTTTTGTTTTTGTCAGGTGAATCATTATCCCTCTCCATATTTGAAACAAATCAAGATATTTTCAGTTATTTTTCCTTCAGTTTTAATCATTTTCTCTAATTTTGGAAAGAAAAAAAAAAGAGTTTTGATCTCAGTTGATTAAACTGAAATATCTACTCTCATGCTTTTTAGAAATGCAATTACATTATACAGAATACTTTACAATGTATACTATGGGAAATTTACATGTTATTCAGATGCAATTATCTTTTCTCAGATGTCAAAATCTAAAATGTTTAATGAGAGATGGTCATAAACATAACATAGGATAGAAAAGTGTGAGTCATGTATTAAAAGTCAGAGGGGTTTTTTTTGTTTTTTTTTTTTTTTTAAATAGGAAGAAACTTCTTTAGCACAGGTCTTGAGAGATCAAGAAATACTTTGTGTCAGTTGATACAGATTCTAAGGTGTAAGTGGAATGTGTAGTCAGGGAGATGAGTCAAGACCAAAGAGTATCTTTGTAGAAAAAAATTAAAAATGGAGATCTGAAAGCATAAGCATACATAAAAATCAGCTTGATTTAAACAGGTCTTAGGATTCATTAAAGGAATTAGAAAAAGATAAGGCTGAGAAAGTTGACTGGGTTAGTTCATGCAGAAAATCAAATATCTGGAAAATAAAATTGGAATGTAAAACAAAAAAAAGACACTGGCAATTTTGTTTTCATTGTTGCTCTTTGCTTGGGAACTGAAACATCATCAGACCCTATTGGAGAGATAGGAAAAATAAATAACAGAGGAAAACTCTATGGATTTTCTAGACAAGACACACTGAGGGAATGAATTGGATAACTGGAATTGTAGAGTTGCCAAAGAATAGTCTTGGTTATATTTTCTAATTCCTTATGTTTTCTTTCTCTTAGAGAAAAAATATACGTGCTAGTCTTTGCATGAAAAGAAAAAGCAAAAGTTTCAACTTACCTATATATTACTCTAAAATGAATTAAAATATGCAATAAATCACTGATGTTATACTTGTCATTGGCTCAAGCAAGAAGAGTGTTATGATTCCAAAATAATTTTCATGTATTGTATGTTATAAAGGACCTTAGTGGTCTGACTTAGATTCTGATAAAGAAAAATTTATACAACTATGAAATGCAACTCCTCCTGCATGGTCCCACTCTCATCTGATGAGGAGCAATGCATTCTTATAACGGCTGAAGTTTATTTACAGGGCAAGGATGATAAACCACCACATTGTATAACTAAAAAGATGTCAGCACTATTTCAGAGCAAGGCACCAGAAAGAAGCAGTGAATTGTTTAAGGATAAGATATGTTGAGGAATAATGTGTTGAATATGGGTTTGAAGCTTTTTAAAATTGAAATGCCAACATGTAGTCAGAGCTTACAAAAGAGGAAAACCTCAGTTTTCAGCAAGAGTTTGATAAAGAATCATAAAAGTGTGGTGGACGCCCCCACACATGGTAGGTGTCCCATGCTTCCCTCCCAGAGATTACCTGGCACAGTGACATGGAATAAATATAAGGACATGAGGTTTGCAGGAGGAAAAGTCTGTCACCAGAACATTAAAAAGTGTTTTTGAGAAAGAATATTATACAAAGAGTAGACATGAAAGAAGGAATAAAAATAAATAATGCAAATAAAATTAAGTATACATATTGATTTTATATATCAGTGATGCTGTACTGTAAAGGTCTGTGTTAATACAGAATTAAAAAACATGGCTACACAATAACAAAACTTAAAGGTACCAACCATGTTGTTATTTTGACATGCTATTATTATTAGACTAAGTTGACTAAAACAACTTAATCACTAAGTTATCTCTTTGCAACCCCATGGACTGTAATCCACCAGGCTCCTCTGCTCATACGATCTCTCAGGCAAGAATACTGGAGTGGATTGCCATTCCTTTCTCCAGGAGATCTTCCCAACCCAGGGATCAAACCTGTGTCTCTTGCATTGGCAGGCAGATTCTTTACCTCTGAGTCACCAGGGAAGTGCCATCAAAAGATAGCAGAGTGATAAATGGAGAAAGTGCACTAAGGCCCTTGATGGATAGATGAGGTAGTTCCTCTAATCATATGAACTAATGATGATTCAAAACAACAGAGCTCATATCAAGACAGAGTCTGCCTATGATAGAGAAGGACATCAAGGGTATTTGTGTGACCTTAGTTTGAAAAAGTTGGTTTAAAGTTCAACATTCAGAAAACTAAGATCATGGCATCCGGTTCCATCACTTCATGGGAAATAGATGGGGAGATAGTGGAAACAGTGTCAGACTTAATTTTTGGGAGTTCCAAAATCACTGCAGATGGTGACTACAGCCATGAAAGTAAAAGACGCTTACTCCTTGGAAGGAAAGTTATGACCAACCTAGACAGCATATTAAAAAGCAGAGACATTACTTTGCCAGCAAAGATCCATCTAGTCAAGGCTATGGTTTTTCCAGTAGTCATGTATGGATGTGAGAGTTGGATTGTGAAGAAAGCTAAGCGCCAAAAAATTGATGCTTTTGAGCTTTGGTATTGGAGGAGACTCTTGAGAGTCCCTTGGACTGCAAGGAGATCCAACCTAAAGGATCCATCCTAAAGGAGATCAGTCCTGGGTGTTCATTGGAAGGACTGATGCTGAAGCTGAACTCTAATACTTTGACCACCTTATGCAAAGAGCTGACTCATTGGAAAAGACCCTGATGCTGGGAGGGATTGGGGGCAGGAGGAGAAGGGGACGACAGAGGATGAGATGGCTGGGTGGCATCACTGACTTGATGGGCATGGGTTTGAATAAAGTCTGGGAGTTGGTGATGGACAGGGACTCCTGGCGTGCTGCGATTCATGGGGTCGCAAAGTGTCGGACAGGACTGAGCAACTGAACTGAGTTTTGTAGTTGTAGGGCTGTGACCACCAAAATTTTAGTTCTTTGAATATTTGCACATGGTGCATACTAACTTACATAATTGAACGTATTTCCCACTGGTACTCTATAGAAAAAGTTAGAAGAAGAGTTGTAAAAGAATAGGGTTCAAAAAGTAAACTAAAAATATTTGGTGCACATTAAAAGCCTAGGGACTTCTCTTACAAAGTAAAATGTATAAAAATACTTTTATTTGTATGAGGTAGAGCTGCTTTAATAAAAGGAAAAATCCAATGGTTCTGTTCATGGTCAAGTGCCTGTGGACCTCTGGAATCAAACTGGCCTTGAAATAACATAAGAATGTGATATAAGAATCAGTGAAAAATTGGGTAATGTTGCTACTGGTGGTTATAAGGATTCTTGAAAAGGAAGGTGGAAGACAAATTTGCAGGGAGCTGAAATTGTAGCAATTGAAATTGAAATTGAAATTGTAGAAATTGAAATTCTAGCAATTGCTAGAAAATATGTGGTAACTCCACTGACTTAAGCAGCTAAATATATCCTCATGAGATTGACAGTTGACATGTGTTAACCTAGATCTAAGATTGGTCAGCCCCAAATGGCATCCAAGGGTTAGAAGCAATTTGTCACAATGTAGAGGAAGATTATTAAAAATTATTTACTGCTTATTTATTAACTGTGTTTCTCCCAAAAACATATCTGAGAGTGTCCTTGAAGACACTATCTTTTCCCACTTTATTCAAAGAATAGACAGGACTATGGAATGTCAAATTATTTAGAAAAATAAGAAAAATCTTTTCTTGATCTCTCACACTCAGAAATGTCTGGGACTGCATTACAATTACAATGGTCTCCTTGATCTCAGCAATACATGTGAGTACCAGTTGCTTGTGAGATAAATGATGATGCAGCATACTGTTTTCCAGTTTTTCTCATTTTATGACACATACTGTAAATATTATTTGCACAGTTGGTATAGCATGCCAGGGTAAGGTGATAAATCTGCTATAACTAACGGGTACTGTCCATAAGGTTCCAATTACCTTAGTCCCTGTCTGACTGACAAAGAACTAAAGGTACCAGTATTCTCACATAACCTGTCTCTACTTGAGGCACGATATTGTGTTTTATTAACATAACTAAGATTTTGAACCACATATCTGCCTCACCTGCAGATGCTTAAAAGCCAGAGTAAACGTAAAGTCATTGCAAGGTGACAGATAGGGAGAAGATGACCATCAGATATCAAGAAGAGTCAAATATGCATAGTTTATTCAGTCACTAATTAATGATGGATCCCTTGGGAAGAAAAATAAGAAAGCTATAGTTTTACTTTAATTCATATTAAAATGATCTATACCAAACAAATTTAGATTTGGAACACTGAGGCCAGAATCAAGTCAATAATGTAGAATCTTAGTTTACTTTCAACTCTCAGTCAATAGACACCAGAATGAAGAAGAATCAAGGTACATTTACAGGATACTAATGTAATGCCATAATTTTGCTCTGCAAAGCTTCCTTCCTTAAAGAATTCTGTGGCATGTAAGTTTGTAACAACAGCCGAAGGAAAAGGATAGGCCTAAACTTTCAGATACTTTGAATCGTAGCTCTATGCAACTATTAGTTACTCTCATTTTTGACTGGCCTGTTTCCTTTCCTTACAGTATTTTCCAAGAACCTAAAATTTTAATTGTAAGATTTCTCTATTCATAAATCTTTTCTTCATGTTGTTTTTAAAGTCTTCTTTAAAAACACATCTTTCCCCAAGTTTATAAAAATAATCTAATGTGATTAAAAATGTTTATAATTTTACTTTTCATATTTAAGTTTAGTATATTGTCACCCACTACGAGGAAAAGCTCCAGTTTTACTATTGTTTTTAATTTGGAAACAATCTTTCTCTATTTTTAAAGTGATGACTGATCTTTTCTCTATTAACCAATAGTGCTAGTTTTACCCAATATCTTATTTCCTCATGTGTTCTTATCTGTTTCTAACATTGTACTTTTTCATTTGTTTTATGTTTCACTCTGTTCATCAACATCACATTATCCTAATTAATATAGTTTCATTATAACCATTGAAATCTGGAAAGAGAAATCTCCTTGTTTGATCTTCTCTTTCTGTGCATTGACAATGCTTAATTATTCACACATTTATATGTATCCTAGAATTATTTTGTCAAATTCCTTGCAACAACACATATTGAGATTTTCATTAGAACTGTATTGAATCTAAGTTTAATGAGCTAAGAACTGACATGTTTCCCTATATATGAGCATGGCTTATTTTTTAATAATTTAATTTATTTGTAATATTATTCTATAAAGTGCTATAATATAATTTTTAAAGTTTCTGAGAGTATTTTGTTAGAAATACTCTCAGATACTTTAAACTTTTGTCAATATTATAGTCATATAGTCATTTAAATTAAGTTGCTCATTGTCTTTTACATTTTTATAGATAGGAAATTGGCTTGTGTACTTATTTTAAGCAAACTTTGTAAAATCTCTCTTATTACTTATAAGAATTTAAGTTTTGATAAATAAGCTTTACGGGAATATAAGAGATTTATCTCTAGTTTTTATATTTTTGAATATAAATGTGTATTGGATTTTACCAAATGCTTTTCCTTGAATGATTGCGATGGTCATACAAATCTCTTCTCCAGTATGTTGACATGGTGAATGATGCATGATTTTAATAATAATAAACTAGTGTTCTTTGAATGCATATTGCCTGTTTATTATATATTGGTTTCTTCCCCCAAGATTGTTTGGAAATTATATTTTTTAGCAGTAACACTTGAAATTTACCATAATTGGTATTTTAAAAGTCAAGCAATTCAAAATTGGTATTCCCATTCCTCCAAATTAAAAGGCTTTAAAAACACCTTAAGTCTATTCGTTTCCAACTAGTTGACATATTTATTCTATACAACATTTCAGTTCTATTTATTATTATTCTTAATTTTATTGTTATTTTGGTTAACTGTCATCCTCCTCCTCTTTATCATCATTACCACTATTTGCATAATTTTTGCATTATTCAGCAAATATTTATTTAAAAGTATGTACAATTTTTCCAGTTTGTTTCTTTGATTCTTGAAATATGTTAATTCTTCTTGAAGTATACTCCTCAGAATATCTTTGATGTTATCTTGTTTGAAAAGACATTTTTGTTATTTGCACTATATTTTACTATTTTGGAGCTTCCCTAGTGACTCAGATGGAAAAGAAGTTGCCTGCAACACAGGAGAAAGTGTTCAGTCCCTGAGTTGAGAAGATACCTGGGAAAAGGGAATGGCTTCCCACTCCAGTATTCTTGCCTGGAAATTCCATGGACTGAGGGGCCTGGTGGGCTATACAGTGCATGGGTCACAAAGGGTCAGACACAACTAAGCGACTAACACTTTCACTTATTATTATTATTGCAAAATAATTTTGAATAGAACAGTCTAGTGTGTCGGTATTGTCTCTCAGCTCTTTAAAGTTACCATTTCATTTTTTATAAATCTTACATTATTCTGAAAAATCTCCCTCAGTCATATATTTTCTTCTTGACATCAATCTTCCTCTTTCCCTGACTGTTATGAGGGATGTGACTTTTCTTTTTCTTTTTTCCTTCTAGATTCTCTGGCTGATCTAATAATTCAATTGATATCGGCAGATTAACAGGAAAAAATAAACTTTGTACATATGGAAGCTCCATGGAAATATGAGACCAAAATCAGTCAGGCAATTGAGGCTCATATGTCATCCTGAGCTAAGGAGAGGGGGTTGGGGGTCTTGGGCTTCAAAAGAGAAGAATACTCTTTGTGAGAGTGAGAAGATGGTTAAGAGCACATGCTCACCCTGTCATGAAGATGTTTTTCTGGTATTAAGAGTTATCTCCAATTGACTGCCTTCTCATTTTAGGCCTTTCAATCCATCATCCTTCTCATTTAATTATTCTCTCATGTTTCAAATCTTCCTTCAAGCTATTCTGGGTGGTCTTTTTAAATTTATTATCAATTTTTAAAATTTGTATTCTTTTGTGACGAATCTGGGACTTAATTCATAAATTGATTTGTCTCTGAGTTTATTTTGTACCCAGAAACTGATTTATTTTTCCTTCTTTCTGGTCATTGTAACTGTTCCTATTTACCCATTGTTTCAATAAAAATTACTTCTTTTCATGTTTCATTTATGGTTATTTTACATTCTATTTTTAAGTGAATGGCTTTGAGAGCTTTAGGCTCTAAAAAACTCCCATGTGTTGATTATTTTGATTACCATACATAGAACTTTGTATTCTTCTGTGTTTGGTGAGTTTTTATTATTGGGTCATATTTGAACATTTTAACATGTGAGAACCCATAAATATCTGTACTGAGCATTCTATTTAACCTATAAAGGATTTATACTTGTTTCTTTTTTTTTTTAATTTTTTTTTACTAGTTGGAGGCTAATTACTTCACAATATACCAGATCTGAAAGAGACACGTGCACCCCAATGTTCATTGCAGCACTGTTTATACTTGTTTCTTGTAAGCACTATGGATACTAAGAACCAAGGAGAATTTAATTTCTTAGCCTAGAAATGCTCTATTCAATGACTGATATAACTTTATAAGTAGCCTAGGCCTGTGGAGAAACTTGGGAAGTACATGTGACAGACAAGGAAGTTTGTGGTGTGTTAAAAGGACAAACTTTATCTGTGTGCTTAATCAATTCTGAGTACTTCTGGCCTGATGCTCCACCCACTAACATGGGTAAAGTTAATGTAGTAACCAATCACTTAAGTTTAGACAGATATTGTGTTGCATTTTTCCACATCAGCATTACTGGTTGGAATGAACCAACAGCTGAAAATTTCAGTAAGCTAATATTTCTGGGATTCTGTGTTAGTGGATGTGGGATTAGTGCACTTTAGGCAACCTAGCTGCTTTTATCAGTCTCTACTTATGCAACTGTCCTGGGGGATAGGATCTGGCCACTGATCACTAGCATCTATGATCAGCATTTGGAAGAGAAAGCAATGAAATGTGTTCCTAGTCTCTCTGTAACCATGAAAACAGAGCTCTACAGACACGTGGTGAGGGGCATGTAGCCTCATCAAGTACAGACACTAAAAACTAGCATTCATCATAAAGATGGAGCATTCATAAAAAGGTAATGAATGAGACCAGTATATGTAGTTTCCAAACTGGCTAGTTTCCAAAAAGGCTTCTAATTTACCTAAAAGAATCTAATAAGTATTCTACACTCCTCTAAGAAAGAATATGAAAGAATTGGGGAACAAGTAAAAGGCTAAATTTGGTGAAGAGCAAATAAGAAGGTCACTCCTGGGTATCTTGGCAGAACTTCAGACGATGTATTAATGTCATGAAACCAGACTAAGGACAAAATTGTCGAGAGGTTGAAAAAGAACTTTGACTAGAGGTTGATGAGAGGTTGAAAAATTACCATTGAGGAAGATTATAATGGTTATAGGAATCCAACGGGTTTTCACTGTGAACTCTCTCCAGGCAATCTCAATGATTGGTGTGCATGCTCAGAAGCTTAGTTGTGTCCTGCTCTCTGAGATCCCATGGACTATAACCAACCAAGTTCCTTTGTCCATGAGATTTTTCAGGCAAGAATATTGGAATGAGTCCTACTCATTCCACCATTCCCTACTCCAGGGGATCTTCCCAACCCAGAGATCGAATCTATGTCTCCTGGATTGCAAGCGGTTCTTTACTGTTGACCCAATGGTGAAGCCCCTCACGAGTTGTGTGGTCTAAAACAAATAAACAAAAACAAAACAAAATAAGCAAAAACAGCCACAACAGAAGCACTTGGAAATTTTCTTGGCTGAAGTAGAAATTATCTAAGCAACTAGGGAGTCCTGCGAGGACATGAAGAAGGGACATTCTCAGTTTACCCGGCACTGAGAGATAGTCATTGTTAAGGTCTCAGAAATTTCAGCTTATTTTCAAGGTTCACATATTTAGAGTCTGAATGCAAACTCGTAAAGTGCCTAAGAACTTTCGAGTGTGCTCTCATAAACATAAGTTTTAATGTATCCAACAAAAATTCATTTACATGACCTAAATTATAGATCCAATGTGATAAATATAAATACTTTATTTAATGAAAACCTAACTTGGGGTGAGATATATTAGTTTTAAAAGTACATCAAAGATTATTCCTATTCTTCTGTTACAAATACTATTTTAAATAGCCACTTGTCAAGTAAGTATATGGAATAATAGTTCTCAGAATGAATATGCTTCTCAAAATTGAGAATAAATTTTTACCATGGCAAAGCAAAGTTTTGAAGGGGAAAACACATATGAATGTAATTTGTTACTTTTTCCTCTCTAGAATATCTGATAACTAGGTGGTTGGCTGAACTGACTGGTTGTTTTCCTCACCAGGCAAACATAAACTTAATAGTATTAGAAAGACCATCAAGAACTTCCAGAAATCAGATTTTAGAGCTGAATGTGCTATGCAAGTACATTCTTTTCCCATTGTTTTAAGCCTGTCATTCTGGAACATTCAAAAGTGTTACATTCATAACCAGAGGCAGAAAACAACCAGGAAAAGACACAGTCTTCAATTTTTTTATGCATTTCAAAAAAAGATTATTATGATTGCTTTAGAAAAATAAAAACTCCCTGCAAACTGATACAGAATACTGGGCTGATATGGTCATTTCCTAACATTCTTATATATTTATGAAGTTTTATCTGAATTCTCATTTGGAGCACAACTAGATTTCATCCCATAAATTATTCTTTCTTTTTTATTTTTAATGTAAAAGGCCATCTATCCATTTTTTCATAAAACTTCACAAGATATGTATATAATTATCCCCATTTTAGAAGTAAACAACCTATGGCTCCGTGGTTACTTTTATAGAATCATTTATCTGTAACAGAGGACAGCAAAGATCCAACACTATTTTGCTGTCCCAATCACAAATATATTAGCCTGCCCTAAAAATAGTTTACTGTAATAGAAAAAATTGATGAACAAAAAATATTTCTAATCTTAAATTGCTATAGAAATATTATGTTTCACTATTATCAAAATAACTATATATGTGTATATATATGTGTGTGTGTGTGTATATATATTATATATATATATATAATGTGATATTTACACATCAAATAAACCTAATGTGAACTTGATCCATACATACATTTCCTAAATGTGTTTTTTTCCCCTCTGATTTTGGAGATACGTGGGAAAAAATGGACAAACGATTATTTAAAGAGAGTCTGTTTAAAATATGCAGAAAATGATTGATTCCACGCTCATGAAAAAGAGCAATATATAAGGTGTCTTGGCCAGTTTGGGCTGTAGTAACAGAATACCATAGACTAGGTGCCCTATAGGGGCTTCCCTGTTAGTTCAAACGGTAAAGAACCCACCCGCCAATGCAGGAGATATAAAAGATGTGGGTTTGATCCCTGGGTTGGTAAGATCCCCGGAGAAGGGAACAGCAACCCACTCCAGTATTCTTGCCTGGAGAATCCCATGGACAGCAAACCTGTCAGCCTACAGTCCATAGGGTAACAAAGAGTTGGACATGGTTAAAATGACTTAGCATGTGTGTACAGTTGCCCTATAAGAAGCAGAAATTCATTTTCTTTCACACAGTTTGTAGTCTAAAGTGCAGGGCGCCAACATGACTGGGATCTGGTGAGAGTCCTCTTTAGGACTCCAAACTTCAGACATCTGTATCGTCACACAGGAGAGAACAGACAGGGAAAGCATGCTCTACTGTAACTCCTATAAAGGGCACTAATCTCATTCATGGGGGCTCCACCCTCACATTTTAACTTATCCTAATTATGTCCTAAATCCCTACCACTTAATATTGTCAGAAAACATTTAACAAGAGGCTTCCTGTGTGCTGTTTTGGATCTGTCAGGAACCCTCTGGCCCTTATTAATTCCTGAATATTCAGGAATTAAGAGGAGAGGCACACCTTTCCCGGGGCTGAGGAATCCAGGCATTTCTCATTATGGTGATAAGTACCCTCTTCCTTCTTATGAACCATGTGGTAAAAGGTGATTGTTTGCAACTCTCTCTTTGATAGGGATCACGTTATGTTTTGTAAATCTGGAATTTTTATCTTTGCTGAGAATAACTACCTTGTAAGACAGTATATATGCCCACGCCATGTTGATCAAAACACCTTTGCTTCATCAGAGCTTGGGTCCCTGTGTCTTTCTTTTTTTCTATTCTTTCTGTCTTTCTCTATTTCTGGCTAATTCCTTGGAGCGCGGAGGCCCCCCTGAGCTCACTTTCTTGCCCAGGCTTCTAAGACCCTCTTGAGAAGGCGCACTGTGCCCTCACCCACTCGAGAGGGTGCCCAGTGCCTACGTGAAGCAGCGCGAGTCCTAAGAACAAGACTCTATTGGCTTTCCGCATAAACCAGGGGATATCAGCCTCTTTCTCTCTCTTACATTCTTATCGTCAACTCCAGACAGGTTCCGGTCCATTAAAGGACCAACAAATATCATCTCATTGCAGATGAGGTTTATTATTTTATTAAGATCAATAGCATGGGATTCATTTGTGCCATTTAATGTATTAACATTTATAAGTAAATGAGGAAATTTAGTTATTGTAGATAATAGTTTGAATATATTTTATTTTGTTTATAGAATGTACTTAGCTTTTTGATGGATTGAATAATTCATGGCAACAGTAAAAGATGCAGTGTTGATTTATTCATGAGACAGTGTGAGAAATTAATGATAAGATTAAATTTTTGATCAAGAGGATAATGGAGAAATTTAGTAACATATGGAATAACTATCAACTCTATGTCTCCTAACTTCTTCAATGTACCACTGAAATTGGTCACTAATGAATAGCTAGGTCAAGGAATATACAAACTTAGCTTTGACCAAACTTTGCTACACCTAGTAAATGCCTTACTTTGTACTAGTTTAGTAGCTTTTCATATGTTGCTGTTGTGACCACAGACACATTTGTATAATAATTTAATAAATACCTCAGTCAGGTAACATCCACTCTCAAACTGACATCTTACCCAGCATGCTTCAATAAATTTCATTTCAATATTAATTGTATCCTGACTTTTCCTTATCTTCATATTATTAGGCAATATAAAGACTATTACATAATAAAAATCACATCAAACTAATGCTTGTGTTTGGATTGTGTTTTTTCAGAACAGCATAATGGTATTATAATCATAGATACAGGTGACTGCCAAAATTTTTTCTTACAGATCTTAAATAGGAAAATTAATGCAAGTTAAAAATAAGAAGTGGCTATCAATCTATTCATCTCTATGGCAGAAAATAATCTCAAATCTGTTGACATTTCAGTATTTCAGATCCCAAGTGATTCTAGAAGCTCAAAACCAAAATAGTGCATTATTTACATTCATAATTTGCCTGCTTTTGAGGAAAATGACATCTGTGCAATATTTTCCTTCCAAAACATATTAATTTCTACATAGACTGAATTTAGAGCTTGCATAACTAATGCAGAACACTACCACTGTCAAGTCATATATAAAATAACATTACAAAACATACATTTATGTTTTAGTAGATTACTCTTCATAAATAAGCATAAATTAATGTTCTGTACTATAAATATGTCAATTCCATAATAAGATTTATTAGATTTTAAGTTAAAGAAGGTATAATTGTTTTTTCTTTCAGTCAGTATCCAATTCAATGAGTTTTAATACATGCAGTCAATCAGCACACTAAAGATACAGGAAAATTCCATCACCAAAAATGCCCTCATGTCGCACATTTGTAGCCAAACCCTCTGCTCATCCCTTATCCTTTACAACACTGATCTTTTCTCCATATTTATACAATTATATCTCCCAGAGATTTTTAAAAACTGGAGTCATATCACACTTAACCATATAAGATTAGCTATTTCACTTTTTTTTCATAGTTTACCCATGTCACTGGTTATGCCATTATTTTGTTCCCTTTTATTACTTAATGGTATCCCATTGAATACATGTACAATGAATGTACTGCCTTTTAATCCACCACAAATGGATAATTGGTAATGATAATATCTTGAATGACACATAACTTATCTCAAATTTTTGGTGATTTAAAAAATTATTTTATAAGCATTCATGAACAGATTTTCACATGACATTTTTTTCCTCTAGGTAGAACCATGTATACATATATGTTTGACTTTATAAAAAACTGACAAGCTGATTTTCAAATTGACTGTAACAGCTTTTATTCTGACAAAAAGTGTATGAGAAATAATTTTGTTTTGTTTTGTTTTTTACAACTTCACCAGCATTTGGCAATAGTTTGTATTGTCAGACTTCATTTTGTTTTGTTCTAGCCATTCTAATAGGTGAAAAATAAGGCTTTCCTGGTGGCTCAGTGGTAAAGACTTGTCTGCCAATGCAGGAGAGGTGGGTTCAATCTCTGGTCTTGGAAGATCCAATGGAGAGGGAAATGGAAACCCACTCCAGTATTCTTGCCTGGAAAATTCCATTTGCAGAGGAGTCTTGTGGGCTACCAACCATGGTGTCACAAAGAGTTGGATATGACTGAGTGACTGAGCAGCAACAAGTAAATATTTAGTGTCTCATAGTCGTTTTAAGTTGTATTTTAACCCCTAATGATTTTGTATGCATTTTTTGTCATCCATTTATTTTCCTTGGTGAAGTGTTTATCCAATTTTTTTGTTCACATTTTAATTGATGTTTGTTCTTACATTGTTGAATTTTTTTTTAATATTCTAAAAAGACATCCTTTACCAGATATGAGATGTACAAATATTTTCTCCCAGTCTGAAAAGCTTTTACTTTTTCATTATATAGTGTGTGTGTATTTTAGTCACTCAGTCATGTCCAACTCTTTGCAACACACATGGACTGTAGCCTGTCAGGCTTCTTTGTCCATGAACTTCTCCAGCAAGAATACTGGAGTGGGTTGCCATTCCTTTCTCCACCATTATATGGTACCTATGTATTAAAATAGATAAGAATATTTACACCTGAATAAAGTTATAATCTATTTTGTCTAGATATCTATGTTTTGTGTAAATTCAACTATCTATCCATTTTCCCTCCATTTTACCCTTTAAAAACTATCATGGTTGAGCAGAATCTTTGGAGTTGGTCTTTGGATAGGAGTCCACCATCTCCCCAAGATTGCTGGCTTTCATGATAAAAGCATCTTTCCTTTCCATAGATACTTGCCTCTAGAATTATTGGCTTATTAGTGGAGAGCAGCTGAACTTAGATGTGTAACATTTTTACTTTAAAAGGAACTACTGACTGAAAGACAAAAACAAAAGCTACACATCATTAGGGTTGTGAGTTCACTTTTATTTGAAGACCTATTGAAGACTATAACAGAATTTTAGAGAGGGGGGTAAGTGCAAGTATACATCTCTGTAGAAGGCTGCTGCTAGTCATGAGGAGCAGATGTTGCTAATAATGATCTTGGTGCTTTTCTAGGCATGAGAAGATGTAAGAATCAGAGTTCATAAAATTTTCTTCTTAAAAATAGCTCCCTATCTAAAGGCCTGATTTAGTTTTTCCCAGAGCATAGAGTGCCTCATTCCAGATCTCCAGGTTAAATTTCTTTCAGGGTGTGTAGGAAGTTAGTGATTGCAATGGCTAATGGCCTACTCATTGTAAAGACAGAAACCACCACCATTCTTTAGGCAGTAACACCATTATGAATATGAAAAGATATGCCACAGGTGGAGGAAATATGTGTAAGACATATATCTGATAAAGAAAATATATTCTGAATGTATAAATAACTACTCCATTTCAATAATTTGATGCTAAACAAGCCAATTAAACATGTGTAAAAGATTGAAGAGATCTTTCATATTAGGATGGTTTTACCTAAGTCTAGTCTTATACATAGAGGATATAATTATTTCTCTTAATGTACATTAATTTTGCTTTCTTTAACTCCTATATATATTTTGTAGATATTTAATAAAACATATTTTATTTTTTTAATAAAACATTATGCAATTTTAAATTGCATATATATTTCTGGAACTTCCCAGGTGGTGCAGTGGTAAAGAATATACCTACCAGTACAGAAGACACAGGTTCCATCTCTGGGATGCCCCGAAGAAGGGAAAAGCTACCCACTCCAGTATTCTTGCCTGGAAAATCCCATGGATCATGGAGCCTGGCGGCCTACAGTCCATGGGATCACAAAGAGTTGGACACAACTGAGCTATTGAGCACAAACACATAGTGCATTGCTACATGGCTGTCTGATGTATAAATAGATATTCTGACTTCCAAATGTTTACCTTTATATCTTAGATATTTACAAAAATTACACCATGCATTTTAAATACAAAGATGAACACAGAACATGATATTTGCTTAAAGTGTATCACAATTATTGAGAATATTTAATCTCATATTTAATATCATAGGTGCCTTTTTGGAGCATATTTTTAAGTAAAATATTTCTTGAATTTTTTTTCTAATTATATTATAAATGTAAGAGTTCTCATTATTTATCTGCATCTAAATAACTGTTTTGTAAGTGAAGAAAGCTATACTTCCCTAATACATTTGGAAGTACACATCATGAATATGCATACAGATGATAGACATTTTAAAAATATTTTTAAGGTTTAGTTCACAACTTATGTTACATCAATGCAGGTAAATGATTGAATTGAGAGATGTATCATGTTTAACACATATTTTTTTATCACTGACATACTCAAAACTTTTATGGTGCATAGGCAAATTACTCTTAAGTTTAAATTTGAGAAAGTTATAGAAACTACTTCCTAATGAAAAGAGAATATGTTAAAAATGAGGGGGGAAGCTTTAATAACTACATCAGTTCCTCAGTGACATGACATCAGTTCCCTCAGATTCTCAGTTCCTCAACTGCTGGTTGTGGCAACTTTCCAACATGAGGTAATAAAAGAAATAAAATTCTGTATATTTACCTTTGAAAATGATGCAGAACAGAGGCCAAAAGCTCAAATGTGTACAGATGTTACCATGGTGGTATAAGTGAATGAGCCAAGCCAGATGAAAAATCAATATTTTCAAGAATTATGAAGCTGATTGATCTTGCAATGCATGGTTTTCAATGAGGCATGGGTACAGAACATGTGCTTCTTCCTTTTAGACTCTCTTTTCATGAGAAAAACCACAAAGGCAGCCTTGGCAATTAAAGGTTTCTGATGCTGGAACTGAATGCCAAAAAATCACTGGGGAGGAGTGAACAGTAGTAAACTATCAACTGCTGTGATCCAGCTAATAAGTGACTGTGATTCAGCTCTGTCAAGGTGCTGCAAAGGCTTGGTGTGTAATATTTTCAGTTTGGTTATTTGGAGAATAATACATATCTCAAGTATGCAGAAATTTAATAAAAACACACATATGCACATGGGCTTCCCTTGTGGCTCAGCTGGTAAAGAACCCATCTGCAATGTGGGAGACCTAGGTTTGATCCCCGGATTGGGAAGATTCCCTGGAGAAGGAAAAGGCTACCCACTCCAGTATTCTGGCCTGGAGAATTCCATGGACTGTATATAGTCCATGAGGTCACAAAGAGTCGGAAATGACTAAGTAACTTTCACTTTTCACTATGCACACACAGATACACACTTGTAGACCAATATTTCCTTAGCCAATCAAAACCCCAATTTGGACAATATAGACCATGCGAGTTGCCAATGAAACCTATAGTAGTAGTAATATACAAATTGGATAGGCATTTGAGCTCAACGTTCCTATAAAATTCCTACCATCTTGTAAATTAGATGATTCTGAGTTTATAACTCTCGTGATTATGGTAAAACTCTCAGCTTCTAGACTCCAGAAACAATTATTGTGTTATTTGCAATTGCTATTTAAAGCATCAATATGCTATGCTTTTGAGAGCAAAAAAGTTTGTCAATTATTTGTTCTCATATGCCTAGAAGTCAGTAACACAGTAGGATTGCTCTAAATATTTTGTAATATACAACTGAAGACTACAGTTGATATAGCTTTCTTTACATTCTTTGTTATTTAATTGGAATAGGTTATTGTTTCTGTAAGATACAGTGCCTAAATTTATTCCATTTCCCCTTCACTCTCTATTTTCAACTTTCTCAAGTATATATAGGAGAAATTAACTTTTGAAGCCATACAAAGCATCTGTTAAGACATGTGCGCAAAGGAGAATGAGTCTCCACAGACTACTCTTTGTGCTGTTAAGTGAATGTCATAAAGAAGTCATATCCATTATTAAAATATAAAAGAGTGCTGTCATTCCTAAAATAAAACTTCCATAGAACTAAGCAACATTTGAGTTGTGTCTTTTATATAACTAATTCACATTTGAGGATTTTATATACCAGAGCATCTTTATGATTGTTGATTCACAATTTTAATTAAATATAGATGATAGGTGATCATCAATGTAATAATTCCACTTAAATATCCTAGAAGGGTTGCAGTTTCCTAGGTAAAATATTTAATATAATTAGACTTCAAAGAATACAAGTGTACTTCAATGATTCTGAGCTCTACTTTTTCCAAACTGTGTTGTCAAATTGAGTTATTAATACAACCAAAATGTGTGGCATAGAATCAGATTATACTGCATCACACAGTATGCAATAGTTCACTTACTAAATTTTTAAACAAAGTACACTAACATCTCGACTATCATCTGTACCTATGTTCTCAGTAGTGTCCAACTCTGTGGCCCCATGGACGGTAGTCTGCTAGGCGTTTCAGTCCATAGGATTTTCTTGACAAGAATATTGGGTGGGTTGCCATTTCCTCCTGCAGGGTATCGTCCTGACTTCCTCTTAAATATTTTGCCACATAAAAGGACAAGCAAGTTAATCAAGATTTCCATGTTAGTCAATAGTAACCTTCTTGACAATGCCCAGATAATTAAGTGGCCGGTCAATGATTCTTTTCAAAAAGCCTTATCTTTGAACTTGGAAAGATGATCACTCAGATAAAAGGATATTATCATACTGGAACTGGGACAGAATAGAATCAATTTGTTGGTCTCTACTGCTAGTGCTATTCTCTCAAGGTAGAGAAAGTAAAAAGTAGCGTGTTATTTTTTATTCTATTTTGTATGGAGTCTCAAAGTTCAACACATTTGGTTTTAAAAATAAGTTGGTTACTTTGCAGTCTTATCTATTCATCATTGGTTATTGATTAATGTGCCACAGACACATTACAAGTACATTGTACAAGAAATACATTCAATATCTTTGAGTGAGTTTCATAAGAGGCAAATATATTTTAATGCACTTATATTTTCATATATTTTCACACTTAAAAAGTAATACTTCAAAATTATATTCATTAAAAACTCAGATGTATCAATGATTAAAGGATTCTCAATGTGTGATATTATAATCAGTAAAATACTGAGGAAAAATTCATACTAACTAGAAATCACTAAAAGTTGAAAGATTATGCTTCTGCTTCTGAATAGAATATCAAAACCACAATTTATTTATTAGTCAAAGTAAAAAATGTGGGTTATTTTAGATACTTATTAAAACATGGATTTTATTTTGAAGTTTCAAGAAATTCTGCATATTGTTGTCTCTTGTGAGAGAAAACCTTGAGTAATAACTAAATAAAAATATCACCCAGAGCAATATTTTGAAGCCAATAATGCAAATTATGAATGAATGTAACGAAACTGGTTTTTTTCATCTCAAAAGAGAAATTTTCTTGGCTAGGAGCAATTCAATGAAAAATATAATCAAAACCAAATTAATTAATTGCTTGGAGCTTCATTTTATGAAAGTTTGAAAATTGCCTTGATAAGTGAATTTTATGAAATAGATAAAAAAACTTGGCAAAGCCCTGCAAGTAGTTATCTGCCATGTGTCAACGAGGGCAGTCAGACTCCAAAAGCATCACCTTAGGATACTACTTTGAAATGTACAAATGAGTCTATTTAAAAGTGCTCAAAATATACTTTAAAAAAATAAGAAGAAGCCTAAGATTAGGCTAATCTTTACAATTAGATCAAATGATGGATACCATTGACTGAACCTATTTTTCCACTTCTATTCATTTTATTTGTATTAGTAACTTAAAAAAGTTGATAATCAGCAAAGTGTTCGATTAGTAAAAATAAACCATTCAACAAAAGAAAAAAAAATGTGAAGGTTGTGGAGAATAGAGAATTAATCAGAAAGTATGAAAGCTTGTATAGATAGTTGTCAATACAGTGTGAACAAAATAAAAATAATTAATTGTGCAAAATTATTAGTTGTGTTCCAACCCTAGTTCATTTTATTTACTTTTTTCTCTATTATTAATAGTACTAAGGGAGAAAAATTTAAAGACCCATGCCTTATATATTTGATTTTATAGCATTTTTTAAAAAGAGAAATACTTTTGGGATATTTTAAATAAAATTAGTCATTTAAATATTTAAGACAAACTAGTAACATTTAGCTCTTTGAAAAGAATGGTAACATATCCCATATACTGAGTGTGGGATATCTAAGAACAACTTTAGGTACTTCACTTAATTAATATTCAGCAGCTATGTGTAAACTATGACTTATTTCAAGCATTTTAAGTAAGGCTTAGAGAGGAGAAGTTAGTTGGTCTAGCTATCCCCTAGTAATATCAAGATTTAATTTACTCTGCCTGATAACAAAATAGATTCTCTATTACATCAGACTGACATCTTGGTAGTGTGGATTCCAGGTTTACTGAGAAATGTTTTATTGTTCGCGACTGGTTTTTCATTATTTGGGAGAGAGCTGTGATGGTTATAAATCTGTGTAGGGGAAGTTTCCATGAGTTTACAGAGGTACAGACTGCACTAGACAAGTGTGCAATATCTTTGCTAACAGCTGAGTGTAATATGAGGATAGTACACCCAGAAATGTCTGTGTAATATAGAGAGGGCAAGAAAACATCTTCAGTTCCTAGTGCATGTGGGTCTTGAGTGAGTTCAATTATTTTCCAGTAACTGTGTCAGCAACTATTTCAGCTGAGGCTCTTAGCTAACAACTTAATTTAGAAAGGTCTTCCTGAGGGTGGATTCTCTACTCATGCTAGAAGCTAAAGAATGACAATAGTTAGGGTTGTGTTACCTGCCACTACACATCTAGGAACAATGTCTTGTAGCCCTTATTTTAAAGGTGATGAAAAAGACTTAATGTATTTATTTCTAAATGACTGTCTAAACCAACTTCCCACTGATATAGTTTTGAAAATCTGAATTTTATATATCTAGTATCTATTAATGTGTATGTATAATATGTGATATATATATATGTTTATATAATATATATTGATATGTGTGTGTATTTATGAGATTTATAATAATGTCATGTTTTCATTGTCTGCTCTAGATTGCAAGTAGCTGTAGGCAGCCTGTGGGATTTCAAGCAATGCAAATAAATCAAGTGTTTGATAGATAAAAGAAAAATGAACATACTCTGCACATATTAAGACAATCTCACTTTTCTCTAGAGCTTGCACTGGCAAGCAACTTGTAAGGAAGTATGTTGCCAAATATATTGTATATATCACTTGTTCTCTTAAAAGCTAAATTCATGACAAAAACCACAGATAGCCAATTGTTTTATTTTTTAAAATTTCAGTATTCAGTTGGGGTTCACTACCAGACATAGCTTTAGTTGCTTTTTTTCTTTACCCCCTAGTAGGCATCTGGAGTTAGGTTTAAATTGTTAAAACAATCATTTTCAGTGAAAATATTTAAAGATAAATAATTTTCAAAGTTTTATATTGATTGCTGTTGTGTCAAGGAGTATCTACTAGTAGATTTTTAAATATATTTCATATAGCACTTGAAAGATGGAAAGTCACAAGTATTTCTATTGCCTGTAATAGAAATATGTATGCTGATCCTGTCATTCAAATGTTTCTTTTACTTTATCATATTTCACAGAATTTTATATCCAAGGGGAAAAGAAAAATTTGCAAATATTTCTTATTCAATGAATAAACATAAGGACAGTTCTCAGAGCACTTTGCAAATTGTGCTAAGGCATCAGACTGGCAAACATGTAAAGGCTCCAAATGCTTTTGTTGGTCTATTTGTTTTGCATCTGCCAGCCTGTGTGTATTCTAGTTGCCGACACCTGCTTCTCCATTTCATTTTGCAAAAATCCACCTCGCTTTTAAATGAAATGAGAGCAAACTTTAAAATTTGAAGAAAATATATCACATAGGAAAAAACCCTCTGGCAGTGTGTCAATATCCAAAACTTTTCATTCAAGACTAGTATAAAAAGCCATACTAAACTTAAGTCTACACTGAAGAAATGATTCCTAGATATTAAAAAAACTGAAAGTTCATGTCCTGTGGATGTTTAGAAATTCCATTTGCTACCTAGTTAAGGTTATTTGATTACTTTTAAGGACACAGGATATTTGCATGGGGGGGATATGATTTTCTGTAGCTAAGGAAATTGTCAGCTATTTCTTCACTGAACACATTTTTATTTTGGTAGACACTATTCTAGCCACCTGAATCACATCAGTAAACAAAGACAGATGTTTGCCTTCAAGGAACTCATATTACTGGGAAAAAAAAAAAAAAAAGATTATAAGCCAGAGGGTAAGTAACCATATGCCCCTTTTGCTTGTGACAAGTTCAATTTGTGCCAGTTGTCATGATATGTTGTTAATAGTAACTGCCTCTATTCCATTTAGCTACTTAGATAATACATTAGATGGTCACCTTGTCAAAATACATAAAAACTCAATAAGTTATATATAAAGTTAGATGATAATAGATCTAGAAAAGAAACAGTAAAGTGAGGTGGAAGGTATGGGAGTGTGGGAGATGGAGCAGTGGGAGTTGCTATTATTAAGGCTGTCAGAGAAAAAAGATCTCACTGCAGATTGAAATTCAGTGAAGAATAAGTGGGTGTAGTGGCTATCTGGAGGAATCAAGTCCAAAGGAAATGTTGCTGTAAATAGCTTAAAGTGGAAGAGAGTCTTAAGTTGTCAGTATAGTTGGAACAGACAAAGGGTGTTAAAGAGGAAAATATAGTCAGATCCTGTAACTACTTCTGAGGTTACTATAAAGACATTGGATCTTACTCTAAAAAAAAATGAGGAAAAATCTGGTTAGGTTTCAGCAGAGAATTGACAAAAGAATCCCCCTGACTGTTGGTAGAAAAGAGATAGAAGGAAAGAACAGAAAAGGCAACTCTGCTATGGCAATCTTTTGTTCCCCAATTGGCCAGAGTTGTTAATTCAATAAGTAGAATTTTTAATAGTGCTTTGCCAGCAAAGGTCTGTCTAGTCAAAGCTATGGTTTTTCCAGTTGTCATGTATGGATGTGAGAATTGGACTCTAGAGAGAGCTGAGCAGTGAAGAATTGATGCTTTGGAACTGTGGTGTTGGGGAAGACTCTTGAAGGAGATCCAACCAGTCCATCCTAAAGGAAATCAGTCCTGAATATTCATTGGATGGACTGATGCTGAAGCTGAAACTCCAATACTTTGGCCACCTGATGTGAAGAGCCAACTCATTGGAAAAGACCCTGATGCTGAGAAAGATTGACAGTGGGAGGAGAAGGGGCCAATAGAGGATGAGACAGTTGGATGGCATTACCGACTCGCTGGAGATGAGTTTGAGTAAGCTCCAGGTCTTGGTGATGGACAGGGAAGCATGGCATGCTACAGTCCATGGGGTTGCAAAGAGTCGGATAGGACTGAGTGACTGAACTAAAATGAACTGAGTAGTGCTACCTTGAAATTTTTACCATTTTTAGGAAATGCTTCTATATTTTCACCATATACTATCAGGCTTGTGCTGATCTATTTCTATTTTGCTTTTTTGATTGATTTTATTCTACTTTCTTCGATATCTTTTTATATGATTTTTTTCCTTTAATATACCAATGTGTTGAATCAAATATGTACGTTTGTATACACACTATATATATAGTATTCTTTAAATACATTTTTGTATTTAATTGCTATTCTCTTTGTGATCATGCATGTATTTGGTGATATATTTTCACTATAACATTTGTTTCTATTACCCTCTTTGTTTATTTTAATATCATAAGACCAGACTACTAATCAGGAAATGAATATTTCTACTCTTTGTATCATCTAAAATAATTTGTATAATATTAGAATTATCTTACTTGGAATAGGTGATATATTTCATCTGTAAAACTGGATTCTCTATTTTGTCATTAGAATATAGTTTTTCAATATTATTTTATTTTGAAGTTTCTACATTTTTTTTTAAAGTAAGTTTTCTTAGGTTATATTTTTGTATGCTTTTTCTTCTTAATCTAAATTATTAAATATATTGGCAAAATATTGAGCAAAACTTTCTTTTGCTTTTGTAAAAATACATGCAATAATCAAGATTATCTGCTGTGTTTCTTCCCTGATAGTGTTTGTTGTTGTTCAGTCGCTAGGTCATGTCTGACTTTTTGCAACCTCATGGACTGCAGAATTCCAAGCTTCTCTGTTCCTCACCATCTTCCGGTGCTTGCTCAAACTCATGTCCATTGACTTGGTGATGCCATCAAACCATCTCATCTCATCTCATCCTCTGTTGTCCCCTTTTCCTCCTGCCTTCAGTCTTTGCCTGCATCAGAATCTTTTCCAATGAGTCTGTTCTTCACATCAAGTGGAGTTTCAGCTTCAACATCAATTCTTCTAATGTATATTCAGAATTGATTGTCTTTAGAATTAACTGGCTTGATCTCCTTGCCTCCAAGGGACTCTCAATAGTTTTTTTTTTTTTTTTTTTTTCCAATACCACAGTTCAAAAGCATCAATTCTTCAGCCCTCAGCTTTCTTTATGGTCCAACTGTAACATCCATACATGACTACTGGAAAAACCATAGTTTTGACTACACAGACCATTGTTGACAAAGTGACATCTCTGCTTTTGAATATGCTATTTAGGTTTGTCATAACTTTTCTCCCAAGAAGCATATGTCTTTTAATTTCATGGCTGCAGCCACTATCTGCAGTGATTTTGGAGCCCAAGAAAATAAAGTCTGTCACTGTTTCCATTGTTTCCCCATCTATTTGCAATGAAGAGATGGGACCAGATGCCATGATCTTAGTTTTTTGACTGTTGAGTTTTAAGTTAACTTTTTCACTCTCTTCTTTCACCTTCATCAAGTGGCGCTTTAGTTCCTCTTTTCTTTCTGCCATAAAAGTGATGCTGTCTGTGTATCTAAGGTTCCTAATATTTCTCCCGGCAATCTTGATTCCAGCTTGTTCTTCATCCAGCCTGGCATTTCGCATGATGTACTCTGCATATGTGAAATAACAGGGTGACAATATACAGCCATGAGGTACTCCTTTCCCAGTTCAGGGTGATAATATATGGCCTTGATGTACTCCTTTCCAATTTGGAACCACCCTTTGTTGCATGTCCATTTCTAACTGTTGCTTCTTGACCTGCATGAGATTTCTCAGGAGGCAGGTAAGGTGGTCTGGTATTTGCATCTCTTGAATTTTCCAGTTTGTTGTGATCCACACAGTCAAAGGCTTTATGGTAGTCAGTGAAGCAGAAGTAGATATTTTTCTGGAATTCCCTTGGTTTTTCTATGATCCAGAAGATATTGACAATTTTTTTTTTTTTTTTTAATCTCTGGTTCCTGTGATTTTCTATATGCAGTTTGAACATCTGGGAGTTGTTGGTTCATATACTGTTGAAGCCTCGCTGGAAGAATTTTGAGCATTATTTTGCTAGTGTGTGAAATGAGTGCAATTGTGTAACCACTTGAACGTGCATTGCAATTACCTTTCTTTGGGATTTGAATGAAAACTGACATTTTCCAGTACTTCGCCACTGTTGATTTTTCCAAATTTGCTGGCATATGGAGTGCAACACTTTCACAGCATCATCTTTTAGCACTTGAAATAGCTCAGCTGAAATTCCATCACCTCTGCTAGCTTTGTTCAAAATTATGCACTGATATTGCTACATGTGCATTTTTTTCTCCTTTGAGATGAGATGTTGTTGTTCAGTCTCTCAACCAAGTCTGACTCTTTGTGACACCATGGACTGCAGCACGCCAGGCTTCCCTGTCCACCACCAACTCTCAGAGCTTGCTCAAACTCATGTGCATTGAGTAGAGCATGCCATCCAAACATCTCATCCTCGCTTGTCCTTTTCTCCTCCTGGCTTCAATCTTTGCCATCATCAGAGTCGTTTCCAAAGAGTCAGTTCTTCTCATTAGGTGGCCAAAATATTGGAGATTCAGCCTCAGCATCAGTCCTTCCAATGAATATTCAGGACTGATTTCCTTTAGTATCAACTGGTTTGACTTCCTTGTGATCCAAGGGTCTCAAGAGTCTTCTTCAATATCACAGTTCAAAAGCATCAGTTCTTCGGCACTCAGCTTTCTTTATAGTCCAACTCTCATATAAATACATGACAATTGGAAAAACCATAGCTTTGACTACATGGATATTTGTTGGCAAAGTAATGTCTCTGCTTTTTAATATGTTGTCCAGGTTGGTCATAACTTTCCTTCCAAGGAGCAAGCATCTTTTAATTTCATGACTACAGTCACCATCTGCAGTGGTATTGAAACCCAAGAAAATAAAGTCTGTCACTGTTTCCATTGTTTCCCCATCTGTTTGTCATGAAGTGATGGGACAGGATACTATGATCTTAGTTTTTGAATGTTGAATTTCAAGCCAATTTTTCCACTTTCCTCTTTCATTGTCATTAAGAAGCTCTTAGTTCTTCACTTTCTGCTATAAGGGTGGTGTCATCTGTGTATCTGAGGTTATTGATATTTCTCCGAGCAATCTTGATTCCAGCTTGTGCTTCATCCAGCCTGGCATTTCACATGATGCATTCTGCATATAAGTTAAATAAGCAGAGTGTCAATATGCAGCCTTGATATCCTCCTTTCCCAATTTGGAACCAGTCTGTTGTTCCATGCCCAGTTCTAACTATTGCTTCTTGTTGCAAAAATTCTTTTATTCTTTTCCTTTGTCCCTAAATATTTCACTAAAATAAATACTTTTATGGACTGCCTCATTTTAATTTTGTGTTCTCTTTAATTTCTCCTCTAGTTTCAACTATTTACTTTCTTCCTTGTTTGGATTATCTGTTAGTTTTAATATTTTCCCAGCACACTTATTTATGTCTTTGAATTCCAGCCTTTTCTAAGTACATTTTAATTTAATTCATAAATGACTCTTGCAACAGCATTTGTTACATTTTTAAAAACTACTATCTTCATTTGTAAAAACTACTACCTTCATTTTTATTTACATCTAAATAGATTCCAATCCCGATTTGATCTCCTTTGATTTATTTAAAAATTGCCATTAAAATCATTGCAGTTTTAAAATATTTTTCACTAAGTGTCATGTTATTTTTTAACTTACATATATTGGCACACATTACCAGCATTATGTGGTAATATTTACTTTGGGGCTTCCAAGGTGCTAATAGTGGTAAAGAACCCACCTGTAAATGGAGGAGACTTAAGAGATGTGGGTCTGATCCCTGAGTCTGGAAGATCCCCTGGAAGAGGACATCACAACCCACTTCAGTATTCCTGCCTGGAGAATTCCATGGACAGAGGAGCTTGGTAGGTTACAGTTCATAGGGTCTCAAAGCTTTGGGCATGACTGAAGTGCCTTAGCATGCACACACAATGTGTGCTTTAAACAAACTGGTTGACAGTACTCCAGAGACGAAGTCCAATCCCAGCCATGACTGATAAAAAAGTTTTATTAGTACCTAGTCACATCTATTGATATTCATGTTTTCCATGGCTGCTTGTACACTGAAACAGCAGAGTTGAGTTGTTTTAATTGAGACCACATGTCAGGCAAAGAAGAAACTATTTACTGTCTGGAAGTTCACAGAAGGGAAATTCCTGACTTTTGTTAGATAATGTTTTGAAACATGATAAGACTTGCTTAATGGAATAACATATAGAATATGTAGTTGTACCTAACTGTCCAGTACTTTTCCTGCAAAGTTTTTTTTTTTTTTTTTTTTTTAACTGTGAACATGTTTGCTGCAGCATTTCCACTACGAAAAATTTACCATGAAAGATAAAACAACTGATTGATCCTTTTTGGTTTGACAGTGTGCTTTCAACTGATTGAAATGCATTAGCATATCTTCCAGTTACTGACATTACTGATAGTTTTATCAAGTTGACAGATAGGATGATTTACCCCAAGAGTTGGTTTCTTATTTTGAAACATAGTGCATTAGAAGAAAAGAGACCAAGGAGCATAGGTGAGCTGACATCTCCCAATGAACTTTGAAATGTCTGTCAGTGGAGGTATGCCAATATGAGAAGAAATAAACAAGAATATAAAGGTTTTCACAATGCAAAACAAGGCTCAGTTACAAATATGAATTTGAGCATGTGAAAACTGCTATCTCTCTTAATGTAGAAAGAAATTTTACCAAAAAAGAAAAAGTGTGATGCTGAACAAAGAGATGAATCAGCAAGCAAAAGAACAAGACAAACCAAAACCAAACAGAATAACTACCAAAACACCAAATATACAAAATACTGTAAATGAAAATTTTGGAAGACAAGCGTTCAGGTTCAACACACAGAAAATAATCAGCTATTTGTACAGTGTTGCCATGAATCTACACACATTTCAAATGTATTCAAGTATTTTGTATTTTGCAAGAGTCTTTTTAGCTTTGCTATTCATTTCTCATGTTTCATTATAATATTTTAATTATCTTTTATATTTTTTGTTATTTTATCATTTATGACAAAACTGCCTTATTGCCAGTTAGTTGGTAAAATTGCTTGCTGCAAAAATGCTTGCATCAAAGATGGCACCACATACTGTGAAAATACTAGAACATTATTTATGTCTCTATGTATGCTTGAAAATGAGCATGTTACAGCTGTTATATATTGTCTTGTATATTTACTGATTTTGTATGTTCTCAGTTTTACTATGAATTGCGTAAAACAACACACTTATGATAGGTGTGAACTTCTTTATCTCAATCATTTTAATTATACTTTTGAGATATTATTTTAGAAGTGGGAGAGTTGAAAATTAAAATTTCTGTCACACTCTCAACAATGCCTTAAAATATTTCCTTTTCAATTTCAATAGAGCTACAACATCTTTTTTGTTGTTTTTATTACCAAATTTCATCATATATATGTATATATATTCATTATATATATATGTATTTCTATATAAATAAGATATACTTTAGCCATTATTCATATAAACAGGGTATAGCTGCAATTGTGTTTAAACAAATCAAAAAGAACTTATCTTTTAAATGAAAGAATTATTTAATTCATATCTAATTTGGTAACTGATGTATTTGTATCAAAATTTAAACTACTTATTTAACTCTCTCTACTTCTTTAGGGGATTTCCCTTGTGGTCCAGTGGTTGAGAATCCACACTGGCAATGCAGGTAGCATGGGTTCAACCCCTGGTCAGAGAACTAAGATTCCCCCATGCTGTGCAATGCGGTCAAAAGATTAAAAAAAAAAAAAAATGGACTTCCCTTGTAGCTCAGCTGGTAGAGAATCTGCCTGCAACTTGGGAGACCTGGAGAAGAGAAAGGCTACCCACTCCAGTATGCTGGCCTGGAGAATTCCATGGACTGTACAGTCTGTACAAACTATGGGGTGGCAAAGAGTTGGACACAACTGAGCAACTTTCACACTCCATTGGATGTGCCTAAATGTGTGTGTGTCTGTCTCCTTACTTTTCAGTTTTCATTTGTATTGCTTTATAAGTTTGATTAGCTTTTCTTGAATAGTTATTATATACTCTTTCAAACTTTCTTAGTAATTTCCAGATATGTTAACTTTATAAAATATAATGCAAATAATAATTTTGCTATATTTTAAAAAGATACAACTTCAAAGAGGTCTCTAATTCTGATGGTAGTTTTTCGAGATGCCATGTAAATATTGTATCATAATTTAGCTTTCTATTTCCAGCCACTTGTTGGAAATTTTTTCCATTTTAATATATCATATCACTTAAGTTCATCTACTATAATTTCAAATTCATTTTTTTTTTTCATTTATTAAGTTTGAGTTTTTGTTTTGTTTTTTTTTTTTTTTAATTTTATTTTATTAGTTGGAGGCCAATTACTTCACAACATTTCAGTGGGTTTTGTCATACATTGACACGAATCAGCCATTGAGTTACACGTATTCCCCATCCCGATCCCCCCTCCCACCTCCCTCTCCACCCGACTCCTCTGGGTCCTCCCAGTGCACCAGGCCCGAGCACTCATCTCATGCATCCCACGTGGGCTAGTGATCTGATTCACCATAGATAATATACATGCTGTTCTTTTGAAACATCCCACCCTCACCTTCTCCCACAGAGTTCAAAAGTCTGTTCTGTACTTCTGTGTTTCTTTTTCTGTTTTGCATATAGGGTTATCGTTACCATCATTCTAAATTCCGTATATATGTGTTAGTATGCTGTAATGTTCTTTATCTTTCTGGCTAACTTCACTCTGTATAATGGGCTCCAGTTTCGTCCATCTCATTAGAACTGATTCAAATGAATTCTTTTTAACGGCTGAGTAATATTCCATGGTGTATATGTACCACAGCTTCCTTATCCATTCATCTGAGGATGGGCATCTAGGCTGCTTCCATGTCCTGGCTATTATAAACAGTGCTGCGATGAACATTGGGGTGCACGTGTCTCTTTCAGATCTAGTTTCCTCGGTGTGTATGCCCAGAAGTGGTATTGCTGGGTCATATGGCAGTTCTATTTCCAGTTTTTTAAGAAATCTCCACACTGTTTTCCATAGTGGCTGTACTAGTTTGCATTCCCACCAACAGTGTAAGAGGGTTCCCTTTTCTCCACACCCTCTCCAGCATTTATTGCTTGTAGACTTTTGGATAGCAGCCATCCTGACTGGCGTGTAATGGTATCTCATTGTGGTTTTGATTTGCATTTCTCTAATAATGAGTGATGTTGAGCATCTTTTCGTGTGTTTGTTAGCCATCTCTATGTCTTCTTTGGAGAAATGTCTGTTTAGTTGTTTGGCCCATTTTTTGATTGGGTCATTTATTTTTCTGGAATTGAGCTTCAGGAGTTGCTTGTATATTTTTGAGATTAATCCTTTGTCTGTTTCTTCATTTGATATTATTTTCTCCCAATCTGATGGCTGTCTTTTCACCTTACTTATAGTTTCCTTTGTAGTGCAAAAGCTTTTAAGTTTCATTAGGTCCCATTTGTTTAGTTTGCTTTTATTTCCAATATTCTGGGAGGTGGGTCATAGAGGATCCTGCTGAGATTTATGTCAGAGAGTGTTTTGCCTATGTTCTCCTCTAGGAGTTTTATAGTTTCTGGTCTTACATTTATATCTTTAATCCATTTTGAGTTTATTTTTGTGTATGGTGTTAGAAAGTGTTCTAGTTTCATTCTTTTACAAGTGGTTGACCAGTTTTCCCAGCACCACTTGTTAAAGAGGTTGTCTTTTTTCCATTGTATATCCTTGCCTCCTTTGTCAAAGATAAGGTGTCCATAGGTTCGTGGATTTATCTCTGGGCTTTCTATTCTGTTCCATTGATCTATATTTCTGTCTTTGTGCCAGTACCATACTGTCTTGATGACTGTGGCTTTGTAGTAGAGTCTGAAGTCAGGGAGGGTGATTCTTCCAGTTCCATTCTTCTTTCTCAAGATTACTTTGGCTACTCGTGGTTTTCTGTATTTCCATACAAATTGTGAAATTATTTGTTCTAGTTCTGTGAAAAATACCGTTGGTAACTTGATAGGGATTGCATTGAATCTATAGATTGCTTTGGGTAGAATAGCCATTTTGACAATATTGATTCTTCCAATCCATGAACACGGTATGTTTCTCCATCTGTTTGTGTCCTCTTTGATTTCTTTCATCAGTGTTTTATAGTTTTCTATGTAGAGGTCTTTTGTTTCTTTAGGTAGATATACTCCTAAGTATTTTATTCTTTTTGTTGCAATGGTGAATGGTATTGTTTCCTTAATTTCTCTTTCTGTTTTCTCATTGTTAGTGTATAGAAATGCAAGGGATTTCTGTGTATTAATTTTATATCCTGCAACTTTACTATATTCGTTGATTAGCTCTAGTAATTTTCTGGTAGAGTCTTTAGGGTTTGCTATGTAGAGGATCATGTCATCTGCAAACAGCGAGAGTTTCAATTCTTCTTTTCCTATCTGGATTCCTTTTACTTCTTTTTCTGCTCTGATTGCTGTGGCCAAAACTTCCAAGACTATCTTGAATAGTAGTGGTGAGAGTGGGCACCCCTGTCTTGTTCCTGATTTCAGGGGAAATGCTTTCAATTTTTCACCATTGAGGGTGATTCTTGCTGTGGGTTTGTCATATATAGCTTTTATTATGTTGAGGTATGTTCCCTCTATTCCAGCTTTCTGGAGAGTTTTAATCATAAATGGGTGTTGAATTTTGTCAAAGGCTTTCTCTGCATCTATTGAGATAATCATATGGTTTTTATCTTTCAATTTGTTAATGTGGTGTATTACATTGATTGACTTGCGGATATTAAAGAATCCTTGCATTCCTGGGATAAAGCCCACTTGGTCATGGTGTATGATTTTTTTAATATGTTGTTGGATTCTGTTTGCTAGAATTTTGTTAAGGATTTTTGCATCTATGTTCATCAGTGATATTGGCCTGTAGTTTTCTTTTTTTGTGGCATCTTTGTCTTGTTTCGGAATTAGGGTGATGGTGGCCTCATAGAATGAGTTTGGAAGCTTAACTTCTTCTGCAATTTTCTGGAATAGTTTGAGTAAGATAGGTGTTAGCTCTTCTCTAAATTTTTGGTAGAATTCAGCTGTGAAGCCATCTGGTCCTGGGCTTTTGTTTGCTGGAAGATTTTTGATTACAGTTTCGATTTCCTTGCTTGTGATGGTTCTGTTAAGATCCTCTATTTCTTCCTGGTTCAGTTTTGGGAAGTTATACATTTCTAAGAATTTGTCCATTTCATCCAAGTTGTCCATTTTATTGGCATAGAGCTGCTGGTAGTAGTCTCTTATGATCCTTTGTATTTCAGTGTTGTCTGTTGTGATCTCACCCTTTTCATTTCTTATTTTGTTAATTTGGTTCTTCTCTCTTTGTTTCTTAATGAGTCTTGCTAATGGTTTGTCAATTTTGTTTATTTTTTCAAAAAACCAGCTTTTAGCTTTGTTGATTTTTGCTATGGTCTCTTTAGTTTCTTTTGCATTTATTTCTGCCCTAATTTTTAAGATTTCTTTCCTTCTGCTGACCCTGGGGTTCTTCCTTTCTTCCTTCTCTAACTGCTTTAGGTGTAGAGTTAGGTTATTTATTTGGCTTTTTTCTTGTTTCTTGATGTAAGCCTGTAATGCTATGAACCTTCCCCTTAGCACTGCTTTTACAGTGTCCCATAGGTTTTGGGTTGTTGTGTTTTCATTTTCATTCATTTCTATACATATTTTGATTTCTTTTTTGATTTCTTCTATGATTTGTTGGTTATTCAGAAGCGTGTTATTTAGCCTCCATATGTTTGAATTTTTAACAATTTTTTTCCTGGAATTGAGATCTAATCTTACTGCACTGTGATCAGAAAAGATGACTGGAATGATTTCAACTTTTCTGTATTTTCCAAGACCAGATTTATGGCCCAGGATGTGATCTATTCTGGAGAAGCTTCCGTGTGCATTTGAGAAAAAGGGGAAATTGATTGTTTTGGGGTGAAATGTCCTATAGATATCAATTAGGTCTAGCTGGTCCATTGTATCATTTAAGGTTTGTGTTTCCTTGTTGATTTTCTGTTTAGTTGATCTATCCATAGTTGTGAGTGGGGTATTAAAGTCTCCCACTATTATTGTGTTGCTATTAATTTCCTCTTTCATACTCATTAGCGTTTGCCGTACATATTGTGGTGCTCCTATGTTGGGTGCATATAAGTTTATAATTGTTATATCTTCTTCTTGGATTGATCCTTTGATCATTATGTAGTGTCCTTCTTTGTCTCTTTTCACATCCTTTATTTGAAAGTCTATTTTATCTGATATGAGTATTGCGACTCCTGCTTTCTTTTGGTCTCCATTTGTGTGAAAAATTTTTTCCAGCCCTTCACTTTTAGTCTGTATGTGTCTCTGGTTTTGAGGTGGGTCTCTTGTAGGCAGCATATATAGGGGTCTTGTTTTTGTATCCATTCAGCCAATCTTTGTCTTTTGGTTGGGGCATTCAACCCATTTACATTTAAGGTAATTATTGATAGGTGTGGTCCCGTTGCCATTTACTTTGTTGTTTTGGGTTCACGTTTATACAACCTTTCTGCATTTCCTGTCTAGAGAAGATCCTTTAGCATTTGTTGAAGAGCTGGTTTGGTGGTGCTGAATTCTCTCAGCTTTTGCTTGTCTGTAAAGCTTTTGAATTCTCCTTCATATCTGAATGAGATCCTTGCTGGGTACAGTAATCTAGGTTGTAGATTATTCTCTTTCATTACTTTCAGTATGTCCTGCCATTCCCTTCTGGCCTGGAGGGTTTTTATTGATAGATCAGCTGTTATCCTTAATAGAATCCCTTTGTGTGTTATTTGTTGTTTCTCCCTTGCTGCTTTTAGTATTTGTTCTTTGTGTTTGATCTTTGTTAATTTGATTACTATGTGTCTTGGAGTGTTTCGCCTTGGGTTTATCCTGTTTGGGACTCTCTGGGTTTCTTGGACTTGGGTGGCTATTTCCTTCCCCATTTTAGGGAAGTTTTCAGCTATTATCTCCTCGAGTATTTTCTCATGGCCTTTCTTTTTGTCTTCTTCTTCTGGGACTCCTATGATTCGAATGTTGGGGCGTTTCACATTGTCCCAGAGGTCCCTGAGGTTTTCCTCATTTCTTTTGATCCTTTTTTTCTTTTTTCCTCTCTGCTTCATTTATTTCCACCATTCTATCTTCTGCCTCACTTATCCTATCTTCTGTCTCCGTTTTTCTACTCTTGGTTCCCTCCAAAGTGTTTTTGATCTCATTCATTGCATTATTCATTTTTAATTGACTCTCTTTTATTTCTTCTAGGTCTTTATTAAACATTTCTTGCATCTTTTCAATCTTTGTCTCCAGGCTATTTATCTGTAACTCCATTTTGTTTTCAAGATTTTGGATCATTTTTATTATCATTATTCTAAATTCTTTTTCAGATAGATTCCCTATCTCCTCCTCTTTTGTTTGACTTGGTGGACACTTGTCATGTTCCTTTACCTGTTGGGCATTTCTCTGCCTTTTCATCTTGTTTAGATTGCTGTGTCTGGAGTGGGTTTTCTGTATTCTGGAGGTCTGTGATTTCTTTTTATTGTGGGGTTTTTACACAGTGGGTGGGGTTGGACGGTTGACTTGTCAAGGTTTCCTGGTTAGGGAAGCTTGTTTCAGTGTTCTGGAGCGTGGAACTTGATTTCTTCTCTTTGATGAGCAATGGTGTGCCCAGTAATGAGTTTTGAGATGGGTCTATGTGTTAGGTGTGACTTTGGGCAGTCTGTATGTTGACTTTCAGGGCTATGTTCCTGTGTTGTTGGGGAATTTGTGTGATATGTCTTGCTCAAAAACTTGTTGGCTCCTGGGTGGTGGTTGTTTTCACTGTAGGTATGAAGGCTTTTGGACGGTCTCTTATTACTTAAAGTTCCATGTAGTCAGGAGTTTTCTGGTGTTCTCAGGTTTTGGGCTTAAATCTCCTGCCTCTGGATTTCAGTTTTATTCTTCCTGTAGTCTCAGGACTTCTCCAACTATACAGCACTGATAATAAAACTTCTAGGTTAATGGCGAAAAGATTCTCCCCTGTTAGGGGCTCCCAGAGAGGTTCACAGAGTTACATGAAGAAGAGGACAGGGAAGAGGGAAATAGAGATGAGCAGGAGGAGAAAAAGGGGGACTCAAGAGGAGAGAGACAGATCTATGCAGTCGTCTGTTCCTAGAGTGTTCTCCGTAGCCCAGACACCAGCAAAGATTCACAGAATTGAATTGGGAAGAGAAGGGGAAAGGAGGAAATAGAGGTGTTCTGAGGTAGAAAACAGAGAGTCAAGATTGGGAGAGAATAATCACCACACTCCTGAATAAAAATGGAAACTGAATATTGGATTCTTAAATGTTTACAGTTTATATCATATACTGAAGAACAAAAATTAAAAATCTAGAGTATAGTTTAGACTCATAAAAATACTATATTAAAAACAAAAACAAAAACACCCCCCCAAAAAATTTTAGAAATATATATGAGGTTTGGTTTAAAAATAAGGCTTCTTTTCTTTTTTTTTCCTTTTTTCCTCTCCTCTTTGTAAGGTTATAGTGTATTGAAAATGAATAATTAAGGAGTACTAGAGGAGTACTACAGGACTTTAAAAGAAATAAGAGAAGAAGAAAAATAAAAAATAGAGGAGGAGAAGGGAAAAAAAAAAAAAGAAGAAGAAGAAGAGAAAAAAAAGAGGAAAAAAAATTTTCCCTAACTACAAAAATCGTAAGAATTTATGAAAATGAATGTTAAGGAGTAATGGGGGAGTAATAGGGAATTTTAAAGGAAAATAAAAGAGAAAAAATTAAAAAGAAAAAATAAAACTAAAAAAAAAAATTTTCTTTTTTTTTTCCCTGCTTAAAAAAAAAAAAAAAAAGAAAGAAAGAAAGAAAGAAAAAGTAAAAATATATGTAGGAAGTTCTCTGGAGCTGTTGCGGTCAGTGTGGGTTCGGCTCAGTTTCAGATAGCTCCTCGTTCCAGCTTACACTTCTTGATATCTACAGGACCCTTGTGGTGTGGTCAGTGTTTCCTACAGGGATTTTAATCTGTTGCACCAGTTCCTTCTGAAGCGGTTTGGCTTCTGTTTGCCAGGCTCTTCAGGGCCTCATTTCCGCCCTGACCCAAGCGGGCGGAGGTGGACTCTTATTCAGGTAGCTAGTTCCGTCGCGCTGCAGGGAGGGGCCAGAGTTGCTCGGGCTCCAGAGCTGCTCAGGCTCCCAGCTTTTCTATATGGAGCGGCGCTGCGCGCAGTTCCAGCCCTCGGGTGTTCCGCCAAGGGTCGGAACTGAGATCTGCGCCTGCTCCCTGTGCCCTCCCCGTCAGAGCGGTCCAGGCAGCCAGGGGCTTGGCGGTCGCACTCTCCCCGGGTGCGCGCGCCCACTCCCTTCCGCGGTCCCAGTCTCAGATTCCGCCGGCGCCAGTCCGGTGCTTGCGCCTTCTGCCCGCCGCGTCCCTAGCCCCAGTCCCCGCCTGCGCCGGTCGGGTGCCTGTGCCCTTTGTCTCGCCGCGACCCTCCCGGGGGATGTCAACCATCCAGAATCTCGGTCCCTTTGCTCTGCGAACCGCAGGCAGCGTGTTCTGGCCGGTTAATTTTCTCCCTCTCTTTTGCTCTCCCACAGTTCAAGCTGGGAACTCACAAAAGCTCCCTCCGATTGTCCACAGGGCTCTCAGGCCCGGACCCTGCCCCAAATAATGCCGCTCGCTCCTCTCCGTTCCGCTCCCACTTGCTGGTGGCGGATGCGGTTGTCTGGGGTACTTTCCTGCTGGGAGTTGCTTTTAGGCTCGTAATCTGTGGGTTTTATTATTGTTTCTCTCCCAGTCAGGTTGCCCTCTGAGATTCAAACACTTCCCCCAGGCCCGCCAGGTCGAGGGTTCCCCGGTGTCTGGGAACGTCCTCTATTAAGACCCTTCCCGGGACAGATCTCCGTCCTTAGCTCTTTTGTCTCAGTTTTTATCTTTTATATTTTGTCCTACCTCCTTTCGAAGACAATGGGCTGCTTTTCTGGGCGCCTGGTGACCTCTGCTAGCGATCAGAAGTTGTTTTGTGAAGTTTGCTCTGCGTACAGTTATTCTTTTGATGAATTTCTAGGAGAGAAAGTGGTCTCCCCGTCCTACTCCTCTGCCATCTTGGCTCCTCCCTTCAAATTCATTTTTAAACAAATAAGATATATTTGTTTTTCTGTTGTTTCATCTGATTCCTGTTCACAGTGGTTTGTTTCTTTATGTGGTTATTGGTTGTTTCATTGTGAGTCAATGTTCCTTTATCTGTGCTAATTTTTGAAGACTTAAAAGATTTTTCTTTAGTAATGTCATTCTGTCACTTTCTCCATATCATTATTATCGCCAATATAATACAATGAATTCATATCCTAATCTCTGTTTTTGTATTTTTTGGAGACCTTTACTATCTTTCCAAAGAGAATGAAGAAGGCTGTATATTGTCACCCTACTTATTTAACTTATATGCAGAGTACATCATGAGAAACGTTGGGCTGGAAGAAAGCACAGCTGGAATCAAGATTACCGGGAGAAATATCAATAATGTCAGATATGCAGATGACACCAACCTTATGGCAGAAATTGAAGAAGAACTAAAGAACATCTTGATGAAAGTGAAAAAGTAGAGTGAAAAAGTTGGCTTAAAACTCAACATTCAGAAAACTAAGATCATGGCATCTTGATCCCATCACTTCATGGCAAATAGATGGGGAAACAGTGGAAACAGTGTCAGACTTTATTTTTGGGGGGCTCCAAAATCGCTGCAGATGGTGATTGCAGCCATGAAATTAAAAGACACTTACTCCTTGGAAGGAAAGTTATGACCAACCTAGATAGCATATTAAAAAGCAGAAACATTACTTTGTCAGCAAAGGTCCATCTAGTCAAGGCTATGGCTTTTCCAATAGTCATGTATAGATGTGAGAGTTGGACTGTAAAGAAAGCTGAGCGCCAAAGAATTGATGTTTTTAACTTTGGTGTTGGAGAAGACTCTTGAGAGTCCCTTGGACTGCAAGGAGATCCAACCAGTCCATCCTAAAGGAAATCAGTCCTGGGTGTTCATTGGAAGGACTGATATTGAAGCTGAAATTCCAATAATTTGGCCACCTGATGAGAAGAGCTGATTCATTTGAAAAGACCCTTATGCTGGAAAGATTGAAGGCAGGAGGAGAAGGGGATGACAGAGGATGAGATGGCTAGGTGGCATCACCAACTCAATGGACATGAGTTTGGGTAAACTCCGGGAGTTGGTGATGGACAGGGAGGCCAGACAAGCTGCGGTTCATTGGGTCACAGATTCGGACACGACTGAGTGACTGAACTGAGAGCCTGGATATGTGTAGTAGAGATTGCCCAGTTTTAATATATGGACTCTCTTTTAAGAATTCAACTTTTCCTAAAGAGTCTGTAATTTGACATTTTACCATGTGTAAACTCTGGTATCTGTTTTGTATACTGTTTTATACATATAGATAAATTAAAACCCAAGATATAACTTCTGGTGATTATCAAATGTCCTAAGGCAGATACTAACTTCAAAATTTTCTTCTTCTTTAAATTTAAGTTTTATCATGCTCATACATTTCCCTCACTTGCTTGCCTATTATAAAATGTGTTGGAAAACATTTTCATATTATTTTTCCAGCATTTTTAGTTTTGTAGCTCAGTTGGTAAAGAATCTGCCTGCAATGTAAGAGACCTGGGTTCAATTCCTGGGTTTGGAAGATCCCCTGGAGAAGGAAATGGCAACCCACTCCAATATTCTTGCCTGGAGAATTCCATGGTCAGAGAAGCCTGGCAGGCTACAGTCCCATGGGGTCACAAGAGTTGGACATGACTTAGTGACTAAACCAGCATACTGTGATATTTATTCACATTGCTCAGAATGCCAAATTGCCATAAACATAAGTACTCCAGTTTCTATACAGTTTTTGCAAATTAAAATTACTAATACAAGTTGTCTGGTTTACTCTCATCCCATTTATTTCCTCAAATAACTTTCTGTGATTTTTATTCTTTTTTTATATTCACTAATGAAAGAAATTAACATTTTGATAATCACTTTCTTGAACAGAAGTTCTCATAGAATAACTGACAAGTTTCTAACCCTATGACTTTTGTGTAACACTCCACATAAGATCAGAAATTCAATTATCTGGATATTCCTATATAAGTCTTCCCTTTGGTGTTTTGGGGGCAGAACTAGAAGCAAATAATAGATGCATAATAAATTATTCTAATTAGTGTTCCAAAAAATAAAACATTCTACATTATTTAAGATAATTCATCTATTATTTCATATTTCAGCTTCCTAAAGATTTAACCAAATTTTGGGCAATCTCTGAGATCTTTTCCAGGTATTTTCACAAATGTTATAAAGGCACAATTTACTTTTTGCTCTCCTTGGAGTTTGATAATAAAGTGGTTACCATGGAACCATTTTATTTCAAAATACTAATACAACTGACAGGTATAGAAAATGGAGTTAAGGGAAAGCAAATTTGATCAGCAAAGGTCATAAATGAAGATCTCTACCTTGGAAGATGTTATGATAACTACATGAAAGCAAAAAGCTAGAAATAATATGAATGTAATCTCCTAATTTGAAAATTATACTGAAACTATCAACTAGTAGTGATACTTCTTTTAACACTAAAGCACACTAGACAATATCATGTCAGGTTTTTTTTACATTTACAAAATGAAAAGCATGAATTCTTACCTAAGGCAATAGATATCTAACAAATAAAAATGGAAAATGGGGAATAGTTTAAGGAAAATAAAGACATAATTAACTTCCTATACTTATCATCTACTTAGACAATGATATCATTTAAAAATTAATTAACCAACAGATTTTGGCAGCCAGTTTGGAAAAAAAGAAAGCATATTTCTTTTTCTAATTTCAGAAAAAGGGGGACATTATAATGAATCTCTAGAATGAGAAAATAAAGTATATAAACATTAGGTTACACCTAGGATTGTCAGAAGTTTGGTAAAAATATTTGAAAACACATTCTCTAAGTTAATACTATGTAAGAATCAATTATACTATCATTTTACATTTCTGCTATATACTAAACACTGACTTCAAACATGTAAGACTCCAAAGACCCAACTTTCTTTAATAGCTTTACTCTTTCTAGTCTGTTAAAACATCTAATCATATTTTATTTTTAAAATAAGTGAAGTTATTCATGTCAGAGAGTGTTTTGCCTATGTTCTCCTCTAGGAGTTTTATAGTTTCTGGTCTTATATTTAGATCTTTAATCCATTTTGGGTTTTTTTTGTGTGTGTGTATGGTGTTTAAAGTGTTCTAGTTTCATTCTTTTACAAGTGGTTGACCAGTTTTCCCAGCACCACTTGTTAAAGAGGTTGTCTTTTGTCCATTGTATATCCTTGTCTCCTTTGTCAAAGATAAGGTGTCCATAGGTTCGTGAATTTATCTCTGGGCTTTCTATTCTATTCCATTGATCTATATTTCTGTCTTTGTGCCAGTACCATACTGTCTTGATGACTGTGGCTTTGTAATAGAGTCTGAAGTCAGGCAGGTTGATTCCTCCAATTCCATTCTTCTTTCTTAAGATTACTTTGGCTATTCGAGGTTTTTTGTATTTCCATACAAATTGTGAAATTACAGGTTGGATGCATGAGACAAGTGCTCGGGCCTGGTTCACTGGGAAGACCTAGAGGAATCCGGTGGAGAGGGAGGTGGAGAGGGGATCGGGATGGGGAATACATGTAACTCTATGGCTGATTCATGTCAATGTATGACAAAACCCACTGCAATGTTGTGAAGTAATTAGCCTCCAATTAATAAAAATACTAAAAATAAAAAAGAAATTAAAAAAGTGAAGTTAGCAAGGGAGAGACGTTTCTTTTAATTCCTGTTTCAAAAACCTAAAATCAAAAATACATTTGTTAACTTGACTAATATTTTCATATTATGTTTGAAATAATGAGTGGAAAACAGAGGGAAAAGAGTCTATGAGCCTCTGAAATGCAAAGTAGTGGAATGCATAATCTAATCTGGATTCAAATAGATAGGTAGACTAATATCAATATTTCTATCAATCTAGACATGTGGCAGGGTTATGAACCGCATCCTAAAGCATCTGTGTGTGTGGGCAAGCAAGACTAGAAATCTTATCTAGATTTACATTCAGCAGTGAATTACTTGTTAGAGCAATTGCTTGGACCAGATAAAATAAAGCACATGAAAATTATTTCGTAAACAAGAAAATACACATTTTTCAGGTAGACATTTGTTGTAGTAGAGACAATAAAAAGGAATACATAAATATTAAACTGATCAAAGCAAGTCCAAAATTATGCTTCAATTTTCATTTCTCCAATGTACTCCTGAAATTATGAAGAATTGAGGTAGAGTTCTTCTTCAAATGTTATTCAGACTTCTATCAGTTGTGGAGTGCTAGCTATAGCTAGTCAATGGCAGATATACTTCATGAATAGGCATGAATAAAACTAGAAAAAAATCCTACCCCTTGCAGCTCCTGTCCCAGTGTCTGATTAAGACATCAATGAAAAGATCACACAAAGGAATTTACAACTAATGCATGTGGGAGGGAGGTCCAAAAGGAAGGGGATATATATGTGCATATATATATATATATATATATATATATATATATATATATATACACACACACACATATATATGCATATGTATGCATATAGCTGGCTTCACAAGTGGCCAGGTGGCGCTAGTGATAAAGAACTCACTTGCCAATTCAGGAGATACGAGATGCAGGTCCGATCCCTGGGTCAGGAAGATCCCCTGGAGGAGAGCGTGGCAAACCATTCCAGTATTCCTGCCTGGAGAATTCCATGGACAGAGGAGCCTGGCTGGCTCCAGTCCACAGGGTCACGAAGAGTTGGACAGGACTGAAGCTATTTAGCATAAACACACATAGCTGATTCACTTCCTTAAACAGTAGAGATTAACAAAATATTGTAAAGCAATTATATTCCAATAAAAATTGGATTTATTGCCACAAGCCCTTTCCTTAAAGGGGACATTTGAGGTAAAAATTTAAAAATGAGTAAGGGTTAAGTGAATATGGTGGGAAAATAAAAACAAAAGAAAAAGTTCAATATTGGGAAGGTGTTTGGCAATGACAAGGTAACTGAACATGGCATTGGCACCTGTGAACGAGGAACAGAGAAATTCCCTGCAGATGATGCAAAGGTGGTATGTAAGGACAGAGCCGTCATCCCAAGTACAGTGAGAATCTGATGAATGGTTAAACAGAGTTAAAACAATACGGATTTTTAAAAGATATCGCTCTTCACATTGGAGCAGAAAGAGTGATGGAGGAAAAAATGTATGAATGCACTGAGTAAGAAATTTTCTCACCTTAAAGATGCATGTGATTTTTCAGTAATTAAGAACAGATGGAAGAGATTACTTTTCCAGTACTTTCTAATTCAAGCAGGTACATAGATAATCCTCCACTCCTAGCAACTGAGAGAATGACTTCACCTTAGTTCAATCCTGTTCCATAGTGTTATAGGTATGCTGTGTGTGTGTGTTAACTCACTTCAGTCATGTCTGACTCTTTGCAGCCCTGCAAACTGTAGCCTACCAGGCTCCTCTGTCCATGGGATTCTCTAGGCAAGAATACTGGGGTGGGTTGCTATGCCCTCCTCCAGGGGATCTTCCTGGTCCAGGGATCAAACCTGGGTCTCTTACATCTCCTCCTTTGGCAAGTGGGTTCTTTACCACTAGCTCCCTTGAGAAGCCCCTATATGTATGCTACTATCTACTCAAACATATGGAATGCTGGTGTTGGTCCAATATGCAGCAGATCATTGCATTTCAAATTCTTCTGTAAGCAATGGAATGTGTCAACTGAAAGAACAAAACTTACATAGACTGACTATGTACTACAGAAAAACACAAATTTGGAACTATGTGTCAGTAAATCAAGAGCCACTTTGAAGACAAGCATCACCTTCATAATAGACTCCTAATAAATGATAATGAGAATAATGAATCATCTATTAAAGGTATGATATATACATCTATGTTTTTCCATGATAAAGCAAAAAGACTCATGTGTTCAAAAAATTTTGCATGCCTCTCAGAGAATTTTAGCCCTATTTTATGATTATAGCCTCAGGTTCAAATTATCGGTTTTTAACTATAAATCCAGTAAGAGTGTAGTGTTTACCTAAAAGCATTAAAGAAAGGTTATCTATAGCCAGATAATATTTTTAGTAGACTTGATAATAGAGTAAATAAGTATAGAAATATTCAGACCAAAGGAATGTAGTCAAGAAATCTTCTGTGGATATATTGAAATTGTGTTCAATAAGATTATTCCACCGAAAATTTTTTCCGTGACTGACATACAATATGTGCCTCAAAATACTGTTTATAATAAAACTGGCATAATCTTCTTCAATATTCACAGCTATCAGAAATTACTATAAATTGTGTGTTTTGACTTCTTTGAGTGATCATTTGATTTTTTAAAAGTATATGTATTTATATATCTTTAATTAAGTTAATGTCAGAATTGAAAAACACAATATCATCCAAGTATACAAGAATAGTTTTCAATTGGTTGAAATTACATTAATTCCTGATTCTTTGAAAGAAAATGGGTCTGTAAAAATGTGACATTTTGCAAAGTAAAATAATCAGTTTTGAATATCATGCCTTCATTATTGTATGTCAGTTTGTATCCATTGGCTCTAAAGTTTATTTATAGACTTAAGAGCCTCTTTGGAATCATTTTATGATAGCAGAAAGTTGAATCAATAACTTTGATGACTCCATTGTGTCTTGATTTGACTGGTGGAAGGTTATAAAGGAGACGGGCAGTTTGTCATAAATGTTGAACTCGCACACGCTATGAGCTGTCCTTTTCCCCTAACATATTTTTAAACTTTTATTGGAGTGTAGTTGATTTACAGTGTTGCATTAGTTTCAGGTATACTGCAAAGTGTATCAAATATACATATCTCAAATCTTTTTTAGATTATTTTCCAATACAGGTCACTACAGAGTATTAAGTAGAGTTTCCTGTGCTATATATTAGGTTCTTATTTGTTATCATTTATATAACTAATGTGTATATGTCAAACTTCCAATTTTTCCCTCCCCTTTCCTTACGCAGTATCTCTAAGAAGCACAATGGCAAGGACCATTCAAATGTTCAAACTACTGTACAATTGTGCTCATTTCATATGCTAGCAAGGTTTGTTCAAAATCCTTCTAGCTAGACTTTAGCAATAAATGATCTGAGAACTCCCAGGGTACAAGCTGGGTTCAGGAAAGGCAGAGGAACCAGAGATCAAATTGCCAACATTTGTTGGATCATGGAGAAAGCAAGGGAATTCCAGAAAAGCAACTGCCTCTACTTCATTGGTCTGAGCCACCATGGTTCAGATGGCAAAGTGTCTGACTATGATGTGGGAGACCCATGTTCGATCCCTGGGTCAGGAAAAACCTCTGCAGAAGGAAATGGCTGCCCACTCCAGTACTCTTGCCTGGAAAATCCCATGGACCGAGGAGCCTGCTGGGCTACACTTTCCGCTTCATTGACTATGACTCTACAGAGCCTTTGACTCTGTAGTTGTTCAGTTCTGTCTGACTCTTTTCAACCCATTGGATTGCAGCACACCAGGCTTCCCTGCCCTTCACCATCTCCTGGAGCTTACTAAAACTCATGTCCATTGAATTGGTGATGCAATCCAACCACCTTGTCCTCTGGTGTCCTCTTCTCCGCCCGCTTTCAATCTTTCCCAGAATCAGGGTCTTTTCCAATGAGTCCATTCTTTGCATTAGGTGGCCAAAGTATTGGAGCTCCAGCTTCAGCATCAGTCCTTCCAATTAATATTCAGGACTGATTTCCTTTAGGATTGACTGGTTTGATCTCCATACAGTCCAAGGGACCCTCAAGAATCTTCTCCAAGACCAGAGTTCAAAAACATCAATTTTTCACTGTTCAGCCTTCTTTATGGTCCAACTCTCATATCCATACTTGACTACTGGAAAAACCATAGCTTTGACTAGATGGACGTTTGTTGGAAAAATAATGTCTCTGTTTTTTAATATGCTGTCTAGGTTGGTCATAGCTTTTATTCCAAGGGGAAAGCATCTTTTAACTTAATAGCTGCAGTCAACATCTGCAGTGATTTTGGAGCCCAAGAAAATAAAATCTGTCACTATTTCCATTGTTTCCTCATCTAGTGCCACGAAGTAATGGCACCAGATGCTGTGATCTTCTTCTTTTTTTTTTTTTAATGTTGAGTTTTAAACCAGCTTTTTCCACTCTCTTCATTCACCTTCGCTTCTTGACTGTGTGGATCCCAACAAACTGTGGAAAATTCTTAAAGAGATGAGAAAATCAGATCACCTTACCTGTCGTCTAAGAAACTGTATGCAGGTCAAAAAGCAACAGTTAATACCAGATATGGGGTATTCAGTTCAGTCACTCAGTTGTGTCCTACTCTTTGCAAACCCATGGGCTTCAGCATCCCAGGCCTCCCTGTCCATTACCAACTCCCGAAGCCTACTCAAACTCATATCCATGATGTTGGTGATGCCATCCAACCATCTTGTCCTCTGGTGTCCCCATCTCCTCCTGCCTTCAATCTTTCCCAGCATCAGGATCTTTTCCAATGAGTCAGTTCTTTGGATCAGGTGGCCAAAGTATTGCAGTTTCAGCTTCAGCATCAGTCCTTCCAATGAATATTCAGGACTGATTTCCTTTCAGATTGAAGGTTGGATCTCCTTGTCATCTAAAGGACTCTCAAGAGTCCTCTCTAACACCACAGTTCAAAAGCACCAATAATGGACTGGTTTAAAATTGGTAAAGGAGTACAACAAGGCTGTATACCATCAATGTGCTTATTTAACTTACATGCAGTGTACCTCAAGGGAAATGTTGGGCTGGATAAATCACAGGCTGGAATCAACATTGCCAGGAGAAATATCAACAGCCTCAGATATGCAAATGATACCACTCTAATGGCAGAAAGTGAAGAGGAAGTACAAAGCCACTTGTTAAGGATGAAAGAAGAGAATGAAAAGGCTAGCTAAAAACTCAGCATTCAAAAAATGAAGACTATGGCATCTGGTCCCATCTCTTCATGGCAAATAGAATGGGAAGAAAAATGGAAACAGTGACAGATTCCAACCCCCCCACCCCCACCCTTGGGCTCTTAAATCACTGTGGATAGTGTCTGCACCAATGAATTTTTTTTTTTTTCCACCAATGAAATTAAAAGCTACTTGATTCTTGGAAGGAAAGCTATGACAACCTAGACGGCATATGAAAAAGTAGAGGCATCACTTTTCCGACAAAGGTCCACATAGTCAAATCTATGATTTTTTCCAGTAGTCATGTATGGATGTGACAGTTGGATCATAAAAAATGATGAGCACTGAAGAACTGATGGCTTAAAACTGTGGTGCTGGAGTCGACTCTTGAGAGTCCCTTGAGCTGCAAGGAGGTCAAACTAGTCAATCCTAAAGGAAATCAACCCTGAATGTTCATTGGAAGGGATGATGCTGAAGCTGAAACTCCAGCACTTTGGCCTCTTGATGTAAAGAGCTGACTCATTGAAAAAGACACTGATGCTGGGAAAGACTGAAGGCAAAAGGAGAAGGGGACAACAGAGGATCAGATTTTTAGATAACATCAATGACTCAAAGGACGTGAATTTGAGCAAACTCTGGGAGATAGTGAAGGGCAGAGGTGCCTGTCTTGCTTAAATTCATGGTTTTTCAAAGAGTCTGACTGAAAAGAAATAATTTCCTTATCCCTTAATAACCATGGTTGTTTTCCAAATCTGTAATTCTATTTCTGATCACTAACTATTAGAGAAATATAAATCTATACTACAGTGAGGCATCAGTTCCCACCACTCAGAATATCCATCATTAAATTCTGGAGAGAGTGTGGAGAAAAGGGAACCCTTTATATCACTGGTGGTAATGTAAATTGGCACAGCCACTTTGGAAAACAGTACAGAGGTTCCTTAGAAAAATTAATAGAGCTAACATACGATTCAACAATCCAACTCTGGGCACATATCCAAAGAAAACCATAATTCAGAGATACGTTCACCCCAATGTTCATTGCAGTACTATTTACAGTAGTCAGGACATTAACCTAGATACAATCATACTAACTTTTAAATTTATTTTATCTATTTATTTTTTTGGCAAACCATGAGGCATGTGGGATCTTAGCTCCCTGACGAGGGGTTGAACTCACATTCCCTGCATTGGAAACTCAGCATCTTAACCACCAAACCACCATGAAAGTCCCACTAACATGTATTTTAAACGCATATCTAGGACTTTTAAAAAGTTATTGTAAAGTGACAAGCAAGTCAAAATTCTAATAAATATTTGACATGTTTATAAACTTGTACTTTTCGTTGTCTTTTTTTTTTTTTTTCTTCTTGAAGCACCAAGATGTAGATATGAGGCACCACCCCTGACATTACACTGTGATGAGCATATCATGTCAACTCAGGATTAAAAGATACAACTTTGTCAAAAGTGTCTTTTCAACGCAAATCCAGAAGTTCAATCAAAGCATAAAATATACTGACACTTGTAATAGAACACTTTTTTTTCTTCATTTTGTGCACTATTCAATCACTATTTCTCTATTTCACTATTTCTCTATCACAAATGCCTAAATTTGGTAGTTTCAATAATAATTAAATGTAGCTAATTTATAAAAATTATTTGAGGTATATTTATTCCACATTTTTGATTATCAAGAATCACTATAGTTAACTATATTAAAATGGGAATGAATTCAAAAGTTTGAATGATTACAAAATCCTACACTCCTATTAACGTATTAAATTAATATTGTCTAATCTCCCTAATCTTGTTTTTCTTAGAGAGAAAGATGACAAAATATTTTAACATGAAAAGAAGAATGAGTATCAAACTGGCTGTCCTGAATGTCATGTACAGTCAAAACTGCTAAGGTGTATAAGTTGTACTTTAGTGACCAAAGCAATTTTAATGACATTTATATGAAAAGCTAGATCAACAGAATGATGGCTAGGCAGATTTTCAATGATAATTATTAGGTTATAAACTTGCAGCATGTATTTTGATTTTTGATCATTTTAGAGTATTTAGAGCATATTATAATGGTCTTGTTGATAGCAACTTAGCTGACTGTTCAATTCTTATTTTAAATGTCACTAAGTAAACCCAAACTTATGTAGTAGTCTACATTTTATACAGAAAACTACTTTTTAATTCTATAACCCACTGCAAATGCAGCTCAATATACAAATACCATATCTATTTCTCTGTCTATCCATCTATCTAGCATCTATCTATCTACTTTGTTTTAAAGCAATATCCTTGAGGAATTAGTGAAAAGTTACAATACCTTTATTTGGGAATGCTGAAAATGAAACAATGTAAGTCAATGACTTCTTGAAGGGAACGTAGGTGTAGAGATTGGATCTAAAATTAGGAATCACTTTGAGGGCTGTATCCATTTTGATGCATTAGTGCCCATCCTTAAACCAAATTAATTCACTTCTTAGAACTATAACTCAAAGTTCTGTCAAAAACCTTGCAAACCTAACATTACATGTTCCCATAAGCATTGCACTTCTTACACACCATCTGCACCTGTGTCTATGGTGAAATTACACAAGGAAAATGTAAGCACAGTGGGTAAAAGATAGCCTACAAAGACAGTATAAAGCTCAACTTAGAGCAATTTGGCATTGCTGCATACAGCTGGGAAGTGAAAGCAGCAGATGGGTTATGTTGACTTCCTGAAATCAGAAATGAGATGGTTTATATCTAACAAAAATTTGCATAACCTCTAAGCAAAGGCATTGCAGGCTTTGCAAATGATAGCCAGAAAAATAATAAGGTGACATTCTTGAAAGTATATACTGACAATAGTATAATTGGCAAGAAGTTTGTAGACACAATTCATTACAATTTAATTTTAATTTTTAAAAGAAGAAGGTGCCAATAATTGAGATCAATACTCATTGTATGTCACAAAGCTTACCTTACAAATGAATTTTCTCATCTATGTGTAGAACATATAGGCTATAACTATATAGAATATATAGGCTATAATATAATTGCTAAATATAGCAATTATTTCACTAAAATGGAATATTTCATCAAGTAACTAATAAAAGCTCAAGAGCAGGAATATTTTGCCTGATTTTGTGTGTTTCGCTCTCTACTTTTGCTTTGAGCTATACTGCTGCTGGAGTGTAAGGACAGACAAAAAATGGCTGATATCTGGCAGATTGAATTTACAAACAGTGGTTAACATTGGCTTGTAAAAAGACTTCATAAGAACCCCATTTTCTGATAAGAGTTTGATCAATGATAGAGCAAAGTTAAAGTACATGATATAACTTCTTCCTGAAATAGAATATCTATCTATTACAGAGTGACAATTATATAGTCTCTTCTCAGAGTGCTATATCAAATTAAATTAAATATTTAATTTTGGAAACAGGTGTATCACTTTGTTTCTGTGAGTTATATTCAGGAACTATAATCAGCCTAACTGCTGCAGATCAAAATTTACATAGCTAAGCAATATCCTTTATTTATGAAAAGGAGTCTAAATTTTACAAAATGACTTAAAATATTTTCAAGAGATGCAATTTTAGGGGCCAAGTGTTAGCTATATTATTACTTGATTTCAGTTGCAGTGTAGCTTTTAAACATTTTCTAACTCTTTCCTGCTTTTCATATTTATTTGGTTTTGTGTCACCTCCTGGTGTCTCTGAGAGGATCAGAGAGGCCAGGATCCAATGCTAAGTGGTTTTCTGCATTTATCATTTCCTCCACCTAAAACATTTTGGTATTCCTGGTTTTTATCTTAGTCACTTGAAAATCTATAAAAATGAGATTCCCTCTTTAACTGTCCTTTGATTTCTATGGCAAAAATAACTTTTCCCTGTATCAAGAAGGAAATGTTAGAGGGTATATGACTCTTGTGTAATAAAAAATGTCAAAATACACATTTCTCAAATTAGTTTCATATTCCACAACCGCCCATCTCTGTTTTAATGGTCATTTGGCTGTCTGGAATCAGTATCTCAGCCCATTTGAAACTGTTTAGTCCTTGAGAAAATTGCTCTGCTGTTCTTTCTCAAATGGTTCAAATGGAGCAATCATTTTCAAGGTGATCTTGAGGTTTTTGAAAGAGAAAAAAAATAGACAAAACTTATACTTTCTGAACAGCTATAACAAAGTAAAACACATTTAACGAATACCAAATATGACTTCTCCATTACAGGTGTGTAAAACTTCTCCAAGGTACCTTACAAAGTTCTCATTTCAATATTGACAAGAATCCAGATACTCATTCTCAATTTTAAAATCACACTTACCTTTAAATTAAGAGTAGGTAATTAGCCACATAGCTCAAGAGAGGCTGAAATGCACTCTTGCCACAAATATTTCATCAAAAATTTTAATATTTTATGTTTTATTGTGTCATTGTTTGGCCACAAATATTTCATCAAAAATTTTAATATCCAATGTTTTATTGTGTCATTGTTTGATAAAGAATCATTAAAATGGTTTTGTAATAAAAGACAAGTAAACAAGGATGGATTTAAGATTAAAATGTATACCTTAAATTTAGCTAGAGTATTGAATAAATGGGGACTTCCCAGGTAGCCGTAGAGGTAAAGAACCCACCTGCCAATGCAGGAGGCATAAGAGACACGAGTTTGATCCCTGGGTTGGGAAAATCCTTTGGAGGAGGGAATGGCAAACCACTCCAGGATTCTTGCCTGAAGAATCCCAGGGACAGAGGAACCTGGAGGGCTAAAGTTTTAAGGTCACAAAGAGTTCGACATGACAGAAACTATTTAGCACATACTCACCCATAGACTAAATGATCCTTTTCTCCTAATTGTTAGTTAAGTGATATATTAAAAAAAAAAATCAAAATTAGAACTTTGATGAATTATGTTGAAAACAGAAAGGTAATTTTGAATAGCACTTTCTTTTTACACCTCAAACCCAGGTAGGTTGAATAGGTCCTGAAACAGGAAGCTTCCTTGAATGTCAAAGAAATAAGATTAATGGACAATGAGATATGGACACAAAGAAGAAAAAAGAACATCAAAAATACTTTATCAATTTGACAAATTTGCTGAGAGTTTTCCATAAGATGATACTGGACAAAGGACAGACAATGCATTTTTTTAATATGTAAATGCTGACCTACTGGTAAGGATCCAAAAGACTGCTGCAATGAGTTTTGAAGTTAAGTACAAAAGCTCAGTGATTTATTTAAATTATCAGCCGTGGGTTTAGGAAAGAATAGCTGCAGCAGAGCATTAGTGACTGTATCTTCCTTTTATCTACTTTACTTACGTCCCCAAATTTGCTTTTGCACTCATTATTTTATTTTTGTCAGAGATATTTTATTCTTTCTACCTAAGTTATATTAGATATCATTTAGCTAAATTTCTTTTAGGCTACAACCTACGCCAATATGTTTATTTATATATATATATATATATATATATATATATATATATATATGATTATCCATACAATGGTTTTTTAATCTGTCAAATTTCTTTAATCATGTGTGTGTATTAGTCACTTTATCATGTGTAACTCTCTGTAATTCCACAGACAGTAGCCCAGCAGGCTCTTCTGTCCGTCGGATTCTCCAGGCAAGAGCACCAGAGTGAGTAACCATTCCCACCTCCAAAGGGTCTTCCTGACCCAGGGATCATGCACAGGTTTCCTGCATTGAAGGCAGCTTCTTACCATCTGAGCCACCAAGGAAACCCTTTCTTTAACCACATAGTTCATGAAAAATCTGTTAGCCAAATATTAAATAAATGTCTACCAATCTATACTCCAAGTTTTTCCATATTTTAGCATTCATTTTAGACTTAATTGAATCAATCATTTCATTTTAAAATTAAATAGTTATTTTCTTTTATATTTCATATCATCACAGACTTATATTAATGAGGGTATCATAAAAGTTACCTGGACTTACTTTTTTACTTAGAAAATCTGGTAACTGTGTCCCAGAACATTGGAGACTTATTCAGAGAAACAATTAGTTAAAGGCAGAATTAAATTTGGAGCCAAGATCATAGAAATTATTTTCCAAAGCTTTTCAAGATCATCTCGGAATTTTCTTAGTGCATGCACCTTCTGAGGCAATCTTGGCCTAATGTCTTACCTGTCCGACTTTCAGCATATTGAATGGGAACAGATTAGTTGTGGAGTGTCGGTGTGTGTAAGTACTCATGCTCAGAAACAGACACCACATGTGGGTTTTCTCACTGGAATCTATCACTAGTTATTTTGATAGTCATCTAGATTTCTGGGCTTCAATAAAAGCCTCAACTTCCTCTAGATTTCAACCAGGTGCCCTATAAAAGGACTACTAAAGATAAAATAACTCATTGTAAGCAAGATAGACTTTGGTATTACAGAGAACTAGGTTCAAATTTGTTTCCACTTATTTGTGAATACTGGATTTTAAAGAATTTTCTTACTACTACTCAGATTCAGTTTCTTCAAGACTTTTACTTTTGTATATTTGTTTTAGGTGAGGGTAACTTATCTATTGCCTAATACTCATTAACTACAATGTCTACCAAAAAAAAAAAAAATCAAGTAACATTTCAGAATTTTGTTTCATTTAATTATATACTCTCAAATTACCTCCTTTATGATGTCCTGAATATCCATTGGAAGGACTGATGCTGAAGCTGAAACTGCAATACTTTGGCCACCTGATGCACAAAGCTAACTCATTGGAAAAGATTCTGATGTTGGAAAAGACTGAAGGCACCCACTCGACAGACATGAGCTTGAGAAAGCTCTGGGTGATGGATAAGGAAGCCTGGCATGCTGCAGTCCATGGGATCACAAAGAGTTGAACACAACTGCATGACTGAATTGAACTGATACACTAATGCATGCAAGATATCTGGAAATCTGTAGTGTTGCTTAAAAGTCAACGTTTTATGCCTATGACAGATATATCTGTGAAAATGCGCTTCACAGTTAACAGTAAAATTAAGGAAGCAACTGTAACATTAAAAAAAAAAATACCTTACTTGAGGAGGCAATTCAAGATATTGGCATAGGAATGTCCTAAACTCACATCTTCCCATGGACACAGCAAATGTACAAGTGTATATGGAAGAAATTCCTCTAAAAAGAACTGAAGAACTAGTGGAATACTTGCTCCACAACAAAGGATAAAAGGATGCTCCATATCAAGACAGGTTGGAAAGAGAGAGAGACACTCCTCAAAACTCTGCCTGCAGCATGGTGGCCCACAGTCTGGAGGTATCTAAATAATAAATAGGTAAGTAAATAAATAAAACTGCTCTATGAGGAGATGCAAATCATGTGTTCAATATAGGGTTAACATCTAAATTATATAAAGATATATAAAGAATTCCTACAACACATTATAAAACATGGTCAGGGAACCTGAATAGGTTTGTGGTGTGGTTTTTTTTTTTTTTTTCCAAAGAAGACATATACATGACCAGCAGGCACATGTTCACCATCTCTAATCATCAGGGAAATGCCTGTAAAAATCATAATGAGGTGTTACCTCACAATTGTCAGAATGGCTATCATCAAAAAAATAAGAAACAATAAGTGTTGGCAAGAAGGTCTAAAATGGGAACCTTCATGCACCGTTGGCAGGAATGCAAATTGATACAGTCATTACAGAAAACATTATGGATGCTCCTCTAAAAATTAAAAATGGAGTTATCATATAATTCAGCAATTCCAATTCTAGGTATTTACCTGAAGAAAATGAACATACAAATTTCAATGTTCAATGAACCCCAATGTTCATAACAGCATTATTTTTAATAGCCAAGACATGGAAGCAGCCTAAGCTTCCATCAACAGATAAATAAGATGTGGCATGCACACACACACACACACACACACACACACACACACATATACACAATGAAATATAACTCAGCCGTTAGAATAATGAAATCTTTACTAATATTTATGGACCTTGAGATTACCATGCTAAGTAAAGCAAATCAGATGGAGAAAGACAAATAGCCTATGACTTCACTTATATGTGGTATGTAAAAATAAAACAAAACAAAACCACACTTAAAGATATAGAGAATGAACTCATGGGGCCAGAGGGGAACATGGTTGGGAGTTGTGCAAAATGGGTGAAGAGGACCAAGGGATTCAGTTGCCATATTCCAGTTATAAATAAATCGTGGGGTTGTAATTTATAACATGCAGAATATAATAAACAATATTGTATTAACTTTACATGGTAAAGATTGTAACTAAACATTGTGCTAATTATCTTGCAATGTATAAATGTGGAATCACTATGGTGTACATTTGAAACTAATATAATATTGTAGGACAGTTATATCTTAATTTAAAAAAAATGATAAATTTTAATCAGAACAATCCTATAAGTGTTGCAATATTATATACATAAACAGAGAAGAAAGAAAAGAAAGTGAAGCTGCTCATTCATGCCCAACTCTTTATGACCCCATGGACTGTAGCCTGTCAGACTCCTCCATCCATGGGATTTTCCAGGCAAGAATACTGAAGTGGGTTGCCATTTCCTTCTCTAGGGGATCTACTTGACCCAGGGATCGAACCAGGGTATCCCACACGGCAGGCAGACTTTACCATCTGAGCCACCAAGAAAGTCCAAAGTGAAAGTCATTCAGGCCTGTTTGACTCTTTGTGATCCCATGGACTATACAGTCCATGACATTCTCCAGGCCAGAATTCCGGAGCGGGTAGCTGTTCCCTTCTCCAGGGGATCTTTCCAACCCAAGGATCGAATGCAGGTCTCTCCCATTGTAGGCAGATTCTTTACCAGCTCAGCCAGTAGGAAAACCCAGGAATACTGGAGTGGTTAGCCTATTCTTTCTCCAACGTATCTTTCCAACCCAGGAATTGAACTGGGATCTCCTGCATTGCAGGCAGATTCTTTATCAGCTGAGCTACCAGGGAAGCCCTTGGATACATAGTACATAAAAATGTATATGTGTATTTTATATTTGTGTATATAATTTTTAATTTTCTTTGAAATTCACACCATTTTCCCCCATCTATTTTACTTGACCACGAATAACTGTCAGGAGATATCACTCTGATTATATTAAGTTGTTGGAATTATCAATATTAATCTTTAAAATATAATTAATTTACAATAGAGAAAATTGTATGCTGAAAATCTTCATATGTTGTCTCTTTCATGTTTCACTTCATTGCAGCAGTGACTCTATTCCAAGGCTTTTTGGAAACAGATTTCAAATTTGTTACAGCTCATTTTAAGTTCTAAAAATATAATTGGACTTGATAAAATGAGAACTTTTGCTTTTAGACTCATTATTGAATACTGGCACTTTTAATAGTAATAGAAAGTCATAAGAGTGTCTATTTCCATATTAAAAAAACTGATGACCATTTTGTATTTATTCATATTTACCTAATGTAGACTGAAATACTTGTATATTTAATATTGTATTATTATAGTAAAAAAGTGATAGATCAGAAATATTTATGATGTGTGTAACATATTTTCTAGATCATATAATTACATACACTTATCATGTATTTTCCAATGTTGATCACTTGACAGAACTGGGAGTCAAATTTTCAAGCTATGGTTAGAGATAAAATAATCCATTTTATCATGTAAGAAAACAAACTGTATATAAACCAATAATAATTATTAGCAGTTGTTAATTTCAAAGCTATAGTTTTTCTAGTCGTCATGTATGGATGTGAGAGTTGGATTATAAAGAAAGCTGAGCACCAAAGAATTGATGCTTTTTAATTGTGTTGTTATAGAGAAGACTCTTGAGAGTCCCTTGAACTGCAAGGAGATCCAATCAGTCCATACTAAAGGAGATCAGTCCTCAATATTCATTGAAAGGACTGATGCTGAAGCTGAAGCTCCAATACTGTGGCCACCTGATGTGAAGAACTGACTCATTGGAAAAGATCCTGATGCTGGGAAAGATTGAAGGCGGGAGAAGGGGACGACAGAGGATGAGATGGTTGGATGACTGCACTGACTCAGTGGACAAGAGCTTGAGCAAACTCCGGGAGATCGTGAAGGTCAGGGAAGCATGGTGGGCTGCAGTTCGTGGGGTTGCAAAGAGTCGGACACAACTGAGCTACTGAATTGAACTGAACTTCAAATCTTAGGAAATTCTCTATTGAAAACAGTAACTGACATTTCCTTTTGCTCCTACTCTTCGCTGACACTCTGTATCTTTTTGAAAGCTGATTTCTTTTCCTTTTCCTCTTACTCCTCATCTTTCCTCTTTGTCCTTGTTTTACTTCTCCTATTCTTAATTTTTACATTTTTATTTGAAAGAGGTGAGAAAGAGTAAGCCTTTTACTGAAGTCTTCTGGACTTGACTCTGCTAATCTAACTGCCAAAAATGAAAGTGTTAGTCACTCATCCATGTCTGATTCTTTGTGACCCCATGTAGCCCGTCAGGCTCCTCTGTCCACGAAATTCTTCAGGCAATAATACTGGAGTGGGTAGCCATTCCCTTCTTCAGGGCATCTTCCTGACCCAGGGATCAACCCCAAGTCTCCTGCACTGCAGGCAGATTCTTTAGCATCTGAGCCACCAGATAAGCCCTTGCCACTGCACACACTATCATTTTTTGATGCCAATAATTTATTTTCAGTTTCTATCCAATAATAATTTCAATTTCTAATCAAAAATTCCTAGAACTTTTTTTTTCCTTATTCTTTATTTTGCCACATCTCTCCTCCAGGATAATTTAACAACACTTTGGGTTGTTTTCTTTATTTTCTCTCTTCAATGTTTTTTCTTTCAGTTTTTTCAAGTTTTCTTTTCAAACTTCTGGGTTTAGTTTCTGAGTTGATACCACCATGTTTTGCACCTATCATTGTTTCCTTCCACAAAGTCTTCCTCAAGAAGTTTAATTTAATTAAATTTGCTTGTGTACTAGGGATTCTCAGGTGGGGTCGTGTTAAAGAATCCACCTGCCAATGCAGGAGACACGAGTGACTGCGGGTTTGATCCCTGGGTTGGGAAGATGCCCTGGAGGATACACTGGGGTAGGAAATGGCAATCCACTCCAGTATTCTTACCTGGAGAATCTCATGGCCAGAGGACCATGACAGGCTATACAGTCTTCAGGGGGTTCCAAAGAATTGAACATGACTGAGCATGCATTTGCATCTTTGCATACTTGCATACTAATATGTATGTACAAACATATATTATATATATACATATACAAACATTTTTTTCTATTGTCAGATAATGCTGCATTGTACTTTGGATATTAATTGCTGGAATCTATCAAATTATAAGTGCAAATATTTTTCTGCTAAAACCCCTTCAAAAGAACCCTTCACACTATTTAAGATATTCAAAAGTAAAATCATAACAGAATCATTAAAACACAAGCAGTCATATATTGATATTAATGGTATTGTTATATTCATATGCTTAATAAATATATTAATTCATGAGAAAATATAACAGATAATTATAATGTGATTTAAATGATTTTGCTAATATTGGTCAAATATTCTTTGTTAAAAGACTAACAGACTAAGTATCGCTTAGTAAGCAAATACGATTGAATAGGTTTTCCATGCTAAAAAGCACTACAAAGATATCATAATCTTTCCTCCTGGGAATATATTAAAAGTGCTTTTTAGGTTTAGTATGAACACAAGCTGAGGCATAATATACTTTACATTTACTAAACTTTAGTTGCTTGAGCCATGAACTCTGATAATGTGAATATTTTCTGGGTGACCTCAATTCCTTTTCTTAAGAATAGTTTCTCCAAAATTCTTATTATTATAGATGTTGTTTATGATAAAATATTTGATAGGCTGCTTTCTATTCTTCTAATCTAGATGCTTATTTCTAATAGCAGTGGAGGGAAATGTAATTAAACTGGAAACCATTAAATATTTTATTTTACCTTTATCTACTGTTATTTATGGACTTCCCCGCTGGTTCAGATGGTACTAAATCTGCCCACAATGCCAGAGACCAGTGTTTGATCCATGGGTTGGGAATATACCTACAGAAGGGAATGGCTACCCATTCCAGTATTCTTGCCTGGAGAATTCCATGGACAAAGAAATCTGGAGGGTTACAGTCCATGGGGTCTCAAAGAATTGGACATGACTGAATGATTAACACTGTATTTACAGGGCGTCCCAGGAGGTGCTAGTGGTAGAGAATCCCCTTGCCAATGCAGGAGATTCAGGCTCAATCCCTGGGTTGGGAAGATCGCCTGGAGGGGACATGGCCACCCCACTGCAAGGCTACCATTCCAGTACTTTGATTGGAGAATCCCATGGACACAGGAGCCTGGTGGGCTACAGTGAGACTGCAAAGAGTTGGACACTACTGAAAGAGCAGTATGAACACAGGCACTGTTATTTAGGCAGTGTCTTAGGTCAGGAAACAGTAATATGAATCATACATTTACATGCCAAATGCACAGTCTAAAATTATTGAGATTGCAAGTTGAAGTAAGCATGTGATATCTCTAATTAAACCTATAAACTTCAGAGAGCACATGTGTCTATATGTCAAAATTACATCAAGAATCAAACAGAACTTCCCCCAAAATTTGCTTTACTTAAGACCTCTAGAACTCAGATCTCTAAAATTAAGAAATAGAAAATGAAAATAATGGAATTTCTATCATGCCAGCAGAAAGAGATAGACAGAGAGGAAGAGAGAGAGGAAGAGGAAGAGGGAGAGAGGGTACATAAAATTACATGCACTGAACAGATAATTTTTGGACAGAGATATTGATCTGCTTCAGAAATTTCTAACAGAACATAAAATTACAATCTATCATCAGGGAAAATTGTTCACTATTTGATATAATCTGCCCTTTTTCCTGGCACATTAGTGGAAGAGACAAGAGTTCAATTAATAATAAAAATGCAAAGAAATTCAATATTTTCCTTCACATAAAAACACCATAAAAAGTACTTAAAGAATCTAAAGAATTATTTGCAGGCTTAAGGATATTTTTTTTGAAATATTAATCAATCACTTCAACACACATTTATCTCACACTTAGTATATATACTGGTTTATGCCAGTTATTTTACTCCCTCAAAAAAGTTAAAGTCATTTGTTAGACTAAATACCGATGATTCAGCCAATATTCTCTTCATGAGAGAGATAACTAACTAGATTTCAGTGCTGAATATATGAGGAGAAATAGGAAATAGAAACACGTCAATTGGCCATCAGAACAATAAAATTCAGGATATTTCAGTTAAGTTTTATTTTAGGGTTCACTAGGAAATAGTAAACCACTCCAATATTCTTGCCTGGAGAATCCCATGGACACAGGAGCCTGGTGGGCTACAGTCCATAGGGTCGCAAAGAGTCAGACTTGACTAAAGTGACTTAGCATGCATACAACTTTGTTTAATTTTATTTTTTAACAATGCACCATCTGGGATGCCAAGAGAAGAAAATTTTCTTATATATCCACATTATAATAGAGTTTATTTCTATTCCTTGATGAAATGTTCTCAAAATTTTACTACTAAATGAATTCTTTTCCCAGTCACTTCACAGGTATAAAAATGTTCAAGGAAAGTAAACAAGTGACATCTAATTTATCACAGTCCTGTCAGTGTCTTTTGCTAGTAAACTTTGTTTTGAAACTCTGTGAACTAAAAAAAAAAAAAATGCTCTTTTATGATGACAACAAATTTAAAAAGAATCTCAAAGAACAGTGTTGCTTAATAGTGTTTATATTATCTTCCATCAAAATTTCATTAAAGACAAAAAACAATTAAATGTAAAAGAAAACTTTATGCATTTGTTATTGTATGATATGTCAGTTGGAAGTGAAATAAGCATGTGTATAAGTAAGTGATGACTATGAGAGGATAAGAGAATAATGGGGCATGGGGCTTACATCTTATCAGCTCCAATGTGTGAAGTGAGTATTATTCCATTTTATCTGGTCACATCCTTGTAATATCAGATGCAGAACAACCGATGATAAGTAAAAGTTCTGAGCCTCACAAGCTGGGTATATTCCTTAGAAATGCCTCCATCTTTCACCACCACTCATGAAAAATAAATAGCAGAATGGGGTACTGTTATGACTACAAAACATGCAGCGACATTCTACATTTCACAGACCTTACCAACATTTTAATGAAATAACCTCTATGATCTGCTGACCAAGGCTAATACAAAGGTTTTTAATCTGTCTCACAATTATCAGGACTGTAAGTAGATACCTATGACCCTGACCCTGAGAAATAAGATGTGGAGCCATCCTGAAAGACATTGGCAAGGGACAAAACTCATGTCTAAACGATCAGCTCATGGTCACCTGAAATTTGACAAAACTGATTCAAATTTACTCTGGAGCTAAGTACATTGTAAAAGCCTTGGCTCTCTATCAAAGGTGTGATATTTAAACAGCATAGTGACTCTAGTTAATGATACTGTAGTGTATGTCTGAAGGTTGATAAGAGAATAGACCTTCAAATCTCTCAGCACAAGACAAAAATTGTTACTATGTGTGGCGAGGCATGTTAACCGGACTTATTGTTGTGATCATTTCACAGTATATGCAAATATCTAATTAAGTTGTATAACTGAAGCTAATATGATATTGTGCTACTAAAATTTTTTTTTTAATATGTGAAGTTTGAGAAAGTTAGGAAAAACAGGAAATGAAGGGGTAGTATCCAAATCATTAAGTACAATATAACTTACACCCAAGGGGCTGTTGTCCATCATGTGCCCATGTTAAGATTTATAATTACCTGGGAGGAGGAAAATATCCTGAATGGCCCACAGGACTTGTGGTCAATATTAGTAAAATGTTTTTTATTGTTTTTCATTAAAAAAAAATAAAACAAACAACATTTAGTTCCCAGTAATTGGATTCTGCTCTAGAGAATATATATTTTCAGTACAGTTCAGTTGCTCAGTCATGTCCGATTCTTTGCTACCCCATGGACTGCAGCATGCCAGGCTTCCCTGTCCTTCATAATCTCCTGGAGCTAGCTCAAACTCACATCCATTGATTCAGTGATGCCATCTGACCATCTCATCCTCTGTCATCCCCTTCTGCTTCTGCCTTCAACCTTTCCCAGCATCAGGGTCTTTTCTAATGAGTCAGTACCTGGCATCAGGTGGCCAAGGTAATGGAGCTTCAGCATCAGGCTTTCTAATGAATACTCAGGACTGATTTCTTTTAGGATTTACTGGTTTGATCTCCTTGCAGTCTAAGGGACTCTCTAGAGTCTTCTCCAACATCACAGTTCAAAATCATCAGTTCTTAAGCACTCAGCTTTCTTTATAGTCCAACACTCACATCCACACATGACTACTGGAAAAACCATAGCTTTGACCAGACAGACTTTTGTCGGCAAAGTAATGCCTCTGCTTTTAAATATGCTGTTTAGGTTGGTCATAGATTTTCTTCCAAGGAACAAGCATTCTTTATTTCATGGCTGCAGTCACCTTCTGCAGTGATTTTGGAGCCCAGGAAAATAAAGTCTTCCACTGTTTCCATTGTTTCCCCATTGATTTACAATGAAGTGATGGGGCCAGATGCCATGATCTTCATTTTTAGAATGCTGAGTTTTAAACCACCTTTTTCATTCAATTTACAGCATTATAAAACTTGGTATAAAGGTTAGGTAGACAAATAGAAAATCAATTATAGGTAGCAACTCCAAATTTCCAGGTGGTAAATCAAACTGATGTTAATAAAATACCAAGAGAATAATATTAAATTAAAAAGATGCACATGTGGAGTTTCCCTGGTGGCTCAGTGGTAAAGAATCTGCCTGCCAATGCAGGAGACACTCGTTCAGTCCCTGGTCCGGGATGATTCCACATACAGAGAATAACCGAGTCCATGAGACACAGTTATTGAGCCCCTGCTCTAGACCCCAGGAGCCACAACTACTGAAGCCCATGCACCCTAGAGCCTCTGCTCCATAACCTGAGAAGCCACCACAATAAGAAGCCCACACACCACCACAAGAGAGTAGTCCACAAGGCTCCTCTGTCCATGGATTTCCCGGGCAAGAATCCTAGGGTGGGTTGCCTCTTCCTTCTCCACGGGATCTTCCCAACAGTGGGATCCAATCCAAGACTCCTGCATTGCAGGCAGATTCTTTACTGCTGAACCACCAGGGAAGTCCCCTGGAAAGGAAAGATGTATTTAAGTTTTCTGCACTCTGAAATTTAGATTTAGTGACAGATTTCTTGGGAATTTAGACATTCTTTGTAGTATAATCATTCAGAAGAATATGAACGATAGGTCTATCACAGATTTGAGATAGGACGCCTGTACTACCAAGGATTGCAATTGGTGAAAAAAATCCAGCCTGTTTAAGAACATTGGATATAATTTTTAATTTCTCATCAATACTTAAAGGCAATATCAAGCAAGTTATATATGCAGGGAAAAAAATCTAAGTTTTACCTTTCTCAGTGTGTAATGATAATTGGGTTTAAAATTGTCACATGCAATTTTTAATTCAAACTCCCTTATAGAAATAGTTCCACACTGAGCCCTAAGGTGACAAATAGTCCTCTTGATCTTTTATTATCATACAACAATCAAAATCAGTTAAAACAATAAGGGATTTCAAGGGGAAAATAAAGGTTTCTCTGTGCCATAATCACTGCTTTTAACATTCTAGGTAGATCAATAAAGCAACCAGATAGGACATATCAACTCACTGTGAAACACTGGCATATAGATCAGGTATTCATAATGTTACAAACCCATGTTAGGCATTATTATAAATTGAAAATGCCATAGCCCCAGACTTAGGCAGGCCCTACACAAGGCTGAATTCAGCAAATGCATCATTTTCATTACCAATGCACCTGGTGTACAAGCCCAAGTTTTACTGGTATCATAATGATAGCAATCCCCCTTCTTTGTCTTAAATCAAACTTATATTAACACTGTCTCAGTGCTACAATTTATATGGAAGGAATCCAAAGTGGCCCATTGATTAAATTCTACTAGTTGCCAACCTGATGTCTTAAATCAATGATATACTATTAATCAGCTTAACTGGATATTGAAATGAATACTCTAGATTTCTTTTTGTCATGTATATGGAGCAAGTATGAGTTATAAACACAAATAAATCCATAACATGCAACCAGTGACAAATTCATTATGATCCAGTATATGAGAAAGTGAAAAGTGAAAGTGAAGCCTCTCAGTTGTTTCCCACTCTTTGTTACTATATGGACTGTAGCCTACCAAGCTCCTCCATCCAAAGGGATTTTCCAGGCAAGAGTACTGGAGTGGGTTGCCAGTTCCTTCTCCAGGGGATCTTCCCAACCCAGGGATTGAACCCAGGTCTCCTGCAATTGCAGGCAGACGCTTTACCATCTGAGCCACCAGGGAAGCCTATATATGAGAACTATGTTTAAAGATCTGACAATACACCTAGCCCCAACTGCCTCTTTGCATAAGGTAAATAAATCCTGTATCCGTAGACTCCTATTTTTATGATTATATTGGTACACAAGCAGTGCAAATTAACATAGTGGAACACAGAGCACGAATAATTCCAGCATAACATCAATTTGAATTTGGGAATATATTTCTTAGAGTGTCCAAGTAGATGAGCATACCAATGCATCAAGTCTTTAGCAGAATCATAAGAGAGTTAAAAACAATACTTTCTAAAATTAGAGATGGAAAGAATGATCATGTTAATCAAGTTTATGTATCCGTTACTTAGATACATAAACATAAGATTCCATAAACTAGCAGCGACTAGGACAGCCATTTATGAAATGGATGATATATAACACTAAAATTAACCATAATAAGACAAGCTGAATAGCACACAATGGTAAACTGGGAAATATATATCTCATACAAGGCTTCACTTCGGGCCACTTTTGCTAAAGTCCTTTGTCAGTTGATTGCATAGAGTAATATGAACTAGCCTGGTCTCTTCCAGCATTTTTGAAGCAAGATTGCTAGTAACTATTAAATTTCAGTATTACCTAATCTTTGTCCATAGTAAACAAGTGGGACCTAATTAAACTTAAATGCTTTTAAACAATAAACAAAACCAACAGCAAAACAAAAGGACAACCTACTAAGTGGGGCAAAACATTTGACAATTTATATGACTGATAAAGGGTTAACATCAAAAACATATAAACAATTCACACAACTCAGCACAGCTTAAAAGAAAAAAATTAAAAATGAACGGAAGACTGAACAGATATTCTTCCAAAGAAGAAATACACATGACCAGCAGTCACATGAAAAGATGCTCAGCACTACTAATAATCAGGGAACTGACAAACAAAAGCAAAATAAGATGTCACTTCGCATTCATCAGAATAGCTATTATCGAAAAGAACACATGTAATAAATGTTGGTGAGGATGTATAGAAAAGAGAACTCTTGCACATTGTTGGTGAGAATGTAACTTGGCATAGGCACAGTGGGAAACAGTGTGGAGTTTTCTCAAAAAAAACAGTGATAGAACTACCGATGACTCAGCAATTTCACCCCTTCATACATATCTGAAAAAGCAAACCACTAATCCAAAAAGATACATGTATCCCAGTGGCAATAAGCATTATTTACAAATGCCAAGACATAGAAGCAACCTAAGTGTCCATCAACAGAAGAATGGACACACACACTAAAATACTACTTAGCCATAATAAAGGATGAAATGAAGCCATTTGTAACAACATGGATGCACTTGGGGATACTATGTTAAGTGAAATAAGTCATAAAGACAAATATTGTATGATATCACTTACATGTGAAATCTAAAAATACAACAAACTAGTGAGTATAACATAAAAGAAGCAGACTCACAGGAAACAATAAAGTGCTTACCATAGTGGCGAGTGAAGGTGGGAGGACAATATGGAGATAGGAGATTAAGAAGCACACACAATTATATATAAGATAAATTATAAGGATATATTTTATAACACAGGGGATATAGCCAATATTTGATGACTATAAATGGAGTATTATTTTTAAAAATTGTGAATCACTGAAAACTGTACATCTGTAAAATAATATTGTAGATAAACTAATACTCTATACTTCAATTTTTAGAAACATGTTAAAAAACTCTTTAGTATTACCTAATGATTGTTGAAAAGATTGGACATTATTCATTGATGGATTATTCATTATTAATTTAGACATTTTCTAAAAGTGCAAAAATTAAAATAATTTGTATCTGTGATGAATATTATAATCTGCAAGACCAGGAGGGAATGTTAGGGCCTATATTAACAATGAAAGCTGCAGTTTTATTCATGTGATTAAGTATCACTTAAATGAGAAGATTGAAGGCATTTTTAAACCTGTAACCCACACTCCTCAACTCACTTCTACTCAATCTTCTTCAGTATTCTCAATCATACAGTATTCTGCTTTCTATAAAACATGATTATAAAAGAATACAATAATTCTTAGTGGAGGGGCAAATCACCAGTAAGATGCATCCTAGTCTACAGAAGAGAGCTATGTTGATACACCTGGCCTGGGTGATTTTTCCCTGTGCTCAAGTTGAGTGGACTTTATGACATTTGAGAGTTGTTCAGGATGTTGCTATTACGCAAAGTAAAAAGAACATCTGTCCTTCCAATGAACACCCAGGGCTGATCTCCTTTAGGATGAACTGGCTGGGTCTCCTTGCAGTCCAAGGGACTCTCAGATGTTGAAGCTAGAACTCCAAAACTTTGGCAACTGATGCGAAGAGCTGACTCATTGGAAAAGACCCTGATGCTGGGAAAGATTGAGAGCAGGAGGAGAAGGGGACGACAGAGGATGAGATGGTTGGATGGCATCACCGACTCAATGGACAAGGGTTTGGGTGAACTCCGGGAGTTGGTGATGGACAGGGAGGCCTGGCGTGCTGCAGGTCATGGGGTCGCAAAGAGTTGGACACGACTGAGCAATTGAACTGAACTGAACTGCTATTGCTCCAACATCAGTCACCAGATCAAGGTGTAGAATGGATGCCATTACCACTGGACCTTAGAAGTAGCAAACACTGAAAACTGAAGCTGTAAAAAGTTTTAAGTGGAATAAAACTTGACAGATGCCTTTAATCTATTCTGATATCTTCACTATAGTAGCCAATTGACTTTGAAGGCAATTGAATGTATGAGCTAATCTTCCAATGTAGGATAAAATACCCATGGGTCTGATTTTGTTTTATGTTGTGTGCTTCCCAAGAAACTCAAATGTGTTGCTGAGAAAACAGAATGGCAGTGGTTTGGAGATGGTGACAATGTAGGGGACACTAAGCTGTGCTCTCCACTACTGAGCACAAGGTCTATGTCAGCGGGAGGAAGGAGAAACACAGCGGCTAATTGGAGAAGCAAAAAGGAAGTATTGTTCTCAAAGGACACCTGACATTACGGCAGAGAGAGAAGGTGATGGAGAAAAGCATTTAGTCTGTAATCAACAGAAAAAAAAATTCTTATAGAGAGACGGTGCTTTTACTCAGTGCAAGTCTTCATGAGTAGGAGAGTTGGATATCTGGGCTAGACATCTGGATTAATCTGAAATTAAATACAAGGCAGGGAATATGCATATGCGGAACCAGTGATTCTCACATTTTAAGCAGCTTGCAATAACCTGGGAAGACTGCTTAAGTGGACATACTGGTTCTGGAAATCTGGAGCAGCTCCAAGATTTTCTGTTTCCTATAATCCCCTCACATGAGGCCAAGGCTGCTGGTTTGTGGGAAATGATTTTGGTAGCAAGGTTAACGGCCAAATGATGTATAGGTTTATACTGTGGGGGGGAAGGCAGAAATGAGGAGGATGTGCTAAGTTCCTTTAGTCATATCCAACTCTTCCTGACCCTATGGATCATAGCCTGCCAGGCTCCTCTGGGGTTCTCCAGACAAGAATACTGCAGTGGGTTGCCACGCCCTTCTCCAGGGGATCTTCCCAACCCAAGGATCCAACCTGCATCTCTTGTGTGTCCTGCATTCTTTATCACCAGCGCCAAGAATGGTCAAAAGACTAATCTCAGACTGCCAGAAAGGATGCAAGATTTACATTATCACACTCTCTAAATGATTGGTGAACTGCTTAAGGGGAGAAATCACGCAGAATTTTAAAACTTTTTATTAACTTCAAGAATGTCTGTTTGATTCAATGAAGGTTCCAAATAAATACTTCTTCTTTGATTAATTCATAAGTGTGTGCTTTTTATCTAAACAGAAAATGTATTTGTTCATGTGGATTGCATTAAATAATAAGCTAAATAATAAAGCAGTCATTGCATTTTTAAACAAGTGTAACTTATTCATTACTCTGAATTAATATTATGCCACTTTTAGTGATTTGGTTTCATTTTTATATTTGTTATAGCCACTTATCACAATTTTAATTATAACCAATTTAATTTAATTAATTTTCCAAATACACTTCATTATAATGCAGCACAGAAATTGCCCTCAAGATAAATGGTACATGGAAACAGTTTAATATATAACTTCATATTTCAAAATATATTTATTTGTGTAGTTATCATGAATCAATCTGTACAAAACAATTGTTTATATTATATAAATTCATATAACAATTTTTTTTTAAATATACTGTGCTAGTTGCTCAGTCAAGTCTGACTCTTTGCAACCCTCTGGACTATAGCTCTCCAGGCTCCTCTGTACATGAAATTCTCCAGGCAAGAATACTGGAGTGGGTAGCCATTCCCTTCTCCAGGGAATCTTCCCGGCCCAGGTATTGAACCCAGGTCTTCTGCACTGCAGGCAGATTCTTCACTGTCTGAACCACCAGGGAACAGAATTTCTAGTAAATATAATTACTGATAATATTGAATAATTACTCTTAAGTCAAATAAAAGTTGAAACTAGCATCCACAGATAAGTGTTAAATTAGTATATTGCTTTATCCAATGTCTTTTCTTTTGTCCTATTTGTTTGGTGGGATTATATTCAATCTTATTTGATTAAGCACATATTTACTGCACAATTTTTTATCACTGGTGCATTACATATTATGCTCTGGGGGCCCAGTGATGAATTACAGTTTCTGGTATTATTCACACTAGAATCATATGGAGGTAATGACCTCTCAGCACTAGCTAGAGTGCACAGCACTCTATATAAGCAGTGTTACAGTGGAACAAAGTGATAGGGAGTGCAGGTAATTGACATCATTTCATTCATTAGACTGTCAAGTATTCAAGAAGAAATTAGTGTCTTTAGTATGAACTGAACTTTAAAGATAAATAAGAAAATGCATCACTCACAGTTCTGAAGACTGGAAGTATGAAATCAGGGAGCCAGCATGGCCAGGTTCTGGTGAGGGTCTTCATTCTGGTTGCAGATCCCTGACTCCTCCATCTATCCTGCAGGGTGGGAAGATGAGGAAAGAGCAATCTGGGGTCCCTTTAATAAGAACACTAATCCCATTCATCTCATTCACCCCATTCATGAGGGTTCCACTCTCATTACCTAATTACTTTCCAAAGTTCCCACCTCCAGAGACATAGACTGGGGTTAGGATTTCAACATATGAGTCTTTGGGGGACATAAACTTTCAGTACATAACAATCAGTTCAGTTCAGTTGCTCAGTCGTGTCCGACTCTTTGCAACCCCATGAACCCACAGCACGCCAGGCCTCCCTGTCCATCACCAACTCCCAGAGTTCACCCAAACCCATGTCCATTGAGTCAGTGATGCAATCCAACCATCTCGTCTTCTGTCATCCACTTCTCCTCCTGCCCTCAAACTTTCTCAGCATCAGGGTCTTTTCCAGTGAGTCAGTTCTTCGCATCAGGTGGTCAAAGTATTGGAGCTTCAGCTTCAACATCCATCCTTCCAATGAACACCCAGGGCTGGTCTCCTTTAGAATGGACTGGCTGGATCTCCTTGCAGTTCAAGGAACTCTCAAGAGTCTTCTCCAACACCACAGTTCAAAAGCATTGATTCTTCTGCACTCAGCTTTCTTTAAGTCCAACTCTCACATCCATACATGACTATTGGAAAAACCATAGCCTTGACTAGACAGACCTTTGTTGGCAAAGTAATGTCTCTGCTTTTTAATGTGCTATCTAGGTTGGTCATAACCTTCCTTCCAAGGAGTAAGTGTCTTTTAATTTCATTGTTGCAATCACCATCTGCAGTAATTTTGGAACCCAGAAAAATAAAGTCAGCCACTGTTTCAACCACTGTTTCCCCATCTATTTGCCATGAAGTGATGGGACTGGATGCCATGATCTTAGTTTTCTGAATGTTGAGCTTTAAGCTAACTTTTTCACTTTCCTGTTTCACTTTCATTAAGAGGTTCTTTAGTTCTTCTTCACTTTCTGCCATAAGGGTGGTGTCATCTGCATATCTGAGGTTATTGATATTTCTCCCAGCAATCTTGACTCCAGCTTGTGCTTCCTCCAGCCCAGCGTTTCTCATGATGTACTTTGCATATAAGTTAAATAAGCAGGGTGACAATATACAGCCTTGAAGTAATCCTTTTCCTATTTGGAACCAGGCTGTTTTTCCATGTCCAGTTCTAACTATTACTTCTTGACCTGAAACAGATTTCTCAGAAGGCAGGTCAGGTGGTCTGGTATTTCCATCTCTTGAAGAATTTTCCACAGTTTATTGTTATCCACACAGTCAAAGGCTTTGGCATAGTCAATAAAGCAGAAATAGATGTTTTTCTGGAACTTTCTTGCTTTTTCAATGATCCAGCAGATGTTGGTGATCTCTGATTCCTCTGCCTTTTCTAAAACCATCTTGACCCTCTGGAAGTTCACGGTTTACGTATTGCTGAAGCCTGGATAAAGATATGGGAAGGAAGTATATTAGACAAGCAGCATGGTGGAACTGAAGCAGAGCTAGAAAAGAAACTTGGGAGCAGAGTGACATATAGAGCCAATATCAGTATGTCTTCTGAAAGTCTGATAAATGTATCTTGCTTGTGTTTGTAATAAACAAAGAAAGTCAGAGCTATTACACTGGCCATGATTCTTTAATTATAATTATTACTATATTTTTGTTCTGATATTTCCATGTAATTATAATATTCACAACCACATGAATTTGAAAACTTCAGGCAGAACTGACTTTGAACTGGAAAATGAGATGTCATTCAACCACAAGAAGGGCTTATTATTGGTTTTTTTTTTTTTTTCTTTTATCATTGTAGAATCATTATGTCATCTTAGGAGATGGAACAATACCAGGTGTTTCCATTTAGTCAATTACAGTGATGAAAATGGAAGTATCAAATTTTGGTGTGTTCTGATTCTGATCATTAGCAGGGTAAAAGATGGATCAGGTGGTCATTTTAGGGCTGGGTCTAGTAAAGAGTGACATAGTGTCAGAGCCCACTTGATACAAAAGAGTATTCAGGATTCAAAATTGTGTTGTGCATATGGAACATAAAGCTTTATATGCTGAAAGGGTATAAAGGAAAAGTTGAACAAATTTATGAGCTTAGTTTCTCATTAAGTATAGTTTCTCAAAGGAGAATTAAAAAGTGTCATGGGCAAGAGCTGACTGGAAAGCCAGGATCCTGAAGGGCCAGGAGTTATCATAAATTCTGGGGGAAGGTGGTGGTGGAATAGGTAAAAATTGGGACTTAGAGTATCTTGGCTAATAACTTAGCTTGGGGCTGAAATCATTTTACACAGCTGATTTTTCTGCACTAATTTTTCTTCAGCATAATAAGAGAAGGATCTGTCTATAGTGAATATAGAGATGATCAACTAAGCCTTCACATTGAAGTAATCTGGGAAAACATCTAGGAAGTGTTAATACCCTGCCCTACTGCAGATCAATTGAACCAAAGTCTCAGAAGAGGACATGTTATTTTTAAAAGCTCCCCAGATGATTCTTGTATACTGCAGGATTAGAAACTACTAATCCAATTGATTAAGAAAGTGAATGCAAACCAAAAATTCTCAGAAGTTGTAGTTAAAAAATTCGTCTCTCTCCATGTATTCAATATGATGTTCCTAAAGACTGATTACTCTGTGGTAAAGTGAAAGTGGTAATCTTTTTCTGGAATAAATAAAGAACTCTAATTAATCAATCAGAACAGAAATACAATGTAATAGAGCACTGGATGATGGATATGACATACTGTTCAGAATTGAAGAAAAAAGTGTCCAATGAAATTATTATAAGATGCTCAATCTCACTGGTAATCAAGGCAATGACATTTCACACTAAAATATTTCATTGTCATAGATGTGGCATATATTTGAGAGTTTAAAGAGTTTAACAATATCTTAGTAAGAATATTGGGAAAATGAATACATTTATACTTTTGGCTGAAACACAGGTTATTAAAAATTGGTGGAAATTTTGATAAACTATATTGAATTAAATATGTAAATGCCATAAAAGAGAGTGATTGTATTCCTGGAAAAATACTCTGTAAAAATATTTAACACATTCACTCAAGATGTTCAGTATAAGAACATGTGTCCTATTGTAACAGAGAAAATCTAGAAATAACCTAAATTGTCATAAGATATTAGGTATATATTTTGTTATATTCATACAAATGAATTAAATAAATGAACAATGGTTACATATGTCAGCATAGATATATCTTATATACAAATAGGAGTGTTTGAGTGTGTGCACCCTCACCTTAGGTGAACAACTTTGGGAGTCTTCATATATATATATGAAAGTGAAAGTGTTAGTCGCACAATTGTGTCTGACTCTTTGGAACCCTATGAACTGTAGCCTGCCGGGCTCTTTTGTTCATGGAATTCACCAAGCAAGAATACTGGAGTGGGTTGTCATTCCCTTCTCCAGGAATGCATATGTGTGTGTGTGTGTGTATAAAATTATATACATTAGCTCATGAAAGAGGTACTACCCAGGTACCAAAAAGTGTTAGATCTGTCAAGGTGCAAAACGATGGTATCAAGAAAGAGTAATGGGAGGTTAAGTGTATCTTAATACTTTATTTCTTGAAAAAAAATTGAAGCAAGTGTTAAAAATGTTAAAATTTCTTTTAACAAATGAATTTTGCTATTATTTTATGTGTTTGGGATGTTCATAATCAAATACAATTTTAAAAAACAGTTTTGGACAGCTCTTGGAGGAAATTGAAAATCAATACTATTCTTAGTGCAGCAGTGTCCTGCGGGTTCAGCATAATGAATATGTGTGAGGGGAGCCCAGCAACATCAATGTTATTTTACAGAGATGCCACAGAACATTGGGATTTTTTGCTTCTCTTAAGTTTCAGTGATCTCTGCTGAAATTTTATTCGCACTAAAAATTAAACTTCTTGGGTGAGGATTTTTGTCTGTTTTGTTTATCATAAGTAATGTATTAACATTTCCTGGCTCATTATTATTCCTTAAATATTTCTGAATAATAATACTCTATTTTGTTTGCATTGAAAGTCTCCAATTTCATATATTAATGTGAAAAGTTCTGCCAGTAGAAAGGCATGCACATTTTTAAAAACAATATCATAGGTATACTGTCAAGTGACATTTAAAAGTAACAACTAACTTGTTCCAATTTGTAATCAATGAATTATGATTACAATGAATCAAGAACAGTTCTGTGATTATCTGTAGATCAGTTGCTCAGTTATGTCCAATTCTTTGCTGCCCCATGAACTGCAGCATGCCAGGCTTCCCTGTCCTTCACCATCTCCTGGAGCTTGCTCAAACTCACGGCCATTGAGTCAGTGATGCCATCCAATCATCTCATCCTCTGTCATTCCCTTCTCCTCCTGCTTCCAATCTTGTCCCCCATCAGGGTCTTTTTCAAAGAGTCAGTTCTTCCATCAGGTAGCCAAAATACTGGAGCTTCAGCATCAGTCTTTTCAGTGAATATCCAGGACTGATTTTCTTTAGAATTGACTGGTTTGATCTTGCAGTCCAGGGAACTCTCAAGAGTCTTCTCCAACACCACAGTTCAAAAGCATCAATTCTTCAGCACTCAGCTTTCTTTATAGTCCAACTCTCGCATCCATACATGACTACTGGAAAAATCGCAGGTTTGACTATATGAAACTTTGTTGGCAAAGTAATGTCTCTGCTTTTTAACATGTTGTCTAGGTTGGTCATAGCTCTTCTTCCAAGGAGCAAGCATCTTTTAGTTTCATGGATGCAATCTTCATTTGCAGTGATTCTGGAGCCCAAGAAAATAAAGACTCACTGTTTACATTGTTTCCCCATCTATTTGCCATGAAGAGATGGGACCAGATGCCATGATCTTAGTTTTTTGAATGTTGAGTTTTAAGCCAGCTTTTTCACTCTTCTCTTTCACCTTCACCAAGAGACTAGTTCCTCTTTACTTTCTGCCATAAGGGAGGTGTTATCTGTGTATGTGAAGTTATTGATATTTATCCTGGCAATCTATTTCAGCTTGTGCTTCATCCAGTCTGGCATTTCTCATGATATACTCTGCATGTAAGTTAAATAAGCAGGGTGACAATATCCAGACTTGACGTACTCCTTTCCCAATTTGGAACCAGTCTCTTGTTCCATGTCTGGTTCTAACTGTTGTTCCTTGACCTGCATATAGGTTTCCCAGGAAGCAAGTAAGGTGGTCTGGTATTCCCATCTCTTTAAAAATCTTTCACAGTTTGTTGTGATCCACACAGTCAGAGGCTTCAGCATAGTCAATAAAGCAGAAATAGATGTTTTTCGGGAATTCTCTTGCTTTTCCTATGATCCAATGGATGTTGGTAATTTGATCTCTGGTTCCTCTGCCTTTTCTAAATCCAGCTTGAACATCTGGAAATTCTCTGTTCAGGTAGTTTTGAAACCTCAGTTGGAGAATTCTGAGCATTACTTTGCTAGTATGTGAAATTAGTGCAATTGTGACGTAGTTGTGCACAATTGTTCAACTGTGTGTGCTACAGTCCATGGGGTGCAAAGAGTTGTTCACCACTTACAGACTGAAGAACAACAACATTGTGCTGGATTGTCTATAATTAACTATTTATCACCTCGTATTTTTCGAAAACAGGAAACTATGTTTTCGAAAATCACTTTCTAATATGGTCGGCATTAGAATTTTCCTCTATGGTCAGGGATTAGAATTTGCTGTGAGAGCGAAATTTGGAAGATGGAAGAAAAGAAGAAATTATTTGTTTCTGGAGACTGTTGTGCTAAGGGTCAATGGCATCAGGCTCACTTTTTACCACTTTGCACTCCCTTTCTTCTTGGAGAGACTTTCCAGACTTCTCCCTAAACTTCTTTTAAAAGTCTTGGTGTACTTTGCCCAAGTTCATTTCCTCTTTCTGCCCCAGTACTCAAACGCTCTAATCTACCTGCTGCCTCATTCTTCCAGCTCTTCCCCATCTATGGATACCCTCATTCCTAACCTTTACCCTGTATTCCCCTCATGCTTGCAGTGGCTGTTTTCCTGAAAGAACCTAGAATGACCATATGTTAATGGTGCCTCTAGCTTTAAGTGGACTTGAATCTTGTTTATTCCAAGAATCCCGATGGCTTAGCAACATTTGGATATCTGTTGGTAAAAACTCATCAACAGCAGTTCATGTGCCCTTCCTCCTCAAATAAGACCTGAATAACTAATTGATGAAAACTCTATCAAAGAGGTTTCAGTAAACAGATGAGGGTAAAGTGAAAGTCGCTCAGTTGTGTCCAATTCTTTGCGACCCCACGGACTATATCCTGCCAGGCTACTCTGTCCATGGAATTTTTCAAGCAGGAATATTGGAGTGGGTAGCTGTTCCCTTCTCCAGGAGATCTTCCCAGCCCAGGGATCAAACAAAGATAGATATCCTGCATTGCAGGTAGATTCTTTACCATCTGAGCCACCAGTGAAGCCCAAGAACACTGGAGTGGGCAGCCTATCCCTTCTTAAGGGCATCTTCCCAACCCAGGAATAGAACAGGTGTCCCAAACATGCAGGTGGATTCTTCACCAGCTAAGCTACAAGTGAAGCAATAATTAGATACTATAATGCTTAATTTTAAGTATGTCTTCTGTCATATATTACCACCCACTGGATATGAATCTCTTTAAATAGATATTTATCAAAAATATTAGTCCCTTCTTAAAATATGAATTGTGAATAGCTTTTAAATATCAAACTCTATGGGATTCTAAATGCAATGATTCTGATTTTCTTCTACACAGAGAGCTTTATTTTAACACATTTATTAAGATTTGTATATGTGTTGGGGCATAGTGTTAGTATTATAGCAAATTAGTATCAATATAAAATACATTATTGATTTTTATTCTTTAAGATGATCCATTAATTGAGTGAAATAATTGTGAATAAGTGATCATAATTCAAAAAGATGCCTTATTAGAGTAAAAGTTTTATTTTTCATTATTTGTACATGGGTGTATATATATGTGTAAGTCACTCACCAAAAGAATATGAGTCAACCTGACCATACCAAGCCCCTCTAGTGTGCTATTAATTTACACGCTGACCCTAAACTGATAGAAAGAATACTGAGTTGATGAGATGTATATTTTTCAGCACTTTAAAGTGGTAATATGAACTGTTTTCTTATAGTACAATAATATTAAATAAATGCTTGTGAAATAAATAACAGTCAACATTATCAGAATAAAGATCATTTTTCATAGATATTGTAATTAAATTGCTAAGTATAAATATTCTATTTTGCATTTAGATCACTTATGGAAGTGACTAAAATGTAATGTTTTATAATTTACTATATTGCTAGGGGTATTGACCAATAAATTCACCTAATGTTAGTTTGGACTTTTGGTTGAAGTTTATTGCTTTTTTGATCAAATTTGGTTTGGAAGGGAAATAAACTAATAGCAATAACATTAACTGGATAACTGCTAATTATTGTGAAAAATGAAAATTACACTGTCTTCTCTTAACTTTGGAAGATTTGTGATATCTGATTACCCTAAAGGGCACATCTAAATGGGAGATTTCAAGAGAATGCACTTTCCAACTGCTCAAAGTTTTCCAAAAATCTTGGTGTGCTAATTATCTAATTAACTGGGATAGACAGTCCAATTATAATTCTGAAGTTCACTGTGGAAGTATAATTATTTTTGTAATCATTAACTTGGCTTAATCACCTTTAACACTAGTTTTGTAGGTCCTCAGCTAATTGGTTTTACTAGCTAATTACTGAATACAGAGAAATTTGATTTTCATTAAGATCTGATAATATCTATTATCATCTGGGTAGGAACGTAAGAACATTGTGTACATGACACTAGATAAAGGTCACTAAAGGTCAACTTTTGTTGAACTCAGAAATTCTATAATGTAATTGATTTTATAGGGACACATATAGATGCAAAGAAAGTAGTCTATCATTAGCTTCTAATGGAATCTTTGATTTTGTCTGCTTGTAAACTCCCTTTCCATATAAATTAAGTAATGTTGAAAAGGTCAATTTCAGTTGCAGCTTTCACTAAAATAAATTTGAAGTTAAACTTTTAGGGGAAAAAATGATAAATAAAAAAATGCAATGCCTTGTTTGGTAGTCAATATAACTTTTCCAATCCCATGTTTGCTTTTACTTATTTAAAGTTTTCATTTTAATTTTTTTTTCATTTCAGTCCTTTATATATCTTTTTCCTAAATTTGTTATTTTCTATTTTACATTTTAAAGCCAATAGAGAACATCTTTAAATTTTAATACCAGTTATAATAGTTTCTGTTATTCACTTTGAAAAGTCAGATCCTGAAAGTCATTTATGTTAGCAAATTATATTCATTACAAATTCTGAAACCAAGTTCAATAGATATTCTTTCCCTTTGGATTATTATTTTATTACCTGAATGTAATACACTGATTTTGTCCCCAAAGATGAAACAAAATATTCACATATTTATGAAAAATAAGATCTCCCTGAAAGTATGCATATGAATACCCAAAGGCAGATACACTAAAATTTAAATTTATATTGTTAAAATAGTCCCATCAGTCTTAAAAACAGCAAGAGTCTAGCCAAAATTATTTCTAATGTGGTTCACATGTTAAATTTTGTTTGTATATTAAAATATAAAATAATTTATATAAAGTGATCAAATCAGAAATTTAAAAAAACTGTATAATCTATCCCTTTACCACTTCTGTTTTAACAGAAAAAAAGTTGTGTTTGTCGAGGGAAGTTTAAGAAATACTGCATGTATTTACTAATATCAAACTGCAAAAAGTCAGAATAATTCAGAATCAACAACTTGTGGTGTAGAATACAAAGAAGGACTAAAAGTATGTAAACTACTATTGCTCTATTGCCTCTCACTTTCAGCAACAACCCAAAGGACAGAAGAAAACATACTGTTTCTTTCTTTAAGGAGAGTTGTCATCTTATTAACAAAACTAAATGTAGGAAAAATTATCTAAATAATCAATTGAGAAAGTTCACAAGACATATTCATTAACTAACGTATTAGTGAAAAAGTGAAGTCGCTCAGTCGTGTCCGACTCCCAGCGACCCCATGGACTGCAGCCTACCAGGCTCCTCCGTCCATGGGATTTTCCAGGCAAGAGTACTGAGTGGGGTTCCATTTCCTTCTCCAGTAGATCTTCCCGACCCAGGGATCGAACCCAGGTTTCCCGCATTGTAGAGAGACGCTTTACCGTCTGAGCCACCAGGGAAGTTTTAGACATACCAAATTGTTGCAGTTCATATAAATTACATGAAATTTACATATTTTGAGCAATCTTTCTATTCTACATAGTACAGTTCAATTCAGTTCAGTTCAATCGCTCAGTCGTGTCTGACTCTTTGCGACCTCATGAATTGCAGCACGCCTGGCCTCCCTTGTCCATCACCAACTCCCGGAGTTTACTCTAACTGACGTCCATCGAGTTGGTGATGCCATCCACCCATCTCATCCTCTGTCGTCCCCTTCTCCTCCAGCCCCCAATCCGTCCCAGCATCAGGATGTTTTCCAATGAGTCAAGTCGTCACATTAGGTGGCCAAAGTATTGGAGTTTCAGCTTCAGCATCAGTCCTTCCAATGAACACCCAGGACTGATCTACATAGCACAATTTATCTTAATTCAGACTGAAATAATTTGAAGATTAGAAAACATATTGGCAATATGGTACATGTGTACATAATATCTAATTCCTACTTGAAATTAATTATTACACAGTTGCCCTTTTATTGATTTAAATACAAAAAAGCCATTAATTTATTATGTAAACAAATGGGTAATAAATAAAACAGGTAATATATGCCAATGGCACAGAATTTTGAAAAGACAAAAAGGTACCTTGTGCATAGTAAGGTTACAAAATCTTCTGTTGCTAAGCTCTTCTGTTCCTCTACAATGTCCGCCAACCATACATAGTTAGCACTTAATTACTGTTTTTTCAGACTTTACTGACTTAAAATATAGTATCATATAATACTCTGTTTTGTATATTGCTTTTTTACTTAAAAGTGTTTTTCTATGTAAATAATTTTCAGTAGCTACAGATATTCCTTTAGAATGTTTGTAGCTATTTAACTTTCCCCTTACTGCTGCATGATATTTTTCATTCTAGACATATCTTGTATATATTAGTCACTCAGTTGTGTCTGACTCTTTGGAACCCCAAGGACTGTAGATATACTGTATCTATTTACATGCATACATATGTGTATTCAAATGTACATTTAAATACATTTCACTGTAGACTCCTCTATCCATGAAATTCTCCAGGCAAGAATATCGGAGAGGTTTGCCATTCCCTTCCCCAGGGGATCTTCCCAACCCAGGGATCGAACCTGGGTCTCCTGCATTGCAGGCAGGTTATTTACCTACTGAAACACTAGGGAAGCCCATACATACCTTAGTTTTCTACTTTAAAGAATATTTCACTAAATATTGTTATACCTAGATTGTGTCCCACATGTACAAGTACATACCTAAGTTTTCTGCTTTAAAGAATATTTTGCTAAGTTTTATTATATCTAGATCATCTCCCACAGGTTCAAGTACATCTGTAGGAAAAATTCACATATATGAATGGCTGCATCGAGGGGTGTGGTAGATTAATTTCTTTGTGTGTTTTAGGCACTCAATCATGTCCAACTCTTTGCAACCCCGTGGACTGTAGCCCACCAGACTTGTCTGTCCATGGGATTTTCCAGGCAAGAATACTGGAGTGGATTGCCTTTCCCTTCTCCAAGAGATCTTCCCAACTCGAGGATCAAAGCCAGGTCTGCTGCATTGCAGGCAGATTCTTTACCTATTGAGCCATCAGGGAAGCCCAGATTAATTACTTTAATGACTTGAATACTTCACATTCTCTGGCATCCATACTTTTTGACAGGTGGCTTTCAAGTTAATGTTGATAAACGAATGGTGATTATTTCCCTCCCCCTTGATTCTGAGTTCAGACATGTAACAAGTTTGTGGACCAGTGCAATGTTTGAAAGTAGGATGTAAATGTAGGTCTTAAAGACGCTTTCAAGACTGAACTTGCTTGCATTGGTACCTCTGCTTTCACCACACTAGCCTATAGTAGTAACATGGGAGACACCTGAAACAGAGAAGTAAGCCCGGCCAACATATTCCAGATAGCAGCAATGCAATGGAGACCAGACAAAACCAGAACTAACCTGCCTAAATCAGTGATTAACAGTTCTGTGAGAGTTCAGAACTACTGTGTTTAAGTCATTGAATTTGGTATGGTGTGTTATACAACATTACTATGGTAATAGATAGCTGATATAAATGCATGTGTGATTTTAATTAATGGTTACTGTGTTCGTAATAAGAATGATACTAGATTTTACTGTAACCAGTAATGTAAGAGAACAAAGCGCTATGCCACTAATTTGTTGTTCTTTGACAGTAATTAATAAATAGTAGCTCAGTCAGTAAGAATCTGCCTGCAATGAAGGAGATCCTGGTTCAATTCCTATGTCAGGAAAATCCCATGAAGAAGGAAATGGCAACGCATTCCAGTATTCTTGCTTGGAGAATTGCATGGACAGGAAGTCTGGCATGTTGCAGTCCATGGGATTGCAAAGAGTTGAACATGACTGAGAGACTGAACTGAACTGCCTTCTTAATTGTGCTTATTTCCTCCTCTGGCTTCTGATACAGGTTAGAATAGATAGATACTTTACATGCTGGCAATTAATGATAAGTTGTGCTAGTTTTGGGAAATATGATATGAAAAGTGAATCTAATAATTGAGAGCAGCTGGATAAGGCACAGTGGTGGGGCTCTCCAGAGGTAGATAGCGAGCATTTCTAAGATTTAGTGTATGTCTCTTTATCACTCCATCATAAATCTTTTAAAATAATACATACAAGTCTTCAATACATGATAGTCATCATTTCAGTGTGTGCTTAATTGCTCATTCATGTCCAACTTTTGTGACCCCATGGACTGTAGCCTGCCAGGTTCCTCTGTCCATGGAATTTTCCAGGCAAGAACACTGGAGTGTGTTGCATTTCCTACTCCAGGCTTTTTCCCAACCTGGGGATCGAACCAGTGTCTCTTGCACTTCCTGCATTGACAGGCAGATTCTTTACCACCACTTCACCTGGAAAGTCCAGGTAAGTTTAGATTAGACAATAGACTTTAGAGTCAAATATATCTATGTTAAAGCTTTGTGCAGAAACTTACCTTCTGTGTGAATTTTTGGGCTCTTACTTGTTTTTTCATTGGAACATTCAAACTTGATTTTGCATCTTAACAGCAGTAGGTGTTGGAAGATGACAAATGCCCAAGATATGTGTATAGACATGTAATTGATTTAAATTATTTTCTGTAAGCAGTGGTTTTATAAACTTACAGTTTTCCAGAAAGGCAAGAGTAACTGGATCTGTATAGAAGAAATGGTATTTCACTAACCAGGTCAGTAAGATTTTTAACAAGCTTCTGATATGAGATAAAATTTCATGTATATAGGAAACTGTATTGCAACCTATTGTTGATAAAGAATGAAGTAATTTGAAACATCTTTAATAAGAGTAAATGAAACAATCAATTCAGGTCCTCTAATGTAATGAGCCTACTTCAAATTAAGTAGTTTCTAGTAGCTTGCATAATGTTATAGCTTTCCCCCCAATCTTTCTCTACATTTGCAAATTTTTACATTTGGATTAAATTAAAACATTCATCTAAACTTTTATTTCCTTTTAGTGTTAATTAATATTGCTCTGTGCTCTCTGGACTATTTTCTGGCTCAAAAGATTCTCATAATCTTTTATTGATTTTATGCACTCTATAGCGTTTCCTAATGTTTTCTACTTCATAAATAGCAAAACAAGTTTACAGCACATATTATGACTCATATATGCTTTTGAAATGCAAGGAAATCTTTGGAAACCAAATAAGTTTGTGCAATATGAAGAAATAGAAATGATATACACAAAAAACGGCCACTGCATTTTTCATTTTTAGTCTAGCTTTCTTTTTTTTTTTTTTAATATATCTATAGATACTTCTTCCAGAGAAATTGCAAAATATCCAACTATCTGGAGCCCATTCAGTCTACTGAATCATAATTGCAGAGGATAGAACTAGAGAATTTGAATTACTGAAAAATTCTTCTCATCTGATTATTCAATATGTTATTACTTGAGAAGCATTATAAGAATAAGTAATCAGCCGTATAGAAATAATAAATCAATAATACACAAAGTTGACTTTTCAAATAATATATTGTAATATTTTGTCAATTCATTAAAAAATTTGCAAATATATCATCAAAAAGTTCATTATATGTGTTTTCGTGTATTAATAGTGGCAATGCCAATTTACATTCACTGAGCTAAGTGCTAAGAAAGTTGTAATTATTGTCCTCATTTATTGATAAGATTGAAGCCAAGGGGATTAAATAATTAGACAAAGCGTGATGAAAACTGTTACTTGCTGAGTTACAATCAAGGAATGGTCGTGGTGTTAATCCCAATAAGAGTGTGTATATACATTTGTGTTTTAATCTATATTCCCCTGGCCCGTTGTATTACATTGCACCAGGAAAGATTTGTAATACAAGGCAAGAGACACTACTTATGTAGATATTAGTATAGAGACTAGCATATCACAAATGATCAAAATGTAGAACAAAATGGATAAAAGAATGTATGTCTACAAGAAAATTGACAAAGGACAGTTACATTGGAAAAAAAATAGGAACTCTACAGAGAAAAGTATTAAATATTATTGAGAGCCTTACTGACATTTCCTGTGCATTTTCAACTTTCCTCTTCGAAAGTGGTAGAATTGTACTTCACTGCCCCCTTTGGATTTAGGTGCAAATATTATTTATTTGCATTTTGAAATGCAACTGGAAGGCATATGTGATTTATGGTGGGAAAATTTAAGAGCCAGTAAGATATTTTAGAGTTTTTTCCCCTCACTTCAATGAGCTGAAAGTATGTATCCAGATTAATAATTGTGATAAGAGATGCCCCCCACCTCCACTCGAAATATGTTAATCACATTGAACATATGGAAATCCAGGGAATATTTTTAGCTTGTTTATTAAATTTCAAAGAGTAAGAGAAATGCATGGCTATCTAATAAATGTGAAAGAAAAACTATGTTTAAAGAAGGAAGAAATATTCATAGACAATTAATAATTTCATTGCTATATTTTGGCTTGCTGCTCAAAAATAATAAAGTATTATTAAATCTGCATCTTCACCAACATTTATTACTTGTTTTCAATAATAGCTATTAAGATGGATATGAAGTGACATCTCATTGTGCCAATCTATTAACTTATATTAATTTTCTATTTAAATGTACACTAGAGCACACTTGCATAAATCAATGTATGGAATTACTAGTATGAATTTATCACTATTTTTTGTATTTGAGTGCCTATTCCTGATGATAAAAACTATATATTGATTAGTTCACAGTAAAGATTAGATTATATATTGTTAACCTTAAAAATGTGATATTTCATGTTATAAACAGTCATTCATGGAAATAAATGAAGAGGAAAAGATACATCAATTAGAAACATATATGCTAAGTTGCTTCAGTCGTGTCTGACTCTGTGTGACCCTATGGACTGTAGCCCTCCAGGCTCCACAGTCCATGGAATTCTCCAGGAAAGAATACTGGAGTGGGTCACGATTTACTTCTCCAGGGGATCTTCCCTACCCAGCAATTGAACCCACGTCTCTTAAGTCTCCTGAATTGGCAGGTGGGTTCTTCATCACTAGTGCCACCTGGGAAGCCCCTTAGAAATGTATGCTAACATAATATTCCATTATAATAATAGATGTATTTTATTTATCAATTTTAATGTTTACTGAATAATGTCTTCACTATGGTAAATAATAAATGATGCAAGCTATCAAGAATATATAACTTCTATCTTGCTATTTTTCTCTGTAAATCTGGGGATAAAATTTTACAAATCACAACAAAGCCCAGTATGTGCATAATTTATTGTAAATAATTGATGTTTCACAGGATAAAAAAGATTTTGTTTTCATAAATTATTCCAGTTCACAGTAACTGTGAAACAAAACTACATGAACTATGATTCATGCAATAACTGTTCTGAAAAAGAAGAGAAACAAGATTTTAAGAAATAACAGAGAAGGCTACCCTTCGTTGAAGAAATATTTTAATCTAAAAATTATAAAAGTTTACTGAGAAAATAACAACCTTGAAGGGAATAAAAGGAGCTATTCACCTATACATAGACTAGTAAATTGTCTGAATTCTAAGAATTTAAAGGAAAGGGAAGAAAATCTTTTAAGCTTCCTGACTGACAAGTCACTTAGAAAGTAAAATATTCAAATGTATTAAACTTCTCATCTCTAACACCAGAAACTAGAATAGTATATGAAAAAATTCTCTACCCAGGAATCATATATCATGTTAAGATAGTATTACTTTTTAAAAGATATTTCATCTTTTATGTGTGGGGGGAAAAAAAAAGGAAAAAACTTGTAGAATGCAAGTATTCAAAGTCTATATTGAGACGCAACTCACTTGCAGAAAATACTTGACAAAGGACTTTAACAGAAAATAAAATTTATGAGGAAAAAAGACATATATAAAAAAGAAAATGAAGAGGAAGTTGTGCGGTGACCTTATAACAATAATTAAAAATGTTTATATTGTCAATACCAGCTAGATGTAGAAAAAAAACTGTAAATTTTAATGCTTATAATAATGATTAAAATGTTTAAAATTTTTTAAAATGTTTTAAAATGTTTAATTTTTTAAGTATTTAAAATTTTTAAATACTACTTACAGAAAAGCAAATAAAAAAAATAAGAAGTGTTGCTTCACAAAAGGAATCCAAATATTTATATAACTTTGATTAGGGTTTAACATTTATCTCATGCATTTGAATTTAACTTTCCTTTCTCTTTAATCATGGGATTAGTTACTGAGAATATGCCAATCTGGGAAATGAATAGCAAACTAATCAACCTGAAGAGGTTTCTAAACATGTGAGGGTTCTGTTTTATTTTGTTATGAGACGGAATTAAAAATAGATTTTTAAAATATATTTTTCAGTAAAAGAAACCTTTCAGAAAAAAAAAAGCATAACGTAATATAACTTAAAGTCAAAATTACCCTCCATACCTAAACTAAGTTCCCTTGCTTTACTATTGGGTTTCCCAGGTGATTCATTAGTAAAGGATCTGCCTGCAAATGCAGGAGACAGAGACACAAGTTCCATCCCTGGGTCAGGAGGATCCTCTGGAGGAGGAAATGTCAACCCACTTCAGTATCCTTGTTTGGAAAATCCCATGGACAGAGGAGCCTCTCTGGTTGCAGTCCATGGTGTTGCAAAGAATTGCACCCGATTAAGCACACATGCACACATGCTTTTCTAATATACTTGCTTTTTAAAATCATATTTATGGAGCAGTTGGTCACAAAGCCCTTTTCTTCATTTTCTTCATACCTTCCATTTTGGGTGTTTTATATAATATGGTTCTTATATAGGTAGGTCTTCTTCCTTCTTTAGTGTCTGTCATACTGGCTCTGTGTCTGGTTTCTACTCTCAAGCACTCTGAACCACATAAAATATTTTTCTTACTACCAAAGGATATTTTAAAACTACCTATGTCTTTTCATTTTTCCCCAACTTCCAGTTTTTCTTTTCTTTTTTAGTTTTATTTTTAAAACGTTGCTTTCCTTCAGAGTTAGGAGACCTAGGAGGAGAAGAAGGAAAAGGAGAGGAAGAAGAAAGGAAAGAAAGAAGGAAAAAAAGAAGGGAAAGAGGAGAATAAAAACAAAAATAACAAGTCTCAGAAGAATTTTGGGAACTAAATGCTTTTGAATTCCAGAATTTTAGATTTATCTTTATTTACTTATTTATTTCAAAACGGGAAAGCACTGAGCCTCCTGGATAGGGTTAAGTTTTGGATAAGATATGCATTCGTGTTAAGTCGCTTCAGTCCTGTCGAATCTGCAACCCTGTGAGCTGGGATAGGGTGAGGTCTAGGATTTTTTTTTTCCCATTACTTCTCCATTTCCCACATGTGATCAGTTATCAAAGGCTCTAAATATCAATTCCACTGTAATCACTTATTGGAAAAGAAGGTATCACCTAAAACATTGTTAGCTTGTTCTTATCTCTAGCTTATTTCTAGGGAAAACTCTCTATTTTCTATAATTATTCATCTATCCTAAATGCAGATTTGATTTTCTAAAATTGTTTCCCATTTCAAATCTCCCATAAGTTTTGATAATGTGTTTGCAGTTTGATAAACTGCAAAACCCTTGGCATTCCAGTCTAAGATTTTTCATTGAATTTCATTTTCATTGAATATCTTTGTTTTTCTTGAGGATACTGATTATTTCCAATTTTTTATTTTTTATATTTATAGCATTTCTTTGCACAACTGGAATGATATATATTCTCACAGGTTTAACTCACTCAGTGTGAATTAGTACAAACCCAAGTTACTATTGGGATTCCCTGGTGGCTCAGACGGTAAAGCATCTGCCTATAATGCGGGAGACACGGGTTCGATCCCTGGATTGGAAAGATCCCCTGGAGAAGGAAATGGCAACCCACTCCAATATTCTTGCCTGGAAAATCTCGTGGACTCCTCGGTCCATGGGGTCGCAAAGACACGAATGAGTGACTTCACTTTCGAGTTACTATTACCTTTATCAAAGGCTTAATATGTTGAAAGAATTACAGAATTTTCCTTCTATACCATTTTCCTCTACACTATAATTTGTTACTTTAATTCATCAAATGTGAAATAATATGTTACACATATAATAAAGAAAAGTCCGAGTCTCCTTTTATTTTGAGGACTAATATCTTAATATCTCAAATACAAAGTTGATGAGGTTGATTCACTGCCATTTGTAAAAAAAATATATATATAAAAGAATATAATATAAAATAAATGCTTACATAACCCTTTTAATATTATCTACCTATCTATATATCTGTCTATTATTGGTTGAATTTTTCCTTCAAGAAGGTTACTTTGAAGCCCTAATCTTCAGTTTCTCAAAAAGTGGCCTTTTTGAATGAAGGTTTATACAGAGATAGGAAGTTAAAATGAAGTCATTAAGGTGGCCCTAATCCAATTTGATCTGTATCCTTATTATAAATAGAAAAATATGGACACAGACAGACATCATAGAGGGAGACAACTTGAAGAGATACAGGGAGAATACCATGAAAGGTGAAAGATTGAAGTGAAATGCCTGTAAGCTAAGGAAGACAAAAGGTTACTACTAAACCATCAGAAGTTAAGATAGTGGCATGGAACAAACACATTTTCCCTCAAATACTTCAAAAGAACCAACTCTGACAACTTTTGATTTCAGAAATCTAGCCTCCATTAACTGTAAGCAAATAATACTCTGTTATTTTAAGTCATCTAGGTTGTAGTAATTTGTTACATTAGCTTCAAGAAATTAGTCATCTATCTATTTATCTGTCTTCTAGAATGTCAGTTGTATTCCTGAATTACAGATATAGCAGACTTTTTTGATCTAAAAGTAGGGATACAACAAAACTTGCCTGTGACTATACCTGTTGTTACACCTTCTACATGTAGCTTATCTCATGGACACTCAGTTTTCAACAATGATTTCCCATAACCAGGTTGCTAAATAGTCCGTTAAGTTGGCTATGTATTTGAGTTTCTAACTGTATGCCTCTTGTTTAACCTAACTGTCATCCCAAATAACATCCTTTTGAATTGCGCAAATGAAGATGGGTTTTCATCCCCATTCAAGCTGTTTCAGAACCAGAACTTACAGTCTGTTCTTTGGGGCCTGAGATATCAGATAATATTCTCCCTTCTATCAAGGTATGAGGAATTATATCCTTTGTTGCCCCCGAGTCTTGATCAGAGCCATCCTGCTCTACAATAACACTTCTTAATTAAGAATTTTGTGGCTTAGAGATTGGAGATTTCAGTTTCAGTTCAGTTCCGTTCAGTCGCTCAGTCGTGTCCGACGCTTTGAGACCCCATGGACTGCAGCATGCCAGGCCTCCCTGTCCATCACCAACTCCCAGAGTTTACTCAAACTCATGTCCATTGAGTCAATGATTCCATCCAACCATCTCATCCTCTGTCATCCCCTTCTCCTCCTGCCTTCAATCTTTCCCAGCATCAGGGTCTTTTCCAGTGAGTCAGCTCTTCACATCAGGTGGCCAAAGTATTGGAGTTTCAGCTTCAACATCAGTCCTTCCAATGAACACTCAGGACTGATCTCCTTCAGGATGGACTGGTTGGATCTCCTTGCAGTCCAAGGGACTCTCAAGAGTCTTCTCCAACACCACAGTTCAAAAGCATCAATTCTTCAGTGCTCAGCTTTCTTTATGGTCCAGTTCTCACATCCATACAAGACTACTGGAAAAACCATAGCCTTGACTAGATGGACCTTTGTTGGCAAAGCAATATCTCTGTTTTTTAATATGCTGTCTAGGTTGGTCATAATTTTCTTTCCAAGGAGTAAGTGTCTTAATTTAGCATCTTAATTAAGCATTTATCATGGCTGCAGTCACCATTTGCAGTGATTTTGGAGCCCAAAAAGAGGAAATTTCAGTTACTGGCTTTTTTTTTTTAATGAATCTAGTATGTAAATTATTTGACCTATGCCTTAGTGATGTGTGCTGAGTAATAAAGTGCCTAGCAATATTTGGTAGTTAATATAAAGAATATAAATCTTGTACTCTCATATTCCAAGGCAACGCATGTCTACTCATAGGTCATTGACATAACTAAAGTGTCTGTATGGATGTGTACACATACACGAAGGCTCACACACATATACATAAGCCCAAACATTAGATTTTGAAAAAAGGATAATATGGTAGTTATAATATGATATAATTGGATGATATTTGTGGAAGTCATTATTTCCAAAAACTTTCAGTTCATGTAGATGACATTTTTTCAAATCAAATCATTCAGTCTCCAATAAACTAAGCATTGTTCATTTTGTTCAGCATAACAACTCTGGGGGAAAAAAAAAAAAAAACAAGTTACTGCTGATAGTATCAATTGAACAGAGAAATTTTGCTCTTGGAATATAAAACTGGGTAGCATGAATCTAATGAATAAATTTGTGAATGCTTCCTGATTGTTTTTATCCCTCTCACTGTAGTGTAGACCTTTGCCAACAGTATAAAATATTTATAAATCCTTGAAGCTAGAGACCAGAAAAATCATCTGTTTTAAGAATGTTAATATTATTAGAAAAGTTAATGAAACATAACAAATGATCAAAATATGTATTTTCAAAGTAGAAAGGCTGCTGGTTAAAATATTCCCACTACTTCCATGTAGCAATTAGGCAAACAGAAAGAATTACTTTGATAAAGTATATATTTCTCTCAACTCTTTACTTCAAAATGTCCAATTACAAAACCAAAAAAGTTCCAGAGTTTTGAATGAGAATATAAAAGTAGGATATTATAACCTTCTTCATTAAAACATAACAATTCAATTATTTCTAAAAGCTCAAATTTATTCTGCCAATCTATTTCCTAGTATAGATAGGCTTACAGGCATTTTTTATAATGGAAAATTTGTAAATATCTTAATGAATGAGTATTAACAGAAAAATATCTTTTCCAGTTTTATTGAGAAATAATTCACATACATTTGTGCATAACTTTAAAGTATAAGAGAATAATGATTTAATTTACTTGTATTGTGACATGATTACCACAATAAATTTAATGGACATCCACCTTCTCATATAGTTATGATAAAAAGAAAACAACTAAACCATCAAAAACAAAAAAAAGAAAAAGTATGTTTTCCATGGGCTGAAAACTCTTAGGATTTACTCTAATAGCAATTTTCTTATATATCATACATCAATATTATCATCATGAAATTTGTAAGTTTTGAACACCTTCTTCCAGTTTCCCCTTTCCCTACCCTCAGTGACTGGTAACCAAAAATCTGAGTGTCATCTATTTTCCTATAAGTTGTTTTCATCTGTTTGTTGGTTTGTCAGAGAGACTTAGATTACCTTGTATTTTTGAAATGCAAATTTGTGCTATTTTACTTCCACTCAGTGAATTTCGTTCAGCATTTCTTATAAGGCAAGTCTGGTGGTAATGAACTCCCTCAACTTTTCTTTGTTCAAGAAAGTCTTTATCAACTCTTTGCTTTGGAAGGACACCTTTACTGGGTTTGGAATTCTTGACTGAGGGTCATTTTCTTTCAAAATTTTTAAGACTATGTCATTCCACTCTCTTCTGGCCTGAAGTTTCTGCTGAGAAATCCTCCCGTAGTCTTGCAGGTTTCCCTTTTATGTATCTTCTCTTATTTTTCTTGCTGAACTTAAAATTATTTTTGGTCTTTAGAAAATTTGATTATATTGTGTCTTGCTGTGGCCCGACTTGAGCCTAAGCAATTTGGGATCTTTTGGGCCCTATTGATCTGGATGTCTCTTTCTCTCACCAGATCTGAAAAGTTTTCAGCCAGTATTGCTTTAAATATAATTTCTGTCCCTCCGTCTTTTTCTTCTGAATTTCCATAAATGCAAATATTGTTTTTTACCTGCAATTCCCATAGGATTTCTTCATTCTTTTTCATTCTTTTTGCTCCTGACTTAGTTCAGTTCAGTTCAGTCACTCAGGCGTGTCCGACTCTTTGAAACCCCATGAATCGCAGCACGCCAGGCCTCCCTGTCCATCACCAGCTCCCGGAGTTTACTCAAACTCATGCTCATCGAGTCGGTGATGCCATCCAGCCATCTCACCCTCTGTCATCCCCTTCTCCTGCCCCCAATCCCTCCCAGCATCAGGGTCTTTTCCAATAAGTCAACTCTTCGCATGAGGTGGCCAAAGTACTGGAGTTTCAGCTTCAGCATCAGTCCTTTCAATGAACACCCAGGATAATTACAAATGTCCTGTCTTCAAGATCATCAATTCTTATGCATGATCAAGAGTTCTTTTGAAACCCTACTGAATGATTCAGTTCAGTCATTGCATTTTTCAAATCTAGGATACATTTATGGTTATTATTTCTTGGACAGACTTCCTGTTTTGGTCATGCATTATTTTCCTCTGTCATCCCCTTCTCCTCCTTCCTTCAATCTTTCCCAGCATCAGGGTCTTTTCCAGTGAGTGACCAAAGTACCAGAGCTTCAGTTTCATCATCAGTCCTTTCAATGAATATTCAGGGTTAATTTCCTTTAGGATTGACTGGTTTTATCTCCTTGCAGTCCAAGGGACTATCAGGAGTTCTCTCCACAGTAGGCAGTTCAATAATTCAGCTCCTTATCTGGGCAAAACCAAACCAAGTTTTGCAAACTCTTCATCTGAAGACTTGAGTCAGGCATATATACACCCTGCTGAGTTCCCTGCTCAGAGTGTGCTTCTGAGCTGGTTCTGCAGGTGAGTAAAGGCACTGATGGGATTACTACCTGGGTGGGGTAAGTGTGCATTTGACCTGCAAAGATTGATTGCTGGATGTTGCAAGAACCTCCCCACTTCTCCGTCAAGTCAGATTCCCACCGATGAGTGTCTGCAGGTTCTCCTGTCATTTCCATGGTGTAAGGTCAAAGTAGAGTCTACCATGAATTGACCAAGAATGCCTGAGAGAGTGGGTGATCATTCCTGGGTTCTCTTCCACCACTGGAGGAACCCTGGAGGCTCACAGGAGGCCTCTGGAGTGGTGTTGCATCAGTCTGGGGGGAGGAGCAACGTGGTAGTTGCCTCTCTTACCCTTATAATGAAGTCTGTCTCTATGGGGCAGGGGGTGCTTCAGCCTCATACTTGTGTTCTCTCAGTGGTTTCTATCAGTGATGTCTTATTCTTGAATGGCTGTAGTTGTTCTTTTTGTGAGGGGTGGTGATATCAGGAATATCCCACCAAGATATTGTTGAGGAAACTCCTAATGGATGAATCTTAATTGGTGAATGTCAGAATAAAGTCCGACAATCAAAGAATGTGCATCATGTGAGCTTCTGTCATTCTTAATTTTTTTTGTTATTTCAAGCACCCCATTAAGCAGATGGAGAAGGAAATGGCAATCCGCTCCGGTATTCTTGCCTGGAAAATCCCATGGACAGAAGGGCCTGGTGTGCTATGGTCCTTGGGGTTCCAAAGAGTTAGATGTGACTTAGTGATTAAATCGGAGAAGGAAATGGCAACCCACTCCAGTATTCTTGGCTGGAGACTCCCATGGACAGAGGAGCCTGGTGGGCTGCTGTCCATAGGGTCGCACAGAGTCGGACACGACTGAAGTGACTTAGCATGCATTAAGCAGATACCACACACTCCTAATACTGCTAAAAACAAAGTAAGACCAGTGAGGTGCACATATCAAAAATGCTTCCATATTTACACGTATGTTCTTAATACTCAGGTGATGTCAAAATAAAAATTGAGCATTGTTTCAGTGTTTCAATTTTTCCCTTTTGAATTTGGCATATTATCACGTGTGGCTAATTTCTGTCCACTTGCATTATTACATATTTTCCAATATGCCTCAAAATTTTTTTCTATGGTTAATTGAGCAATGAATAAAACATTAAGAAAAGACGATTATTCTTTTTTTTTTTTCTTTCTTTCTGTCTTTTTTTGCAGCCTGCAGTTTGCAGGATCTTATTTGAGTCCAACCAGGGATCTAACCCAGGCCACTCTCAATGGATGCCTGGAGTTCTAACTATTGGACTGCCAGAGAATTTCCAGGTTGATTGTTCTGAGAAAAAAAAAAGCATCATTTTGATAACTGTTACCTGTCTTTTTATTTTCATTTTTGTTATTTGGGCAGCTGATCAAAAAGTATGACACCAAAAACTGTGAAGGAAAAAACTGATTATAGAACTTTGTGAAAGAATTAAGTGATAGTTTTAAATCTGCTATTTTTCTGCAATTTTTATTTATGTTATTGCCAACTTATAAAATTTTGTAATTGGAATTCTCATTGTACAAAAACATTTTTATTACCTAATTTTGTGTTTACATGTTATTCTACTCTTTTTTTTTTTTATAGTGGCCCCCACAAATTCTATAGCCGTCAGGCCTGCAATCGTGAAATTCACACTTTGTAAGGACATTGTCAAAGATGTGATCTCATGGACAACTGTGGTCTTTATATTCTCCATTTGAAGGTCCATGACCTAGTCTTCCACTGTATGATCAAATCTAATCCACTGCCCTGTACTTTAACTTCTGTTTCTGAATTTGCTACATTCCTTCTACTCATTACACCATGATCAGGGCATCTGTGATTCCTGTTTTCGCTTTCATAACTATGCTCGTGGCAAGCAATTTATTCTATATCAATTTCTAGATACATCAAAATACATTACTGCAGGGTTCAAAGATCATGGCATCTGGTCCCATCACTTCATTGCAAATAGATGGGGAAACAGTGGAAACAGTGACAGACTTTCTTTTCTTGGGCTTCTTTTCTTGCAGTGATTAAAATCACTGCAGATGTTGATTGCAGCCGCGGAATTAAAATATGGTTGCTCCTTGGAAGAAAAGTTATGACAAACCTAGACAGCATGTTCAAAAGCAGAGACATTACTTTGTCAACAAAGGTCCATATAGTCAAAGCTATGGGTTTTCCGGTAATCATATATGGATGTGAGAGGTGGACCATAAAGAAGGCTGAGTGCCAAAGAACTGATGCCTTTGAACTGTGGTGTTGGAGAAGACTCTTGAGAGTCCCTTGGACTACAAGGAGATCAAACCAGTCAATCCTAAAGAAAATCAGTCCTGAACATTCATTGTAAGGACTGATGATAAAACCGAAGTTCCAATACTTTGGCCACCTGACGCAAAGAACTGACTCATTAGAAAAGACCTTGATGATGGGAAAGTTAGAAGGCAGGAGGAGAAGGTGATGACAGAGGATGAGATGGTTGGATGGTGTCACTGACTCGATGGGCATGAGTTTGAGCAAGCTCCAGTAATTGGTAAGGGAAGCTTGGCGTGCTGCAGTCCATGTGGTTGCAAAGAGTCAGACAGGACTAAGCAACTGAACTGAACTGAGCTAGGGCTATATAAATTCTTCCATCTCCCATGAAGAGGGATAGCTTATTTTTAAGAAAACATAATATCATGGAATATCTTCTTGTATCAAACTATTGCAAATCCCTTCTATTAATTCTTTTCAAATCTACATAACAGTTGTATTCCTAAGGAGCCTTGAACAATAATAACATTAAATTCTGCATGATTTTATATTTTTTAAAGATATTTATGAAAATGACATTCTCAAGGATTCAAATATGTTTCAAATTTTTTGCCTATTAAAAAAACCTCCCATAAAGTTTTATATTAATATTTTCTTGTTTGCTTAGCTGATGTCCTCATATACTGCTATTTGATACCACCACATCCCTGGTTTCAGTAGTTTTTGGTCACTTCTATATAAACTATTATAAATATGTATTTCATTACCATTAAGAATGAAGCAGTATTAAGAAGCTATTAGGCTAATTTCTTTGTAAGAAAAGCATTAACATGATGACAACAAGGCATTAATTTATTTTAGAATACTAGTAACTCAAATCAATAAAGAAATGCAATTGTTTTTAATGATTTCTCATAAGTCATCGGTGTTTTATTCCCAGATATTTAATCTTCCCTCCCTTGAAAACTGATTTCTGAGTGTTACGAGAATTGGGTATCCAAGTGTATACTATCCATGCTGTACTGTTAAAATGACTTTAAGTTTCTTTCTGGTCTGACATCCTAAATAAAGCCATATATACCATTAGCTGGGAAATGGTGGTTCCCTTGCAGATTGACCCAAGTTTTAAGGCTGTCTTTCATTGTGCCATTTTTTTATTTTACTTAAAATGTTTACAATTTAGGAACTTCCATGGAAGCAGGAATCTGTTTTCTTCACTTTTATAGTTTACACTGGGAGCACTATCTCGTTTCCCACCTGAATCATTTGCAATACCACAGCTACTCAGTTTGAAACAGAGGGTGCATGTCACTATTGGGAGAATTCTGTATTTATCATTTTATTATCAACTGCCTATCCAGCAATATTCTGTGAAAGCTTGATCCTTAAATCCTAATTCAAAATATGACTGCATATTGGAAATGTCTTTATCACATCTGATGGTCAATGGAATCTGAAAGCTGCAGAAAAAGAAAATTTAATCCCAGCAGTGTTTTTAAGGACTCCTGAAACATCTGATGAGGAAGTAAAATGGAGGACACAGGGAGATGATGCAAATTGCCCAGAAAGCTGCTCTAAAAAGATGAATGTCTTTGCTCTGCATGCCACAAAATCCCACTTGAATCAGTGAATAAATCCTGAAGAACTTCTCCTAAGCCATTCCAAGGAACATGTACTGTCTTATGATGCTGCTGCTGCTGCTGTCGCTTCAGTTGTGTCCTACTCTATGCGACCCCATAGACGGCAGCCCACCAGGCTTCCTGGTCCCTGGGATTCTCCAGGCAAGAACACTGGAGTGGGTTGCCATTTCCTTCTCCAATGCATAAAAGTGAAAAGTGAAACTGAAGTCGCTCAGTCGTGTCCGACTCCCAGCAACCCCTTGGACTCCAGCCCACCAGGCTCCTCCGTCCATAGGATTTTCCAGGCAAGAGTACTGGAGTGGGGTGCCATTGCCTACTCTGGTCTTATGATAGTAGCTTAAGTAAAAATGAAGGAACATCCTACCACAGTCCTGGGATACTCCCCTGGTGCTAATGGCTAAAAGAAATCTATATGATAAACTTTATCAGGCATTTTGTATCGCAGTATTTATATCATGGGGTCGCAAAGAGTCAGACACGACTGACTGACTGAACTGACTGACTTATACCAAAAGCTGAGGCCAATTAACTGGATGTCAACTAAGTTCAATTGTGACAAAATCTGACAGTATAAAGTCTAATGACAACAGTATGTATGCTAGGTCTCTTCAGTCGTGTCCGACTCTGTGCGACCCTATGGACTGTAGCCCACCAGACTCCTGTCCATGGGATTCTTCAAGCAAGAATATCAGAGTGGGTTGCCTTGCCCTTCTCCAGGGGATCTTCCTGACCCAGGGATCAAACCTGGATCTCCTCATTGCAAGTGGGTTCTTTACCACTGAGCCGCTGGGGAAGCCCAATGACAACAGACAAAATGAAAATAATTAAATTTAGTGATTACAATTATATTTGTTGAGAAATTTGTGAATCAAAAATTGATGGAAATTTAACAAGTACTCAATGTAAAAAGAAAAGATGGGGATCAATTTATCATTATTTGCTAAGAAAGATGTCTCTGAAGATGTGACTCAGTAATATGTTCCAGCAGTAAAATTATCAATGTATTTTTCTCTTTTCTATTTTATTTCTGGTATAAACCTTGAAAATCTAAACTGTATATGTGCTTATGTGAATTAAATAATATTTTTAAAGCTATTATTTCTAAAACCTACTGAAGTTTTATATTCAGTGGCATACTTTTCAAGTTAACAAATTCCTATGTGATTATAATTTGAGAAAAAAAAAACTATTTCAGAAAACATGAGTGATTTCTTCCAGTTAAAATGTTTTGACAGAGACAATTACTTGAACAAGAGAAACTTGAGTCAGAAATAATTTTTATTTCACATAAGCTAAAGAAATCCATTGTTCTTTTCAGTCTCTAGGAAAGAAGTTGATCAGTACTCAAATACACACAGCTAAAATATTTTACTTGACAAATATACCTGTTTCAATTACTTTTTCTAAGGTTTGTTATGTCTTTCTGTAAAAAAGTGGGTGTTTCTTTTCTCAATAAATACAGTATGGCTATCTATTTCACAATCTAATGACATTCATTTTCCCTATATAAACATAATTTGCATGGAAACAGAAATGACAAGTTTTTGGAAAAGCTAAAGAATAGACCTAAACACTACTGTGATAACAAAACTGAGTCCTTTTTAGGTATTGTAGTTAAACTAGAATTATACAATTAAAACAGGAGAAAGAAATAGAAATGGTAATGTTTTATATTATCACGTTCTGTTTTCATTTGGTAGTATTGCCATATATGATTTCAAACATTCTAGTTTTTACTACTCAAGTTTGTTCTATGCATTTTAATAATTTATTTTTTATTAAGGATAATTGCTTTACAGACTTTTGCTGCTTTCTGTCAAACCTCAACATGAATCAGCCATAGGTATACATATTTAAAGACACGCAAATATGTTGGAAATGCAATGCAATTGTGGAATTTGAACACAAGTAAAGCAACTCCTTTTCTTTATTTTTATGAATACTTTCTGAAAATGAATAGAAGAGTTTGAAAGCAATGTGAATGTACTTAATGCTACTGAATGGTACACTTAAAATTATTAAAATCATAAATCTAGTTATGTATAGTTTAACACAATAAAACAGCAACACTTTACCTACTATGGGAATGAAGCAAGTAGTGTAATGATTAAAATGTGAGCTCTGATACCAGGTTAGCAAGGTTTAAATCTTTGCTTCACAGTTGATTGTCTAATAAAACCAGCCAAGTTACCTAATCTTTCTGACATTTTTTTTTTTAACTCTGAAGGGAGCTTTATGTGACTATGTAACTCAGTTTGAGAATTAGATGATATAAAAAAAGTTCTTAGTTCATAGTAAGGACCACATATGGAACAATTCAAAACCCTAACTTGCAACTCTAATTTCTATAACCCAGACTTTGTTAATTAACTCTACAATTTGAAAATATACTCTGTGGCTTTTATTTTTTCCAGTAATTAAACAATCATTTTTATGAGAATCAGTAACAGCTTTAACTTTCCAGTGATGGTTTAAGGATTACCTACTCCTCACAGAGACTGATTACACAGTCAGAAAATTAGAAGACGTCCTGGATTAGAAGAGGTACCTCAGTAATGCTATCTTGTGTCAAAAACCTATTAAAAATGCACAGATATCAAATACTTAATATATCATGGCTCTAGGTCCTAGATTATTAATCCAAAAGACTACATACACACAGCAACAACACTTAAGTCCCACAGGTATGTTAAAGTGTATATGTATACAGTTTTGCTCTATAATATGCCCATAGAAATCAGTAAGACCATTGTTATCTATTTACGTTCAGTGGTAACATATTGTAGAACCACACTAGAAGACTGTCATAAAAATTATACTCTACAATACTCATGTCTACCAATTTCAATATCAGTCTTCTGAAGAATGTTCTATAAGAAACATGAATACTAAACTTTTACACTTTATTTATGATCTCCATTTTGCTGCTGTAAGGAATATACCCATTAGTCAATAATTGAGAACAAATAATACCATGTTTGACAGCACCACATTTTGAAAACTGTAAATAGATTTAAGTATTAGCTCATAATATGTATATATAAAGTATGAATTATTACACAATATGTAATTTTCTGATGATTGGTAAATATGAAAGTAAAATAAAATAATTGTGATTTAAGTAATAGTTGTTGTTTCACTTTAAATAACGAGAAATGAATACACTAGACTATGTTGTAAATATATTTTCAATATTGATGATAAATTATTTCTATATGAAAGTTACTGTTTTGTTTGCCTTTTTTATGTTTTATTTTGTCTTGTAAAATTCCCTAAATTTAAAGAACATTTAATCTTTAAAAATCTACACAGCAAAATAGATTTTCTATAATAAATAATTATGCATGCATATACATTTATGTGTGCCTGTGTAGATACACAATTACATACCTATAGAGGAGATTCTTTCTGGTGGCTCAGTGATAAAAGAATCTGCTTACTAGCGTGGGAGATGCAGGTTCGATCCCCGGGTCAGGAAGATCCCCTGAAGAAGGAAACATCAACCCACTCTAGCATTTTTGCCTGGGAAATCTCATGGACAGAGAAGCCTGGCAGACTACAGTCTGTGAGGTTGGAAAAGAGTCATGTAAGAGTTACTGACTAAACAACAACAAATACCTATATAGTCAAATCCTGATATTTGCAATAGTTATGTTCTGTAAGATCAACATAAACACTGATATAACATGTACTGAATCTCTGTTTCAAGGGAAAATACAGGTTTGGAACATCTGATATCGACATTTCTATCAATTGATCAATACATAGCCTTATAATGTATATTTCTGTTTAAAGACATCGCATATTGTTCATTCAGTACCATAGAGTAGATAACAGCACTTTAACTTATGCATGAGTGAAACATCAGATACATATATTTTCTTAGTAAGGCTCATCACATCCTCCTTGTGTTTAAGAGCACTACACAACACTTCAGAACTATTCACGGTGTCCATTTTAAACTGTGAAATTATTAACAGCAACAAGAAAACTCTAAAAAATGCAAAAAAAGGGGGGTTACTTGTATGTGATTTAAAACAAGAACAGAGAATTGTCTTAACCCATGAATGACTCAGAGTTTTCACCTCACTGCATATGTTCACAAATGAATGAACATGAAAGTACCACAAATATTTTGGAGCTACAAATAAGTACATTTTTGTGAGTAGCAAAAATCACAAGTAAGAAATCTGCAAAATGATAAGCACAGACTACACTCACAAACACACAGACATGTGTATGTGTGTGTGACAGGCAGGGGTCTGTGTGTATGCATAAATTTTGCCTCACATGGCTAAGATAGTTTGACACAATTATCAATATGCAATACTATAGTTCATTTTGAAGAAAATATAATATATTTCTATAACTACAATATTTTTTTGCTAGAGTGAATGCCATCAATGACATAAAAGGTTAGGGGAATTTAAGATTTTTTCAACTACCAAGTCTCCAGACATTTAGTAACCAAGAAAAATTCTTGGCTTTATGTTTCTATAATTCATTTTAATTGCCTCTTTCTAAAGTTTTATTTTAAAAGACTAGTCTTATTAAAATTTATGCTGCCTGTTGGAAAACTTTTAAGTACGAGGTCATTTAGTTTAAACATTCATTTCATTTCCCAAGAATGGAAGACTCACCACTTAGTGAAAAAGAAGTTTTGATATCTAGTGTCAGGTACACCTGAAAGGGAAGAAATCTCAAATTAAATTCAAGAATACATTCCAGGAACATTTATCATTTTTAGTAGCAAAAATAATGCAATTCAACCTGATCTGCTAGCTAACAAAATTAATAAACATCATTGATTACCAGGATCCAAGCTAATTTCAGTGTCTCACTTGTCTTTCCATTAACACATTTAACTGTGTGAGGAAAAAATATATGTCTAATAAAGTTTCCCTGGTGGCTTAGACGGTAAAGCGTCTGCCTACAATGTGGGGTCTCAGATTCAATCCCTGGGTCAGGAAGATCTCCTGGAGAAGGAAATAGCAACCCACTCCAGTATTCTTGCCTGGAAAATCCCATGATTGGAGGAACCTTGTAGGCTACAGTGCATGGGATCGTAAAGAATCGGACACGACTCAGCGACTTCACTTTCACTTTCAATAAACAACACTTCAATAACTGCAAAACACTTGCCTCATATAAGCATGTCTAATGTAAAACTTGATAAGGAAAACTGTTAGAAAAGTTCATAGCAAGAATTCTAATTGCATTAAAGCATGTGACTCTTAAAACAAATGTGGAAATATGAGACAATTATTGATATGCTTCCACGTAAAATATGCAGATACATTAGCAAATAATCTGAATAAGTCTGACTTGTACTATTTTTGAAATCAGGTTATATAAATACACAAATGATAAGAACACTTTGACAGATCTGAATAATAACTAACTCAACATTAACTAAGAAAACTAAATATTAATATACTGAGTAAATAATTCAGATCAGGAGACAAGAATCAGAATGTATGTTTGCTCTTAACTGTGCATCACCTTTTTTTTGTATCACTTTTAAGTATATAACTTTATTATTAGAAATATCATATATATTCATAATCAGATATAGACATTGGTAATAAGGGGATAAAAAGAAATTGTAGAAAGAATAAAAGTTTTTAAAAGTCTAACACCTTAACTTAGTGATAGTGAAACTATATGACTAGTAAACAAAGCAAAACTAAACAAAACAAATTCATGTAGAGTGAAGTTTACTGCAATTCCAATTCCATACCCAAGTCAATGTCATTACAATTTTTACTCATATAGAATTAAAACACCCATATGTTTATTTCTAGTAATCTAGTATTCATGAAAAAAGTTTTATAATATATATGTGTATATATATATATATATATATATACAAACACACAAGAAAAGTGTTTGTCATTTCACAGCACATCTTTCATTTATAGCCATTTCTGGTAAGAAGCCACTATATGAAGCAATTTGACAACTGATTTCATGGGCTGGTTAAGGCAAAATTAATACATTTCACGGTTTGGTGGTTTCGTTGCTAAGTCATGTCCGACTCTTGGTACCCTATGGACAGTAGCCTGCTGGGTTCCTCTGTCCATGGGATTCTCCAGGCAAGAATACTGGAGTGGGTTGCCATTTCCTTCTCCAGGCGATCTTCCCAACCCAGGAATTGAACAGGGGTCTCCCACATTGCAGGCCGATTCTTTACCAGTTGAGCTACGAGGGAAGCCCAGTTTGGCATGAATTAATGAAAACAGCAAGGAGATCCAACCAGTCCATCCTAAAGGAGATCAGTCCTGGGTGTTCTTTGGAGGGATTGATGTTGAAGATGAAACTCCAATACTGTGGCCACCTGATGCGAAGAACTGATTCATTGGAAAAGACCCTGATGTTGGGAAAGATTGAGGGCAGGAGAAGAAGAGGACGACAGAGGGTGAGATGGTTGGATGGCATCACTGACTCAATGGACATGGGTTTGGTTGGATACCAGGAGTTGGCGATGGACAGGGAGGCCTGGCATGCTGTGGTTCAAGGGGTCGCGAAGAGTCAGACACGACTGAGCATCTGAACTGAACTAAATGAAAACAGCTCAAAAATACAGATAATGTCAAATGCCTTTTAGATGTTCCTAATGAACAAAATCAATAAAAATTAAAGTGTATCTAAATGTGAACTTGACATTTCTTTCTTGTTTCACAAGATCATATAGAACTGTAGTAAGAATGTTTCAATCAATTATTTGGCCCTACACTAAATTTTTTGAATGCTGTTTTTCTGATATAAACAGTTTATTACAGTTTATGCTTGATTTTTTCTTATATTTATGCTTTCTAAAGATGACATGCATTTGTTGGTTTTCATTTTGTTTTAATACATTTAGTACAAACTTTCTTTGGCATTATGCATCTATTTCCATTCTTTAAAACACAAAGCAATAAAGAAAATCCAAAAATTGAAAACAATAAAAATGCTTCTTAATAAATATTTGCATACACAGTAATTACAAAACAAAGGATATGACTTTAATAAATAAGAGAATGAAGACATAAAATATTTGTTCTGCTAAGTAATTAACAATGGAACCAATAAAACAGAGTAGCTGGTTCAAATTCAGGTATAAAAAGGAATGAAGTACTGATATAGGCTACATCAGAAGATGAATCTTGAAACTACTGTGCTAAGTGAAAGTGTATTTTAAAATATATGTATACTTTATGACTCCTTTCATTTTAAATGTCTAGAATAGGTAAATCTATAGGGAAAGAATGTAGACTCTTTGTCTAGGACTGGGGGAATGACAGATGGAACGTAAAGTTAAAATGTTAAAGTGTACAGTGTTTCTCTTGGGAATAAAAACAAATCTAAAATTGCTTGCAATGATTGTAAAACTCTCTGGATTTTCTGTAAAACATTGAGTTATATACTTTAAATGACTGATTTGAATGTACATGAATTATATTTCAAAAAATTTTTTATTTTTTGTTTTTTTGGGGTATTTTTAAAGTTTTTATTTTTGAAAAAGACTCTAAAGTACAGAGTTTAAATAATCTGCAAAAGGACTGCTGAAATGAATTTGCTAGTAAATAAAAATGAAGGGCAACAAATTTTAGTCTTTGGGATTCATTTTTCAACTCAAAAGAAATTTACAAATTTATACATAATTTGAAAGTGTGTGGGCTCTAGTCAAACAATAAAAAGTAAATTCAAATGTAGGTATTTTTTTGAACTCAAGAATCATGAAGTAGACTTATTAATCAGTTTCTCGGTAAGACATGTAAAAGCCTCTTTACACTATATACCCAAGTTTTCAATAATAATTTTTACTTAAAAACTGTAAAAGAAAACTTACCAATCATAGAAAAAAAATTGTTATGTTAATTGCTTGTATTACTTCTAGATATACTTCTGAACATTTCTGGCTTTTTATTTCAAAGTCTTGGACATTTTTTCTTAACAGCTTCCTTGTCCCTTTGTAACTACATATAATCTTGAAAGATTGTTCTTGATTATGTACATACACACTCACTCCCCTCGTCTCCTTTCAGGTTGTACATGACCATTTACACAGGTGCAACAATAAGTGATAAATAACACATAAAGACTGTGTTAAACACAGCAAGCTGAACATATTAAAAGTGTTAATTTAGGTATAGAAATTTTTATAAGGAATCTGACTGGACATTTAAAAGACCATAGGTTGTTTTTCTATCCTGATGCTTTGTAACCAAACTTAAGAATCTCTCTATTCACAGATTCTGCAGCCACATTAATATACAGAGAAAGTTAAGGGAATCTCTTCCTCAGGTTGCAGACTCCATTTCATTTGGCAAATTTTGCCCGAAGCTTATAGGAGAGCCTTCAGGCAAATCGTCAAATAAAGAATTCATCTGTTGAATAATACAACTAAATAATAATGATTAGTTTATTATAGAAACCAACACTATCAACATGTGAAGGAAAGAAAAATTCTCTTTTGGGGTATAATAAAAATATTTCACAAGGACTTGATTAATATTTTTCCTAAAAAATAATACACGATTAAAATCATTCACAAGGACAAATTAGCAAGCTTTTTAAATTTAATTTATACTATAAATAAGTCCACTAAAAGTAAATAAATTCTGTTACTATTTTAACACATTCCATTTCTTTTCAACTTCAAGTATTATAAATTCAGAGCAAAAAAATCTGCCTCCTCCAAATGGTTCGCATTTTACTATGGATGCTCAGGTCTTATTTGTCACTGCTTTTTCATATTATGCAGGAAATGGCATTTAATTTTAGGTGAAGACTATTATCTTGTTCGTTGAAAAGCAAAACACATCCTATTAACATAGATACATATGGTATTTCTCTATTGTATTATTCACTGTAAGTTCTCAACCATGAATACTAATTATAACACAATACTAATTATAGCACACTCAAAGTTATTTTCACAGTCAAATTAGTGCTGAAATGAATTTGCTTACTTTTGCAAAACTGATTAATATCTATCAGGGGACTGAACATCAGGCTTTGGGGAGAGGGGTGTTTGGTTATCATTTTTGTCAAAGAAAAGCCAAAAGTCAACATTTGGGTGATAATTAAATAATACATCTCAAAGTCAAAAAAAGACAAATATCCCTACAGGCTTAAATGTTCTTTAGGAAAGTTTATTACTTGAGGGATGTGTGTATTCAGCTTGATTTCCAAGTTTGAATAATTACAAGTTATAAAATAAAAATGCTTTCATCTAATCAAAGGATAGGTGATATATACAGTAAAATTTTTATACCATTGCTGGATAAAATATTTCTTGACATATGCCATAATAGTCTTCTTATTTAAAAGAAGGAATTTTGAAAGATATAAGGAAAACAATAATTGTAAGAATGCCACTGTAAATTCATTCAGAACAGTCAAAATTTAGATCAGTTATGACGATTCTTATATTCATGATCCTGTGGAGTGATTTTCAAATAAAGGAAGCTCAGTTCAGTTCCCCATTCCAGTATTCTTGCATAGAGTATCCTGTGGACAGAGGAACCTGATGGGCTGCCATCTATGGGGTCGCACAGAATCGGACATGACTGTAGCGACTTAGCATGCATGTGTGCATTGGAGACGGAAGTGGCAACCCAGTCCAGTGTTCTTGCCTAGTGAATCCCAGGGACGGAGGAACCTGGTGGGCTACCGTCTATGGGATCGCACAGAGTCGGACACGACTGAAGCGACTTAGCAGCAGCAGCAGCAGCAGCAACAGTTCAGTTCAGTGCCTCAGTCATGTCTGACTCTTTGCGACCCCATGGACTGCAGCAGGCCAGGCTTCCCTGTCCATCACCGACTCCCGGAGCTTACTAGTCAAACTCATGTCCGTTGAGTAGGTGGTACCATCCAATCAACTCATCTTCTGTCATCCCCTTCTCCTCCTGCCTTTTCCAATGAGTCCCTGATCTAAATTTTGACTATTCTCAATAAATTTACAGTAGCATTCTTACAATTATTATTTTCCTTATATCTTTCAGAATTTTCCTTCTTTTAAATAAGAAGACTATTATGGGATGTGTCAAGAAATATTCGATCCAGCAATTGTACAAAAATTTACAATTGTATAAAAATTTAATTGTATATATCACCTATCTTTTGATTAGATTAGATTAATGTATTTTTATTTTATAAACTTTAAGAAAGTTATTCAAACTTAGAAATCAAGTTGAATACACACATCCCTCATGTAATAGACTGTCCTAAAAAATATTTAAGCCTATAGGGATATTTGTCTCTGTTTGACTTTGTGATGTATTATTTAATTGTCACCCAAATCTTGCTCTTTTTTTTTTTTCAAATGAAGGAAGAAAGAGAAAGGAAAAAGTGTCAAAAAGAAAAAAAAAACAGGAATTAAGAAGTAATCGAAACATGTATATGATCAAGTGTAAACAGATCACCACTCCAGGTTAGATGCATGAGACAAGTGTTCGGGGCTGGTGCACTGGGACGACCCAGAGGGATGGGATGTGGAGGAAGGTGGAAGGGGGGTTCAGAATGGGGAACACATGTAAATCCATGGCTGATTCATGTCAATGTATGGCAAAAATCACTACAATATTGTAAAGTAATTAGCCTCCAACTAATAAAAATAAATGAAAAAAAAAAAAAAAAGATAAGTAATCCATCTCAGGGCCTATCACATGTGAAACTGAATGATAAATTACATTGGAAAGGACTGCAGCACTACTGGATCGCATATAGTTTTCAGTTGGGTGGCACAGGTAAAGGGAAGACTCAGACAGAAAACAAGATCAGACTATAGAGACATTTGGGAATCACCTTGCACTAAAATAAATAGAAAAGTGAAGTAGGAAAGGTGAGTTTTGATGCTTTCATGAAGGTAGAATGGATGGTTCAATATGTAGTTTTTTAATATTCTCTTCCCAATCAAGTTAATGATATTGGGAATGAGCATATTCTTTCATGTGAGATCAATTTATGTTTAATCCATGAAGAAATTACATTTAAACAGTCCAACAGTAGAAAAAGAGTAATAACTTTCACAAATTGTCCTTTGTGGGGGGCAATTTCTTTGGACTAGTTCCATAATGAATCCGTTTTAAAACATTATGTTTTACAACCAGAAAGCTTGCAAGTAGAATAAACTTTCTCACCTGTAAAATAAAACTATTTATAAATTGACTTGAATTGTTATTAATTTTATTTTTTGTAAATTTAATTTAGTTAGATTAAATGACATGGCCATAGAGAAAGGGTAGAAAACAGGGTCTTTATTCCTGAATGAAAGGGACTTGTGAGGACTGGAATTAGTCTATGTAGAAGTGAAATATTTTTTCTTTGTCTATTTAAGTCATTGAATTTATATTAAGGCATTGATTTTATTATTGTTGATAAGCTGAAAAACATATCTAAGTTTTCTAGATACAGCTAGCTTGACTTTTCAAATTATCCTGACAAATGGGATATTTTAAAATATGCCTGTTGGGTGGCTTTAACTGTGATCTCTTTATGAAATATAAAGAAATTTAAATTTAAAATCTTCACAGGATATGTAGTGAGTTCACCTGATTTCTAAGATAATCATGATTTCAATATATATCACTTTGATTAGATTACTAAGCAATACTTTTGATAGCTTATGGTGTATGGTGTCAGATTCGTGATCTCCAAAGAAGATTTAACTTTGGGACCAGGGACCAGGCTTGATCACTCAAGAGCTTTTGTGTAGCAGAGTTTTATCAAAGTATAAAAAGGGACAGGGGAAGTTTCTGACATAGACATCAGAAGGAGGGCAGAGAGTGCCCCCGCAGCCCCGCTAGTTTTAGCAAGCTGTTTTATATCTGCTGCGGCTGCTAAGTCGCTTCAGTCATGTCTGACTCTGTGCGACCCCATAGACGGCAGCCCACCGGGCTCCTCCATCCCTGGGATTCTCCAGGCAAGAACAATGGAGTGGTTTTTACCTGCTAAAAAGCTATTAATCAGGTAACAGAGACAACCCAAGGCTGAGGGAATTTCACCAGGCCCCCCTCCCACAATATGTAGTTTTGAGATAGGATGGCACGAGGTGTGTCATCCCCCAGCCATAAAACAACTGATATGAACACTGGTCTGTTGAGCTATTATCAGCCCAAGGTTTGAGAAAAGGAAAAAAGTTAGTCTTAGGTGGAACCATTTTGAAGAAAGGCAAATTCCAAAGCAAATACATAATTTCATTAATAGCGTAAGAAAAAAAATTTCCATGGAGAGTGTGTTTCCTCCTGCTGCTAAGGGAAGAGATTTAAAAAAATGTCTGACACTTGCAGCCTATTTCCTCTGTTTGGAGACTGCTGGCCTTCCTGCCTGTTACCCTCTCACTTTTTTAAGAATTTAAATAAAGAGAAATAAAAAGAGAAATAATAGGCTGTAGAAAAATAGTCAATGCAGATTTCATGTCAAATATATTAACATGTTAACACATTTCCCCCCCTTAAATATTCCTGTAAAATATGAACAGACTTGCCAACACCAGCAGTCCTATTTTACCAGTTCCACCTACAAAGAGCATACTCTTTATCTCATATTCTCATCCATTAAGACAAAATTAAATAATTCCAATTCCAGTGGGATTAATTTTCACATGAGGTTTACTGGTTTTATAAGGCTATCCCATTGTTGTTCAACATGGAATGGAAAATGCCATACCATAGCAAGTGTATACAGGTGCAGGGATTAAAAAAAAAACAAAAAAAAACAAAACAAAACAAAAAAACTTACTTTGTTCCTGTAGTTAACCTTTGTCCTCCCAGGTAGTGCTTGTGTTAAAGAATCTGCCTGCCAAACAGGAGATGTGAGTCTGAATCCTGGGTCAGGTCCATGTGGTTGCAAAGAGTCAGAGACAGCTGAGTATGTGAGCACAGACACACATATGCCACAAATAAAATGTAGTCCAGTTGTTGCCCTTGTCCAAGCAATCAGATTACCTACACTTCTTTCAATGCCTTTAGATGGAAAAGGATTTGTAATTCCCTCCAACGATATTTGTAATTCCCTCCTGCTATTAGAATTGGTATTTTCTTGATAGGTGGGAAAATTGATCCAAATCTGACTGATTTCTCTAATACCAAAGGTTGTTTCTAATCTCTTCATGTTAGATCAATTCTTGGATGTTCAGTCACATTACAGACTGGTTCAGCTGGTAAAGAAACCGCCTGCAATGCTGGAGACCTGAGTTTGATCCCTGGATTGGGGAGATGCTCTGGAGAAGGGAAAGACTACCCCTCCAGTATTTTAGCCTAGAGAATTCCATGGACTGTTTAGTCCAGATAAAAAAAAAGAATCACATATGGCCAATACACGTTTGTAGTTCAGTCTTCCTAACAATCAGAAAAATTCAAAACAATTATCAAATAAATTTTTACATTTAATTTGTAAAAATCAAAAAGGCATATGTTAGTTTCCTACTGCTTCTGTTTAAAAATTTATCACAAATTTAATGGCTTAAACAACATACATTTATTACTTTACAGTTCTGAAGATCAGAAGTTATGAAGTGGGTCTCACAGGGATGAATTAAAATGGTGCAGGGTTACATTTCTATCTGGAGGTGCTTGAAGAGAAAATTTTTTCCTTTACAGCTTCTAGAAGTTGCCTCCGTTTCTCGGTTCATGACTGCCTTTCATCTTCAAGAACAGCATTGTCCCGTTAGGTCTTTCTTATATTCTCTCACTCTCATGCTGACTCTCTTGCCTACTATTTCTACATGCTAAGGGCCTTTGTGATTACCTTTGAATTGCAAAAAATTGAAGATATGCTGTAGATAATTCAGGATAATCTCCTATGTAAAAGTCAGCCGATTAACCTTTTTAATTCTGTCTTCAATTGTATGCTTCCCCCTTGGCAGGAAGTAGGACACATAATTAAAATTGTGTGATAACACATACCCGATTATCTTAATAGCTAAATAACATAACAAATCCATTAGTTTCTCAACAATATGTTCATTGTAGTTCTCAGAAAAGTGTTTGTAAAGACATACATGTGTAAACCAGATGCCTCAACTGCATCTCTCAGTTCAGTTCAGTTCAGTCGCTCAGTCGTGTCAGACGTTTTGCGACCACATGAATCTCAGTATGCCAGGCCTCTCTGTCCATCACCAACTCCCGGAGTTTACTCAAACTCATGTCCATCGAATCGGTGATGCCGTCATCCCCTTCTCTTCCTGCCCCCAATCCCTCCCAGCATCAGGGTCTTTTCCAATGAGTCAACTCTCCGCATCAGGTGGCTAAAGTGTTGGAGTTTCAGCTTCAGCATCAGTCCTTCCAATGAACACCCAGGACTGATCTCCTTTAGGATGGACTGGTTGGATCTCCTTGCAGTCCAAGGGACTCTCAAGAGTCTTCTCCAACACCACAGTTCAAAAGCATCAATTTTTCGGTGCTCAGCTTTCTTCACAGTTCAACTCTCACATCCATGCATGACCACTGGAAAAACTGCACCTCTAGCTTACACTTAAAATAAATGATTGCATATGTACTAAGGGAGCAATGAAACAACTAATGAGAGCAAAACTTGGACTGGAACAACCCATCAAACCATAGGTTACTCACATAATGGATATTGTGTCACATCCAAATGCATAAAATGTGATTATTCATTCAATGAATATTACATTTCAGCTAAAATGAATGAACTACATAACTGCTAAATAGTCAAAAGAAAGTTCTTAGGAAGTCTGTTGTTTTGCACATAGTATCAGACTTAATCTTACCACAGGAAAACATTCTTAATCACTTCTTTTAAAAGGAAAAGCATGTTAATAAAAGAAAAAAAAATGACAGTAATTCACATTAATAAATTTTAAGGCAAAATTTGATTATCACTTTTGCTGGAAGCCTTTCAGGAACCATCCCTAGGTAACTTGTGTTTGCCAACTACCTACATCTTTAATGGGCTTCCCTGGTGATTACTGGGCTTCCTTTGTGGCTCAGCTGGTAAAGAATCCACCTGCAATGTGGGAGACCTGGGTTCGATCTCTGGGTTGGGAAGAACCCCTGGAGAAGGGAAAGGCTACCCACTCCAGTATTCTGACCTGGAGAATTCCATGGACTGCATAGTCCATGGGGTCACAAAGAGTTGGACTTGACTGAGTGACTTTCACATTCATTCTGGTGACTCAAATGGTAAAAGAATCTGCCTGCAATGCAGGAAACCAGGGTTCAATCCCTGAGCTGAGAAGATTCCCTAGAGAAGAGAATGATAACCCACTGCAGTATTCTTGCCTGGAGAATTCCATGGACAGAGGAGTCAGCAAGCTACAGTCCACGGGGTTGCAATGAGTCAGACAGAACTGAGGGACCAGCACTTTCACTTTATATCTTTTATTACACACATTCCATTTCATTATATGTATAAATATTTTTTCTTATTGAAAAGATATATTCTTTTACTGATTATTTATCTAAATAGAGAGATTCTGAAGGGATCTAACTTATGCTTCTCTTCATTTCTGACTTTTAGATAATGAGTCTGCAAATTTATTCCATAAAGGGTTTAGTAATAAATATTTATGTTTTCCTAACCCCATATAGTCTGTGTTGCAGCTATTCAATTCTGATATTGTAGTGTGGAAGTAACATAGACAATACATAAATAATGGGTTTGGATGTTCAAATAAAAACAGGCCAGGCCATGGATTAGGTCAATAGGTCATAGTTTGCTTAAGGCCAGTCCTATGACAACCCCTCACACCCTGATTTGCACATAGAATTCATATGCATTAACTCATAGATATAAAACTGAAATAGTTTAGCAAAAATGTGAGCCCAAGAGCAAGTTAGAAAGAAAATGAGATTTCAGTCATGAGCTAAATTTTATAAACTCATCTTAAAATCATAGTGATATGGAGATAATACATGTTTATATGTGATGTGTATTACAATATACTTCCATGGCTTCCATCTAGTAGTTGTTTATTGGCAATGCAGCACTATTACATATCCATGTGAGCATGTTTCAGTCTAGTTTCTAATGCTAAATTTATTTAACAGTGACATTCAACATATGGTTAAGCATGCTTTTTCACTGTTTAATTATTAACATTCTGTGTTTTTATTTATTAGTATTTTAGTTTTTTGAATTATTCTCTCCTCCCTGTTGATAGTATTTTTTGCTTATTTATTTTATTTAATAATAATGAATCAACCAGTTCTGTGCGAATTCCCTGAGGATTCTCTAAAATGTTGCAGCAAAATTAATAAGGATATAATTCAAAATTAAATGGAGCCAATAAAACTATGAACTATATCCTTAAATAACCTCATAAGAGAGACAAAGATGGTTTTTTTTACAGTGCTAATAGCTTTTCATCAAGTTATGTGTGGTAACTGCTAAATAACAGTTTTCAATTTTGTTTATGCCTATGGTTAAAAGTATATTATATATAATAAATTCATAAAGATATACCAAATGGAGCAATCTTATCTATTTATTCTATTTTTTACTGTTCTAATGTTGATTATTTTATTCCATTTTTAAAATTCAGGACACCACCCATTAAACTAATAATGTGATTGGTAAGTTAAATGCAATCCAGTTTGAAAATCACAGTGTCAGAGCATAAAATGCTATAAAGATAGCAGTGAAGAACTATTTCACATACTTCCTGTTACACAGTTTAGTTACATGCCATGTGTTTTTATATATATATATATATATATATATATATATATAATCTTTAATTAAGAAATTTATTTCTGGAAAATTTAGAAGTTTTGGCTTAAGAAAATTTCAGGTTAAGAATATGACTTTCTCTGTTACAATTGCTTCAAAGATAATTTTATTATTTGGAATCCCACTGAATTCATTATAGAAATTTCAATTATTTATTATTTAGTTCTATAATAAAGCTTAGCCAATTTTCTAAGTTGTCAGTACTGTTTATGTAGGGATATTTTTTAAAGTGACATACTGATAGCATTATGTTCAGATCTATTAAAAATAAATATTGATTTTATAAATATCTAGTTATGAGTAGCACATAAGTTTATGAAAAGAAAATTAATTCTATTAGATTGAGAGCATCTATTGATTTGTTTGGAATTATTTAGTGTGTCTAGTTGGATATTTTATGAGAGAGAGGGAGTCTTACAATTTTATGACTTTTTCCCATTATCACATATATGTTAGATAAACCTCTCCAGAGAAAAATAAATTCTCTCTCTCTCTCTCTTTTTTTTTTTTTTTTTTGCTACTGAGCAGTGGAGAATGGGTTTATCAGTTAGAAAGACTTATTTTTTTTTTATTTTTTATTTTTCAGTGGGTTTTGTCATACATTGATATGAATCAGCCACTTATTTTTGTCACTTTGTTTTCCCTGTTTTATTTTTCTTTTATTCGTTACTTAGCACACTGTCTTTTATGTTTTTGGCCTATTTTTTGGTGGAAATGACTGAATATTCATAAAGCATATGACAGATGTTGTGTAGAAAAAAAAAGGTTGTACTGTATCCAAAATAATTCAGAATCAGGTTCCTTATATTCCCTAAAATTAGGACTACCCGGTTCTTAATATTCATAAACATGTGGCCCCAGGTAGAATCAGCACAGTTTAGTACAAAGAGAAAGACATCAGTTGAACACATATGATTTAAAAGTGTTAAAAACTAAACACATACAGCAATGAGATACTACCACATAGCTATAAAACAGCCAAAATCCAAAACACAGACACTATCAAATGACGATGAGGTATAGAGCAATAGGAATTCTCATTCTTTGCTGGTGGGAATATGAAATAGTACAGTCATTTTAGCAACTTCTTGCAAAAATAAACATACTCTTACTACATGATCTGGAAATGCACTATTAGATATTTTCTCAAATGAGTTAAACATGTATATCCACATAAACCTGCACCTGAATGTTCATAGCAGATTTATTCATATTTGCAAAAACTGAACACAACCAAGATGTCTTGCAGTAACTGAATTGATAAATAAACTGGGGTCCACACACAAAGAAATACAAATTATTAAAAAAGAAATAAGCTGTCAAACTACAAAAAGACCTGGAGGAAACTTAAACACATGCTGCTAAGCCAGTCAGAAATGACTGCATACTGTATGCCTATGGCTATATGACATTTTGGAAAAGGTAAAACTAGAGAAAAAGTTGGCTTAAAGCTCAACATTCAGAAAACTAAGATCTTGGCATCTGGTCCCATCACTTCATGGGAAATAGATGGGGAAACAGTGGAAACAGTGTCAGACTTTATTTTGGGAGCCTCCAAAATCACTGCAGATGGTGACTGCAGCCATGAAATTAAAAGACACTTGCTCCTTGGAAGGAAAGTTATGACCAAACTAGACAGCATATTAAAAAGCAGAGACATTACTTTGCCAACAAAGGTCCGTCTAGTCAAGGCTATGGTTTTTCCAGTGGTCATGTATGGATGTGAGAGTTGGACTGTGAAGAAAGTTGAGTGCCAATGAGTTGATGCCTTTGAACTGTGGTGTTGGAGAAGACTCTTGAGAGTCCTTTGGATAGCAAGGAGATCCAACCAGTCCATCCTAAAGGAGATCAGTCCTGGGTGTTCCTTGGAAGGACTGATGCTGAAGCTGAAGCTCCAATACTTTGGCCAACTGATGCGAAGAGTTGACTCATTGGAAAAGACCCTGATGCTGGGAGGGATTGGGGGCAGGAGCAGAAGGGGACGACAGAAGATGAGATGGTTGGATGGCATCGCCAACTTGATGTATATGAGTTTGAGTAAGCTCGGGGAGTTGGTGATGGACAGGGAGGCCTGGTGTGCTGCAATTCACGGGGTTGCAAAGAGTCAGACATGACTGAGTAACTGAACTGAACTGGACTGAAAACTATAGATAAGATGAGACGATCAGTGGTTGCCAGGAGTTCTGGTGGAAATAGGAAGGACAGATAGGTGAAAACGCAGAGGTTTTTGTCGTTGTTGATGTTTAGTCACTAAGTTCTGTCTGATTCTTTTGAGACCCCATAGATTTTTTTATCCCTACTGGCTTCTCTGTCCAAGGGATTTCCCAGACAAGAATACTGGAGTGGGTTGACACTTCCTTCTTAAGGGGATCTTCCTGACCCAGGAATCGAACCCACATCTACATTGGCAGGCAGACTCTTTACTGCTGAGCCACCAGGGAAGCCCCAGGGGTTTTTAGGCACTCCAAATATTCCACATAATTCGATAGCAGATATAAGATACTATACATTTGGCACAACGCATAGATCTGTGAAACATGAAGAGTGTATCCAAATGTAACTATGGACATTTGTTAATACTAATACATTAATGCTGGTTTAGTTTTAACAAATATACCATACCAATGTGATGTTAACTAGGACAAACTGGGGCAAGGGAGCATATGAGAAGGAACACTTTGCATTTTCTGTTGAGTTTTCCTATAAAACCAAATCTGCTCTAAATTATAAAGACTATTAATTTTAGAATGTGTGTTAGTCACTCAATTGTGTGTCTGACTGTTTGTGACCCATGGACTGTAGCCTGCCAGGATTCTCCATCCATGGCCTTCTCCAGGCAAGAATAGTGGAGTGGGTAACCATTCCCTTCTCCAGGGGATCTTCCCAACCCAAGGATTGAACCCAGGTCTCCTGCAGTGCAGGAGGATTATTTACCAGTTAAACCACCAGGGAAGTCCTATAGAAAGTGAAGTGACTCAGTTGTGTCTGACTTTTTGTGACCCAATAGACTGTAGTCTGCCATGCTCCTCTGTCCATGGGATTTTCCAGGCAAGAATACTGGAGTGGATTGTTATTTCCCTCTCTAGGTTATCTTCCCATCCCAGGGATCGAAACTGGGTCTCCCCTGCTGCAGGTAGACTCTTTACTGTCTGAGTCAGCAGGAAGGCCCAATTTTAGAATACTAACATTTTAAAATTAAATGTGTAATATATGTTCGTGTAGTTGAGTAGTTAATTGGTAACTGCTTCTTTATATTTACCCATTAGAGTCTCATATAATATTTTAGGAAAATTATCACTTAGTATTTAATCACCAGCAAAGCAATTTATCCCACCAAAATCAAAGGTCCAGCATTTAAGATTTCTGAAAGTTTCTCATAATAGCTTGGTTCTATTAATGGCAATTGGTAATGGCTTCCATGTAACTATGCCCTTGCATACTCTAACTTTGTAGCCCCTCTCCATGATCTGAGCTGTGCCCTGTGGCTTGCTTTGGCCAATGGAACAGAGTAAATGTAACACAAGCAGAGACAGGAAAAGAAACTATAGCAATTCTGTCCCTGCAAAAAGATCAAGCCCTGTCAAGTTTTCTGGGTATGAGAGACCACAAGCAACTAAGATAAGTGAGCCTCATACTAGTTGAGTCCCTCCTACCCCAAATGGTCCTCAGCAAACTTTCCAGCTGATAGCAGTCATGTGAGTGAGGAAAACGGAGATGTCTATAGTAGAAGATGGAATGAACAATGAACAGATTCACGAGCAGAAGTGAGTATGTATTGCTGCAATTGACTGAGATTTTAGGTTGGCTGTTATGCAGCATTATTGTGTCAGAAAATCTTTTCAGTTAATTTTAAAAATTCTGCTTCTGCCTTTTGCTAGAGGTGAATCACAAATTAAGACTTTAGAAGCTTTCTAAGAACTTACAGAACTGAGACTGGATAAATGGAACTCTTTCTAGATCAACTATGTATTTTAGGCCCAAGTAGAATATGGCACCTAAGAACCTGCCATGAAATAATAGGTTTGTTTAGATGGGTAAAATGGTCCAGATCAGTCCCACATGTAAAAAGAAGACAAAATAACAATCAATTAATTAATCATGAAACATGGGGGTGTAAAAACACATACAATAATTCTTTTTTAAAGGAAGCTTACAATAAATACAAGTGATTATTAAAAAAAATACTGCATTATGCATACTACAGCCAACTTCTGTTTCCCTAAAATTTATATGTTGAAGTCCCAATTCTCCTAATGACTGAATTGAAGATGGAGTCTATGAAGAGGTTTTTAAAGGTCTAATGAGGGCATAAGGGTAAAGTTTTAATTTAATAGGGCAAGTACCATTAGAAGAGGAGGAAGAGACACTTGACTTCTCTCTAACCTCCACTTGAGGACACAGTAAGAAGATGACCAGCATATACAAGCCAGAAAGAGAGTTCTCACGAGGAATCCAATTAGCTGATGCCTTCATTTGAGCTTCCTAGCATCCAGAGCTGGAGGAAATAAATTTCTATTGTTTAACCCACTCTGTCTGCAGCATTTTGCTATGGCAGCCTGAACAGACTAATACAATGTGCAAATCAGATATGAATATAAATCTTGGGAATGAATCAATCCTTAGATATTTAAATTCTTTCTTTTTTTCTGGTTTTGGGTGTCATAGTTTTTACCTTTGTTTTTCTTTTGCATTGTAATCATTATGTTGACTGACACAGGGTCCTTACACAACATGGTGTTCATTTCATTCACCCAAGTCTATATCAGATTTTCAAGACCAAAGGCTCAAATGTAGGTCCTGGATACCAATTCGCATCCTGCTGTTGGGCTGCTTCTAGTCTGGAATAGAAAAGTTTACTTAACACAGCAAGCCATATCAGAGTGAAAAGCATAATGAGCAAACTTCCATAGGGAAAGAGAGATAGGATGATAAATTATTGACATATAAAAAGTTTTGTATCTGTGAAGTGTAATTAAAAATTTTTTTTTTCTTTTTTCCTCTTAGAAAACTGGTGTCTCCCTGAGTCTGCTGAGTGGTGATTTAGGGTATGGAATATTTTTTTAAATATATTCTATTGTTAATCATTAGATCTATAACATAACACAGGCCACTATGAACATAATTGTTATAAGCATGTTGTTACACAGAGGCTTTTTGTGAAAATTTCATTTCTTTTGATTAAATACCTTGGAGTCATTCTTTCAAATGTTTGTACTATCCTGGTGATTTTACATCATTCCCTACATTTTAGTTTTATTTTAGCCTTTCTATTAAGTGGTCTGCTCTATTTTGCTTGATCTTAATAGTTTCACTGGATATAGAATTGTAGATTGAGTCCTTTTCTTCTTTACATTTTAAAATTTCAGTAAGTGAAGAAAAATCTAAAGCCCCACTAATCATTGTTATAATTCGTGATGATGAAAGGTAGCATTATTCTCACCATAAAATTCAAAGCTGCAGGAATAAGGCTAAATGAGCCTACATACAGAGATATCTGAGAGTGCCTGTGCCCTATGACTCCCAGGAAAGATCAGTAATAACATCCTGAAATTATTTTTTTCATTTAAGGCCCAAAACAGCATTCTTGACAGAAGAGAAAAATATTCATGGCCACAACATCCACACATTTTTCACTCTTTCTTACTTTCTAACCTACATTTCATGAATGTGGCTGGTTCACAGGGAATTAGGATACAACACTAATTCAGTTGAACTGAACTTCAGGGCTGTTGGTAATGTGAAAACCAAAGAATGAAACGAACATAGTTACCATATTATGGCTTTCTATGACTCGAGGTAGAGGACGACAGAGCAGGGATTGTAGAAGTCAGCCTTCAACCTTTCAGCTTATGTTACAATTCAGGGAAAAAACATTCCTAAGGAAAATAGGTCAGTCAAGGAATATTCATCCTTAATCAGACCTCAGGAACTTTCTAAAAACTTGATTTTTAGGAAATTTCAAAGAACTTAAAACTTTGAGTAAATTCCCAGGACCAAACTCAACTACATTCATTCAATAGAAATTAATAAAAAAAAAAAATACCTATGGTGTTCTCTCACTGATTAAAAGTCTTGCAAAAATGAGAACGTGTATTCTCCTATGCTTGTGTGGAACATTCTATACTTATCAATTAAGTCAAATCAATTGATTATCAACAATACATATACACCCTGTTTATCAAGTATTATCTGTCATAGTAGGAAGTTGGCAGCAATCTGTGTGTTTATCGATGGGATATAGATGGGTAAAATATTGTGTGTGTATATATATATGTATATATGGATATATATGGTATGTGTACATATATATATGTATATATATATACAGGCAAAATGTGGTATATAATATAAACATAATCACCAGAAAACATAAATCATAAGTTAGGAGCTATAAATGAACAGTATTCTACATGAATATTAAAAATGCAACATTAAGTGAAAGTAAATGCATTAAAAATGTGGTAAGAGAAATGTTGGATGTGGAGTATAGGAATGGAAGACAATAAAAAATTAATGAAAGCAAGTGAGGGAGCTTACATACACTAGTGATGATATGTTGATGTAATTTAGGAGAAATTCAATGCTGCTCATAAAGTTCTTTACCCTAAAATTTTCATAGCTAGTCTAACAAATCCAATTTCTATTTAGCATGTATTGGTCATATATCAGGATGCAATCTAGTGCCTACAGAAATATGAAATAATATGTATGGGTGATGCTCTTTTAATTTGCAAAATTTTAGGCACCAGTTGGGCCCATTTAAATCAATATAATTGTTTAGTGAACATCATATTTATCTTTATTCACTTTACTTTCAATAAAGGCAGTCACTTATAAAAATAAATGATATGTAACATGAAAAGCTATACAAAAATTGGAAATTCAAATACATAATCATTAATTAAATTATAGAAACCTTGAGTGAAAATACAGTGCATTTTATCTTATTTTTTCTTTAATTATAGGAATAAACAACACTGTTGGCAAGACAAGTGTATATTAAATTGTTCTGAAATACAATGCACTGAAGTGGAAAGATTTTCTTAACTGTATATATTAAAAGTTGGAGAAAATCAATTTACAATGCCAGAAGTTGTTCTACAGTTTTTATTTCCAAAATTTTGCTTTTAATAAAATAGAATAACACTTTATTTAAACTATTAATACTAATTAATTAAAATATAACAAGGTATGGAATGGAAGGGAGTATGTATACACACACACACACACACACACACACACACACACACACACACATAGACAAAGGCAAAAATGGGCTAGTATACTTGTGCGTGGCTTCTAAGTCACTTCAGTTGTGTCCAACTCCACAACCCTCTGGACTGTGGCCCACCAGTCTCCACTGTAGATTCACCAGTTCAGAATACTGGAGTGGGTTGCTGTGCCCTCCTTCACGGAAACTTTCAATCCAGGGATAGATCCTGTGTCTCCTACTAGTAAACTCATTGCCTTTGAAATCGGGTCAAATGTATTCCTTTCTAAATATCCTGTGATAGCAGCACATGCCAATTACTAGATATTCCAAGTGACTTCTTTGGTTCTGTGTGAGAACAATAAAAGGCAGAGGGGTATCATTAGGTCTAGTTTAGATAAAATGATACATAATTTGAAGTGGCAAATATTTGACAATATATTTAAATTGCATCTGGTTATGAGGCTCCAACAAACATTGTTGATGCTTTTGGGGCTTTAATCATAGACAGTAAGTTGATTATGATAGATGACAGATAGATACTGGATACAGGAACACTTCATTTTACTTCTTCATTCTTTTGCAGGGCTTAGGAAACATTTCATTTTTACATAGTGATGTTTATGGCAACCTTGAATTGACAGATGATAGCAACTGTTTTTTAACAATAGTGTTTTTTAATTAAGGTATTTTTATTTTTAGATATATTGTTATTGCACATGTAATAGTCTACAGCATAGTGTAAAAATGACATATTTGCACTTGGAAACCAAAGGATTCATGTGTTTTGCTTTATTGCTATATTTGATTTATCACAGTGGTCTGGAAATAAACCCACAATATCTTTGAGGTACTAGTGCAGATATACAGAATGAAAACAAGTAGCCAAAACTAAAACCAATCAAGAAGGTTAACCTATTTCAATAAACCAGAGATATTTTTGCTCCCTGGTTAAATATCCCTCAGTTCAGTTCAGTTCAGTCTCAGTCATGTTCGACTCTTTGCAACCCCATGAATCACAGCAGGCCGGGCCTCTCTGTCCATCACCAACTCCTGGAGTTTACTCAAACTCACATCCATCGAGTCGGTGATGTCATCCAGCTATCTCATCCTCTGTCATCTCCTTCTCCTCCTGCCTCCAATCCCTCCCAGCATCAGGGTCTTTCCAATGAGTCAACTCTTCGCATGAGGTGGCCAAAGTATTGGAGTTTCAGCTTCAGCATCAGTCCTTCCAATGAACACCCAGGACTGATCTCCTTTAGGATGGAATGATTGGCTCTCCTTGCAGTCCAAGGGACTCTCAAGAGTTTTCTCCAACACCAAGTTCAAAAGCATCAAATTTTGGTGCTCAACTTTCTTCACTGTCCAACTCTCACATCCATACGCTAGCCACTGGAAAAACCATAGCCTTGACTAGATGGACCTTTGTTGGCAAAGTAATGTCTCTGCTTTTTAATATGCTGTCTAGTTTGATCATAACTTTCCTTCCAAGGAGTAAGCGTCTTTTACTTTCATGGCTGCATTCACCATATGCAGTGATTTTGGAGACCCCAAAATAAAGCCTGACACTGTTTCCCCATCTATTTGCCATGAAGTGATGGGACCAGATGCCATGATCTTAGTTTTCTGAATGATGAGCTTTAAGTCAAATTTTTTTCTCTCCTGTTTCAGTTTCATCAAGAGGCTCTTTAATTCTTCTTCACTTTCTGTCATAAGGGTGGTATCATCTGCATATCTGAGGTTATTGATATTTCTCCTGGCAATCTTGATTCCAGCTTGTGCTTCCTCCAGCCCAGCATTTCTCATCATGTACTCTGCATATAAGTTAAATAAGCAGGGTGACAATATACAACCTTGACCTACTCCTTTTCCTATTTGGAACCAGTCTGTTGTTCTATAAATATCCCTAGTTAATACTAACATTTGCATTTAAAAAGAAGAAAGCTGAAGAGAGCATCAGTTATCTTGTACAACAATGGCTACTATTTCAGAGTTGAAGATTTCAGCCATCTTACTGGTTGAGGCGTGCCATTTCATTGTAGTTTTCCTTTGCATTTCTCTGATAACTAATAATATCTGGCATATTTTCATGTATTAATTGAATATTTAATCTTCCTTAAAGAAATATCTATTCAGATTTGTTTTCCCATTATTATTTGTGTTTTGATTACACAGTTACAAGAGTATATATTTTTGTACCTATTTCTATATCTGTCTATCATAATCTTCTATCTGTTTTGGATACAACTACCTTACTAGATATGTGATTTGCAAATAACTTTTACAATTTTGCTTTCTGCCTTTTTATTTTCTTGATGGTGTCCCTTGAATGACAAAATATTTTAATATTGATAATGTCTAATTTTTCTGTTTTAAATTCTGTTCCTTATGCTTTTGGTACCAAATCCTAAAATCTTTTGTCAAATTCAGGATCATAAAGATATACCCTATGTTTCCCTCTAAAAATTTTTTAGTATTAGTTCTTTCATTCAACTGTTTGACCTACTTTTGTCCAGTTAACTTATATATAAAGTATGATGTAAGGGTTACTTTTCATTCTTTCACATGTGGCTATCCAGTTGGTATAGATCTGGTAGTTTAGAAGACTCTGCATTAGATGCATGCACCCCAATGTCCACTGCAGCACTGTTTACAATAGCCAGGATATGGAAGCAACCTAGAGGTCTATAGATATGGATAAAGAAGACATGGCATATATATACCATAGAATATTACTCATCCATAAAAATGAATGAAATAGTGCCATTTGTAGTAACATGGATAGACATAGAGATTGTCATATTGAGTGATACAAGTCAGACAAAGACAAATATCACATGATATCACTGAGATATGGAATCCACAAAATATGATACAAGTGAAATTATTTACAAACAGAAATAGAGTTACAGTTGTAGAAAACAAACTTATGGTGACGAGTTAGGAGGGAAGGGATAAGTTGGGAGATGGGGATTAGCATACATACACTACTAGATATAAAATAGATAACTAATAACCATCTTTCCCACAAGCACCTGCTGATTGAGACACCTTGATTGTTAACCCTGACATTGTGCCCATTATAATAATATCATTAACTTGCCTTTAATTTTTAATTGTATTGCTGGGCCCTTTAAATCTCAACTCTATCTGTTACTTTCACACTTTTGATTTCATATAAACATCTCTTACCTCCAATCCCAGCCTACAGAGGCTGCTACCAGGAAGCTTTTTAAAGATACCAGGATCCTACCTTGCTAATGTATTTTTACCACCTTTGTGTGATGTAGAGGTGGTAAAGAATCCATCTGCCAATGCCAATGCAGGAGACACAGGAGGCACGGGTTTGATCTCTGGGTCAGAAAGATCGCCTGGATTAGGAAATGGCAACCGATTCCAATATTCTTGCGTGAAAATTTCCATGAACAGAAGAACCTGGTGGGCTATAGTTCATGCAGTCACAGAGAGTCGGACATAACTGAGCATGCGCGTCCACATCCTCTGGACCCACCCACTAAATATTAGCAAGACCGAGCCTTAGATTTTACTTAGCAAAGTCATTCTAGCACATTTACCTACCAGATTCTTCCCATTCCTAAATAGTAAATCAATTAATTTCTGATATTTTCATCTCATTCAAGGTAAATTACTTTCATGTCCAAACTCCACAGAGTGTATCAAAATTATTAAGGTTTATTCTAAACCTTCTTGCTTAAGTGCAGACTTCTGACCCGTAATTGACTGTCCACATGATATAAAATGCTTTTCTACTTTAGCTTTATATTTAAACACAATGAGACATTGTGTCTTCTCCAACTCCCTTAAGATCTATTTATATTCATAATCCTTCTTTTCCTTCTAGCACACATTAGCCAAAATGATAATTTCTTTGTTATTTCTGGCATGAGGAACTTTAATTTCCTGTATTTGTGGCTTTGATATAGAAAACTCAATGAGACAAATTCGAGTCAAGAGATGAAGGTTCATTTTACAATGCACCAAAGTTACCATACTGTCTTATCGTACTGTATCAAGGCAATATATGACTCTTTCAAATTTATTAGAACATTTTTTTACCTCAAAACACATTAAATAATAAAATATACTTTTCATTTATTACTGTTTTACGAAAAGATACTACAATTTATTCAACATAGTAGCCTATATAATGCGAGAAAATCAAAAGTATCCTCAAACTTTTGCTCTGCATAAAGATGACAAGCAAGAAATGTTAATGTTTACATAACACTTTTTCAATATGTTTGAGTATTTGTTTTCCAGATTTTGAAGGCCTTTAAATTCACTCTCTGTTTTGTCCTAAATTATTTTCTATGTTAATTTTTTTGGTAAATATGAATTATCCATATGTTTTCTGAAGTTTGAAAATTGTTTAGTATAATTGAGTAAGAAGAGTGCATCTTTGAATGAATAATATATCCATCTCCATTTTCTATTAACTATCAGGCACTCTGGTCTTTTGGTTCTACTAGGGCAAGTTCTAGTAAAAGTTCTTCATGATATTGTATTTTATGTAGAGACAGTATTAATTTATTCTTATCATTTTTATTACTTACATAAAATATGTTTGCATAATATAATCAATATATGTTTTTACATGTGAAAACTGTATGAGTATCTCAAGATGAAATGTTTCATTTCTCCCATTAAAATTAAATAAAATATTTTATTTCACATAAATGCTCTCAAGGAAGAATCAATTTAAGCCAGTGATAACTGGATTTGAAATATGATAATATATGTGTCTATGTGTGTGTGTGTGCAAAGTCACTTCTGTCATGTCTGATTCTTTGTGACCCTATGGACCATAGTCTGCCAGGCTCCTCTGTCCATGGGATTCTCTAGACAAGAATACTGGAGTGAGCTGCCATGCCCTCCTCTAGGGCATCTCCCCAACCCAGGGACTGAACTTGTGTCTCTTATTTCTCCTGCACTGGCAGGTGGGCAGTTTACCACTAGTGCCACCTGGGAAGCCCCCGTATATGTCTATACAGAAACAAAAGATACTTTGTGGTATTGCTTCAAATGAAATTGAAATAAGACCATATTAGATTTCTAGGGAATCTGTAACAAAATACCACAGGTGGCTTAAAACATATTTATTTTCTCACACTTCTGGGAGTTGAAAATTTGAGATTAAGCTGATGGCAATGTTGTTTCCTTGTGAAACGTATTTCTCTTCTTGGCTAATATGTGGCTGTTTTTTCTCTGTGTCATCACAAGATCTTGCCTCTATTTAGAAGGACACTAGTCATGATGGATAGGGCTCTTCTTAACTAAATTATCTTTTTAAAGACTTTATATCCAAATACAGTTCATATTCTTAAGTGGTAAAAGTTAGGAATTCAACATTTGAATTTGGGGGAGAACTCAAGTCTGCCCATAACATGATCATGCTTATAATTAGGTGTATGGATTTTGAATACATATGGGGACACTGCTGGATGTTAAAGGAGAAAGACAACAAAAAATAAGCTCTATTTGACAAAGATATCTTAAGTAATTCTAAGATAAACAGCCAGAAAACTTTAGTGAGTAGGAGAAAGTCACAGCCATGCAAATTTTGTTTTTGTCTTTTCCATAACTATTTGTTGTGTTTTTATTGTCAACTCTTTCTATTGCATAAGGAGTTTAGCAAATTACAGCCTACCATCTCTTTTTGTAAATGAAATTTATTGGTAAACAACCATATATATATTTGTTTGCATGCTATCTATGTCTGTTTTCATGAGTAATTCTGGCAGAGTCCTTGTGGTCTGCATATCCTATTAATGAACTAGTTCATTAGATACAGTTTGTTGACCCCTTTATTATATCATTGACTTGTTTTTCTCATTCCTGCTATTACCTCCATGACTTAAGAACCTGAAGAAACAAAACCAAAAACATCAGCACTTTCCACATCATCTGTTTTCCACAGCGATTCAGAAACAGCTCCAAAGCTGATATTAAATGTAATAGATATAATTATTAGCTTCAGTAATAAAAGTTTCTCTTCTAGGCTGTTTACTAGACTCTTTCAAATTACAATCAGTCATATATTATAACATATTCTATTTAAGTGATGTGCTTGAAACTAAAACTTAGAGGGTTCTTTTTTTTATTATTATTTTTTGGTGTTTCTCAATGTCAAAAAAAAGTGAAAAAAAGTAATGAAATAATTTTTACCAAAATTTATTTCAGTATAAATGTATCTAGTGATAAAGAACCTGCCTGCCAATGCAGGCAACAGGAGACTCAATTTTGATCCCTGGGTCAGGAAGATCTTTTGGAGGAGGAAATGGCAACCCACTTCAGTATTCTTGCCTGGAGAATCCTCTGGACAGAGGAGCCTGATGGGTTACAGTCCACAGGGTTGCAAAGAATAGGACATGACTGAAGCAACTTAGCATGCACTCATGCATGGGCATTTAGTTTATAGCATGCGCTCAGCATGACAAATAAATGAATCTACCTCCTTCTATGATGTTTACACTACAGTGTACATCAAGGATTTGGACATATTTGTTGGCTTGTTTAAAGTAGTTTGACATATGTGTTTTCTCTATGACATTAGTAGGTTTCAGTGTAATAGAATACATATAAGGCATCATTGCTATCTGAATACAGTAAAAACAACCAACAAAAAAGTTTCAAAATAGAGGCTTATACCAGAACTGCTAGCAGAAAGAATACATCCATATTCAAAGTGAAATATATTTAGGATAAGTTAGATATGCTTGTTAAAGACAATACATTTAATGCTAGCCATTTTTAATTTATTATTTGATTAACATACCATTTGATCACCTATTTTATAATATTTTTGTTAAATGCCCATGAATTATACTCAATTGATACAGCATTTTGAAAACTATCATATACATCTCAATTTTCTAATTTTCAACATATATATTTTGAAGCTATTTAAAAATAGATCACTATATTATATGGATAAGAACGTTATTAAACGAGAAATGTCATTAAAGGATAGTAGAGTTTTAAAATATTTTATTTACAGCTTTTAAAATCAGATATAAGATAAATAAATGAATAAAAATTTGAAAGGAAATATTTCCCTTCACTATATTTTAAAATTTTCAACTTAAAGATTTTAGCAGTAATGTATCCAATTCATCTAAGACATTTTTCATTAAATTAATGTCAATTTGAAATGAAAATTTAAACTATATTCAGTTGCATAATTAAATATATCTTACATTTTATATAAAAAATAATTGTAACCTATTTAAAATATACACTGGTGGATACAGCAAGTTTAAGGCATTAATATCTGTATATACAGATCTAAAAATCAAATTATGTCTTCTTTACTAAGCATGAAGATACTTTGGTAAAATTAAAATCACACAAAAAGTAGCTAATAAAATTCAATTATTTTATTAAATAATATTTTGGATGCACTTATTATTACAACAGAAATAATTATAACAAACAATATTCATGAGAAAATTTTTGTCTAGATTTTGAACTGTATCTAATTATAAAGACAAGATATTTTTCCAACTTTCTGATTTAGGCAATTATGCATCATTTGTATCTCTGTCACTTACTCAAGAAAACTAGAAGGTTTTAGCAGAGCAGAATGCTATAAGACATAGAAGATGTTGAACACAATTAAAAGGAAGTATTTTCACAGAACAAAAACTTGATAAACTAACAAAATGGTGGATCACTAAACCGGTGGTCGGCATTCACATTCAACTTGAATTTTAGTCATGATAAGGAATAGTTGCTGCTGCTGTTGCTAAGTCGCTTCAGTCGTGTCCAACTGTGCGACCCCATAGACGGCAACCCACCAGGCTTCCCCTTCCCTGGGATTCTCCAGGCAAGAACACTGGAGTGGGTTGCTATTTCCTTCTCCAATGCACGAAAGTGAAAAGTGAAAGTGAAGTCGCTCAATCCAGTTCGACTCTTAGCGACCCCATGGACTGCAGCCTACCAGGTTCCTCCGTTCATGGGATTGTCCAGGCAAGAGTACTGGAGTGGGTTGCCATTGCCTTCTCCACATTTAATAGTTACCTTTCACTAAAAATATGTGTTCTATTACAGATAAGCAGAAATTATTTTTCTATCTAGCCTTGATTCCCATTCTAATCAGCTGATTGACTTGTGACGTGCTGATTGACAGGGCAGAAATGCAAAGGCTTTGCAATTAATAATTCTCTGCTGCTGCTGAGTTGCAAGACCTTCATTTAAAATTATGCCAACATGCTTCACAGCTTAATCATAGCCCAAGGATTAAATGCTATGGTTTTAATCAAAGATTATTTCTGGCCAAATAAGTATAACCTTCTCTAATATTTCAATGACCTTAAATTTTTTTTAATGATTTAAAAAACTTTTTTTTCCATTTATTTTTATTCATTGGAGGCTAATTACTTTACAATATTGTAGTGATTTTTGCCATACATTGACATGAATCAGCCATGGATTTACATATGTTCCCCATCCCGATTCCCCCTCCTGCCTCCCTCTCCATCCCATCCCTCTGGGTCTTCCCAGTGCACCAGACCTGAGCACCCATCTCATGCATCTAACCTGGGCTGGTGATCTGTTTCATCCTTGATACTATACTTGTTTCAATGCTGTTCTCTCTGAACATCCCACCCTTGCCTTCTCCCACAGAGTCTGAGTCTGTTCTGTACATCTGTGTCTCTTTTTCTGTTTTGCAACTGAGGCTGGGACCGTGGAGGCGATAAGGTGGACCTAATGATTTTCTTTTAAAGAATAGCAACATTATATTTTGGCCTTCGTGATTCTGTTTATTCATTTACTTTTGTTTTTGCTTTAAGCTGAATTTTTCATGTCCATCCAACTTGTATATCCATGGCTAACTACAGATACCCATTTAGATTAAGCATTTACTTTGGATGAGTCTATTTTACTCACACTAAACCAACATCTTTGGCACTCTAAAAAATCCTTAACCGTAGCTACATACTTTCAGTGAGAAATGATTTAGTCTCAAATCTGGCATTATTTTCGTTTTTGACCAAATCAATATAGATTAACTCAAATCACTCAAAATACTAAGGTGTGGTAAAAGTCTACTATTCTTTGCAAAGCATAAACTTAGCTTAATGAAAGAGTGAGCAGCATATGAAATATTTGCATATCATTTTAGTATTTTGAAGTCAGGAGAAATAATATTCAAAAATGCTGAACACTTTATCTGAGAGAACTTGCAAAGAAAGGTGTTAGCAGAAACCTCTGTATATTAAACTTTTTTTTATACATTAAATTAAGGTGTATACTGTTAGAAAGTGTTCTAGTTTCATTCTTTTACAAGTGGTTGACCAGTTTTCCCAGCACCACTTGTTAAAGAGGTTGTCTTTTATCCATTGTATATTCTTGCCTCCTTTGTCGAAGATAAGGTGTCCATAGGTTTGTGGATTTACCTCTGGGCTTTCTATTCTGTTCCATTGATTTATATTTCTGTCTTTGTGCCAGTACCATACTGTCTTGATGACTGTGGCTTTGTAGTAGAGTCTGAAGTCAGGAAAGTTGATTCCTCCAGTTCCATTCTTCTTTCTCAAGATTACTTTGGCTATTCGAGGTTTTTTTGTATTTCCATACAAATTGTGAAATTATTTATTCTAGTTCTGTGAAAAATACCGTTGGTAGCTTGATAGGGATTGCATTGAATCCATAGCTTGCTTTGGGTAGTATAGTCATTTTGACAATATTGATTCTTCCAATCCATGAACACTGTATATTTCTCCATCTGTTTGTGTCCTCTGATTTTTTTCATCAGTGTTTTATAGTTTTCTATGTACAGGTCTTTTGTTTCTTTAGGTAGATACTCCTAAGTATTTTATTCTTTTTGTTGCAATGGTGAAAAGTATTGTTTCCTTAATTTCTCTTTCTGTTTTCTCAATGTTAGTGTATAGGAATGCAAGGGATTTCTGTGTGTTAATTTTATATCCTGCAACTTTACTATATTTGTTGATTAACTCTAGTAATTTTCTGGTAGAGTCTTTAGGGTTTTCCATGTAGAGGGTCATGTCATCTGCACAGCGAGAGTTTCACTTCTTCTTTTCTTATCTGGATCCCTTTTACTTCTTTTTCTGCTCTGATTGCTATGACAAACACTCCCAAAACTATGTTGAATAGTAGTGGTGAGAGTGGGCACCCTTGTCTTGTTCCTAATTTTAGGGAAAATGCTTTCAATTATTAACCATTGAGAGTAATGCTTGCTGTGGGTTTGTCATATACAGATTTTATTATATTGAGGTATGTTCCTTCTATTCCTGCTTTCTGGAGAGTTTTAATCTAAATGGATGTTGAATTTTGTCAAAGGCTTTTTCTGCATCTATTGAGATAATCATATAATTTTTATCTTTCAATTTGTTAATGTGGTGTATTACATTGATTGATTTGCAGATATTAAAGAATCCTTGCATTCCTGGGATAAAGCCCACTTCATCATAAAGTAAGATTTTTTTAATATGTTGTTGGATTCTGTTTGCTATAATTTTATTAAGGATTTTTGCATCTGTGTTCATCAGTGATAATGGATTAAAGATCTAAATGTAAGACCAGAAACTATAAAACTCCTAGAGGAGAACATAGGCAAAACACTCTCCGACATGAATCACAGCAGGATCCTCTATGACCCACCTCCCAGAATATTGGAAATAAAAGCAAAAATAAACAAATGGGACCTAATTAAACTTAAAAACTTTTGCACAACAAAGGAAATTTTAAGCAAGGTGAAAAGACAGCCCTCAGATTGGGAGAAAATAATAACAAATGATGAAACAGACAAATGATTAATCTCAAAAATATGCAAGCAGCTCCCGCAGCTCAATTCCAGAAAAATAAATGACCCAATCAAAAAAATGGACCAAAGAACTAAACAGACTTTTCTCTGAAGAAGACATACAGATGGCTAACAAACACATGAAAGATTCTCAACATCACTCATTATCAGAGAAATACAAATCAAAACCACAATGAGGTACCATTACACGCCAGTCAGGATGGCTGCTATCCAAAAGTCTACAAGCAATAAATGCTGGAGAGGGTGCAAAGAAAAGGCAACCCTCTTACACTGTTGGTGGGAATGCAAACTAGTACAGCCACTATGGAGAACAGTGTGGAGTTTTCTTACAAAACTGGAAATAGAACTGCCATATGACCCAGCAATCCCACTTTTGGGCATACACACCGAGGAAACCAGATCTGAAAGAGACACGTGCACCCCAATGTTCATCACAGCACTTTTTATAATAGCCAGGACAGGGAAGCAACCTAGATATCCATCAGCAGACGAATGGATAAGGAAGCTGTGGTACATATACACCATGGAATATTACTCAGTCATTAAAAAGAATTCATTTGAATCAGTTCTAATGAGATGGATGAAACTGGAGCCCATTATACAGAGTGACGTAAACCAGAAAGATAAAGACCAATACAGTATACTAACGCATATATATGGTATTTAGAAAGATGGTAACGATAACCCTATACGCAAAACAGAAAAAGAGACACAGATGTACAGGACAGACTTTTGGACTCTGTGGGAGAAGGCAAGGGTGGGATGTTTCAAGAGAACAGCATCAAAACATGTATATTATCAAGGGTGAAACAGATCACCAGCCCAGGTTAGATGCATGAGACAAGTGCTGGGGCTGGTGCACTGGGAAGACCCAGAGGGATTGGGTGGAGAGGGAGGTGGGAGGGGGGATCGGGATGGGGAATATGTGTAAATCCATGGCTGATTCAGGTCAGTGTATGGCAAAAGCCACTATAATGTTGTAAAGTATTTAGCCTCCAACTAATAAAAATAAATGGAAAAATAAATAAATCTAGTTTGAGCATCAAAAAATAAATAAATAATAAATTAATTAATTAAGGTTTATTTTATAAGGAGAAAAGAAAAGGGTTTGAAAAAATAGTATTGAAAACTCAAGATTTTTTTTTAAACTTAATGGAAATACTTGTAGTTTAGTAAAGCACAATTTCAGTTATTATATTTTAGAGGGTTTTGTTTTCTGTCAGTTACAAGTAGAATTGATATAACTTCTTTTATGGTAACATCTTGCCTTTATTTTGTTAAAATTATACATGTAAAAAGAAATGGAAATGCATTAGTCTTTCACAATGTTCTTAAGTACTTAATCTCTCCAACCTTAAAACCTATTTAGGAAAATATAGACAATAACAAAAGTCATCTGCACATAGGTTATACTAAGATCTGCTAATTCAGGGCTTTTTTGACTCTATGATTAAAAGATTTTGGACAAGTGTTTTTGGTTTAACTCAATTTAAAAGAAATCCATTCAGCAATAAGTAATCAGTGTCAACAATTCCTTAATTGTCCTCAGGTTTAAAGGATTTTAAAGAAAGTAATGAGCTTTTTAATAAGCAATTTTCAGAAAAATATATTTAAAGAGAAAAATGTCATTGTGCAGGTAATAAATGAAAAAAAAAAAAAAAAAAAGACCAATGTCCAAATAGAACTTGAGCACTAAAAATGAAATGATAAATAAAGACAATTTCCTTTTCTAAATGGGAGAGTTTTACTCAAACTATCAACTGAACTCAGAGATAAATGCCTACATGGTAACTGTTCATTGAAATTGAGAGAAGTCTCCACATATAATTGCAAATTAAATTTTCCAGCTCCCTTTTAATTAAAAAAAGAATACTTAAAAGCTGCTCCCCCAAACTGCCATGTGGTTTACATTAGATAAATCCAAAGACTTGAATTTATGTATGGAACTTAAATTCAATATGAATGTTTATTTCTATTATGCAGGTTTATGAAAGTAATGGGAATTTTACTTTCAATTAATAAAAGTTCAACTATTTTTCAGCCACACTTTATTATTTTTCTTTCATAGCATTTGATTTTAACTTTCTCATACTTAATCATTGTCAATTAAACTATATAAGCATCAAATAAGAATTCCTTGCTCTAAAGATGCAAGCTGATTGTAAGGTTTATGACAAGTTATCTCATTAAATTAAATGTTATAAAATAATTTAGATAGATCTATGACACTAAATCCATTGCTAAAGAGAACATATGTTTGGTTGACTTATACTTGGTAAAATAGAATAAATATGTTATAAGAAAGTAAATCTCAGATAGTCTTACAATATTTTTTCCCCAAATCACAACTATAGCAAAAGAAGGAAGACAAAATTAACTTTCAGATTCCTAAACCTAATTTTCAACAATTTTGCCTAGGACACAGGGCTTAGAAGTAAATGATGTCAAAACACTTTTAGCTGGCTATACCTGATAAGGTTAGCTTGTGCCACTTTCCAAGACATGTTTACTTGAATTCACACTACAGTTAAATTAAGTAATTAGCTGCAAAATCAACATCATTTTTATTGCCTATGTAACTGAGAAAAGCCTTGTTAATACACAGTTAAATTTTAAGTTGGCATCAGTTCAGTTCAGTCGCTCAGTCATGTCTGACTCTTCGCATAAGCAGGAGTAACTTTCATAAGAGATCAACTTTGCAAATGTTTGTCTGTTAAGAACATACTATAGCCTTATCTACAAAAACATTTCTTTAGCATGGCATGTTTAATTAGCTTGTAGGCTTCATTTGTTCTCTTCTAGGGTGACATCATACACAAAAGAACTGGTAGTTTCAGAGTTCTATATGTTTATGGCTCTCAAGTTTCAGATCTGAATTTTTCACTATATTTTCAGATATATACTCAATAGTATACTTAATATTTCTCTTACCTTCATTCTCAGTTTCAACAAATATTTATTAAGCTTATATGCCTTATGATTTAGCTCTAAAAGTTGTGATAAATGGGAACCCACTCCAGTATTACTGCTTGGAAAATCTCATGGACAGAAGAGCCAAGTGGGATACAGTCCATGGGGTCACAAGAGTCAGACAGGACTGAACAACTAAACCACAATCAAATCAATAAATTAAGTATTGGTTTTTACTAAACATATACACAAATCATAGGAGATATTTGGTGGCAATATATGCAATGAAGGTAAAGTACACCAGGATAAGAAGGAAAGAACTGTAGATGAGGTGTGATCTTTCTATAATGATGGACCAGGAAGTCCTTACCACAAAAACATAGTTAGCAAATACCTGAAAGAAATCAAGGAATTAGTTCTGTAACTATCTGGAAAAGAGCATTCCAAACAGAAGGACTAGAAGATGAAAAAGCTCAGAGGGAGTGTGTGTGATTATGTCTGAAGAACGCTGACCGAACAGAAAAGAGATAGTAAATGGAGCAAGGATTATTCCAGTGCAAGATCGTGTAATAGAAGTTTACATTATCAAAAGTACCATTAACTTTACTCTGGGTTATAATGGGAAGCCATAGAGTTTTGATCACAAAAGCAACATAATCTGAATGCCATTTTAAAGGGTGGTTTGAGTTACTGTGTTGGGAATAGAGTTTGATGTTTTTCATTTTCTTCTGATTATTCTCTTCCAAAGCACTATCTTTGCAAATATTACAGCAAGTATATGTTTTCTAGTTGCTCAGTAATTGTCAAATGAAAGATGTACACATAACAAACAGTTGAGTAAAACAAATATTTTTTGCAAACACAAAAATAAAATCACCGAATTGTAGAAAGTATGAATATATGACACACTAGATCAAACAGAACCAGAACTTTGAATGAGAAATTATTGAGAGAGAGGCTCCTATTGAATATATTGTTTAAATGATAAAATGTTGATCATAAAGTTAAATACGTACATACTATACTACATATATATTTATGCATATAATATTTATGTATGTGCTATGTATGTGTGTTTATACTATGTGTGTATATGTATCTAGCTCTGTGTGCACTAGTAAATATACACAGATGTTCATTAACGTACTGATGTGAATGGTCAGATGTTTAAAATTGTCAAGGATTCTTAAAAAGATAAGTTAGTATACATGAATTATGTCTGTGGATACTATACAATCATTCTAATCTTAGGCAACTACTATGACTAGGTTTGTCTATCAATCACGTTTACTAGACAGATGACAAAAAAATTAATAGCAGTCACTTGAAAATAAAATAGGATTAGAGAAAAGGGATAAAAGAACTCATTCACATTATATTCAGTATAGCTTTCCATTTGTTACTTACTTAGCGATGGAGAAAATAATTTAAAAAAAGAAATACCAGTGATACCAAATTGAAAGACACGACTTAATAGTGACATTAAATCAAATTTATTTTTTCGTTACTATCACCAAACACAACAGGCTGTATTCAGGGCATCTGATTTCAACGTGGGCTCACATCTTTTGTTCAGCAATACAGTGCCATTTTTTCTTAATTAATGTAAACTTCTAATTATGTGGGGGGAAATTATTTAAGTAACACTTTTCCTTGATAGAATCTAGAAACTGGGTGAATAACAACTATTTTTCCCTTGCCCTGAGTATGTCTGCAAGGAGATCCAACCAGTCAATCCTAAAGGAACTCAGTCCTGAATATTCATTGGAAGGACTGATGCTGAAGCTAAAACTCCAATACTTTGGCCACCTGATGTGAAGAACCAACTCATTGGACCCTGATGCTGGGAAAGATTAAAGGCGGGAGGAGAAGGGAACGACAGAGGATGAGATGGTTGGATGGCATCACCAACTCGATGGACATGAGTTTGAGTAAACTCCGGGAATTGGTAAAGGAGAGAGAAGCCTGGTGTGCTGCCGTGTAAGGAATCACAAAGAGTTGGACATGACTGAGTGACTGAACTGAACCCGAGTATGTCAGTTGGGGACTTATTATGCTAATTAATCATATATTAGAGTAATTCAAACAGCTGTAATAAATAGATCAAAAAGTTTAATCCTTAACCACAATAAATATTTGTTTCCCCCATAGCAAATCTGAGTTAGTAAATCCACAGGAGCTGTACCCTCTGCTGGTTGCTTTAACATATCACTGTAAAGGTCATCTGGTTGCTATTTTCCTAGTCCACAGGCCTACAACAGCCATATGTTATTCTCCATGCATTCCACTGGTGTGAATTTATTCACATGGACATGTCTCACTTAACTGAGAAATACTTTATATTAAATGAGGAGAAGCAGCAAATATTTTAATAGACAGCGTTCTTTGCCATGCTAAAAAACTGAAGTGGGGAAATTTAGTTAATTGATTTTTTCATTTAACCTGTTTGTTTATGCTTACATGGTATATAGTATTTTTGCAAAGATAATCCTATATAAGAGTTTCAAGCATCACTTAACCATCCCACAAAACTCATTCAAATTTAATTGTTGATCAATTGAACAATCCACTTTTCAATTCAAATAATGCAGTTTCAGAGCATCAGTATTAAACCTAATATTTTAATATATTTTGGGGCCAACCTAAGATCTCTGCTAATGTAAGCATCTCTTAGTGAGAATAATATTTAATTTGGGGAATAATTTTCATATGCAACAGGTCAACTTTATTGAGTTACTTTTTGCTTGTTCATTTTCCCTCAATCAGAAATAAAATTCTCTAACTTTTATGTTACCGGTACAAAAGCCAACTCAGAGATCATTATTAACAATTAAATATAATGATACATTTCAAAAAATGGAAGCTAATGCTTTGTTCATGCAATTCAAATGCATTACATTTAGTATAATTTTTTAAACAACTTTTTAATTACTATACTATGTTCACTTTAAAGATTTATCTGATCAGGGATATTTCATGTTGGTACTTGCCTCATCATCTTTCATTTTAATATACTGATAAAGCAATCTGAGAGCTAAAGAATTGTAATTGGCTTTTATAAACCCTAGCCTGAAAGATACACTTTATACAGCACATTTCACAGATACTCTCCTCATCTGTTTATCGTTCCTTTCATTTTTTCCAGCTCATAAGAAGCATGCTTACACATTTGTATTCTGTTCATATCTAAATTCCAGTAAAGGTCAGATTTCCCATAAAAAGGAGTATAAATAGTGCATAAAATGATGATCCAAGCTAGCACATCAAGAAAATAAAAGCATAAAGTAAAGGTCATTTTCACAATTTTTATCTTGAAATACTTTCAAAAACATATAGTGTGAAAATTTGTCAAAGTTTTCAAGAAGAGTTTGTATGCTGAGTTTCTCGCTTTTTTTAAAATTTTCTTCAGTATGACCTTTGTAGAAGTTAAAAAAAAAGTTTGTACATTATTTGAGGTCAGTATGTTGGTTTGGTTATTATGATAATTACTCCTGATATTTAATCAACTATCAAAGTAAACTTATTTAGGTTGAAAATAATCATTCTTTTAGATCTGGCAACTTTAACAATAGATAAGGCATATCAGCATTCCCAGATGAACACACACACAAAAATTACTTTATTTAATTCCATTTTTAAATGAAGCATTTTTCACAAATTTTAATATTCTGACTTTAATTTAGTGAACTGATCAGGAAGGTTAATACTTATATGAGGAATATGCTGCATTTTAAAAATTAATTACATATTCATCTTATTCATTTGATTGAGTAGAGAGTTTGAATCTTGTCCAATATGTATTGATAACTGAGTAATGATTGTGGGAGTAGACTTTTGAAAACTTTTGGAAGAGCTCCATAAGTGAACACTTGACTCCATAAAATACAGAAGCAATATAAGCTGGCTTTAGTTTCTCTATATTTAGAACAAAGTCAAGACTTTTGAAAAAGTCTGTACAATCAACACAGGTTAACTTTGTTCACAAAAGACAGACATAAATGCTGAGACATGATCTCTTTAGCTCACCAGAAGTAACAGAGTACTACTGTGGAAAAATATTTAGCCCGGTCCTTGATCTTTTTTATCCCTGGGTCAGGAAGATCCTGTGGAGCAGGGAATGGCAACCCACCCCAGAATTCTTGCCTGGAAAACACCATGGACAGAGTATTCTGGTGGGCTACAGTCTATGGGGTCACAAAGAGTTGGACACAACTGAGAGACTAATACTTTAATCTTCTCAGCCTCTGATATTTTTTTCCTATCCTAATAGTCTCCATATCTTATGAAAGTTACTTATTTATAGGTATGTGTCTATGCAACAAAATTATTAACTCCTCTGGGTAGAGACCACATCCCACTCATTTTAAACTATGTATTTTAAATAAATATAATTAATAAGCAACAGCTAACACACAACAAAGTAATATAGAAAGCAAATAAATGTCTGATTCCAAATCTCAAAACTTTAAGTCTACAGATATACCTTATTTTATTGATGGCTCAGCTGGTAAAGAATCCACCCACAATGCGGGAGACCTGGGTTCAATCCCTGGGTTGGGAAGATCCCCCAGAGAAGGGACAGGCTACTCACTCCTGTAGTTGACATCTAATCTTACCACATTGTGATCAGAAAAGAGGCTTGAAATGATTTCAATTTTTTTTTTTTTAATTTACTAAGGCTAGATTTATGGCCCAGGATGTGATCTATCATGGAGAATGTTCTGTGTGCCCTTGAGAAAAAGGTGAAGTTCATTGTTTTGAGGTGAAATGTCCTAGAGATATCAATTAGGTCTAACTGGTCCAATATATCATGTAAAGATTGTGTTTCCTTGCTAATTTTCTGTTTAGTTGATCTATCCATAGGTGTGAGTGGGGTATTAAAGTCTCCCACTATTATTGTGTTACTGTTAATTTTCCCTTTCATACTTGTTAGCATTTGCCTTACATATTGCAGTGCTCCTACGTTGGGTGCATATATATTTATAATTGTTATATCTTCTTCTTGGATTGTCTTTTGATCATTATGTAGTGTCCTTCTTTGTCTCTTTTCATGACCTTTATTTCAAAGCCTACTTTATCTGATATGAGTATTGCTATTCCTACCTTCTTTTAATCTCTGTTTTCATGAAATATCTTTTTCCAGCCCTTCACTTTCAGTCTGTATGTGTCCATTGTTTTGAGGTGGGTCTCTTTTAGACAGCATATATAGAGGTCTTGTTTTTGTATCCATTCAGCCAGTCTTTGCCTTTTGGTTGGGGGCATTCAACCCATTTCATTTAAGGTAATTATTGATAAGTATGATCCTGTTGCCATTATTTTATTGTTTTGGGTTCGAGTTTATAAACCTTTACTATGCTTCTTGTCTAGAGAAGATCCTTTAGCATTTGTTGAAGAGCTGGTTTGGTGGTGCTGAATTCTCTCAGCGTTTGCTTGTCTGTAAAGCTTTTGATTTCTCCTTCATATTTGAATAGACCCTCACTGGATACAGTAAGCTGAGTTGTAGGTTTTTCTCTTTCATCACTTTAAGTATGTCCTGTCATTCCCTTCTGGCCTGAGGAGTTTCTACTGAAAGATTAGCTGTTATCCTTATGGGGATCCCCTTGTGTGTTATTTGGTTTTTCCCTTGCTGCTTTTAAGATTTGTTCTTTGTGTTTGATCTTTGTTAATTTGTTTAACATGTGTCTTGGGGTGTTTTGCCTTGAGTTTATCCTGCTTAGGACTCTCTGGGTTGCTTGAACTTGAGTGGCTATTTCCTTCCACATTTTAGGGACGTTTTCAACTATTATCTCCTCAACTATTTTCTCATGGCCTTTCTTTTTGTCTTCTTCTTCTGGGACTCCTATGATTCAAATGTTGGGGCATTTAACATTGTCTTAGAGGTCTCTGAGGTTGTCCTCATTTCTTTTAATTCTTTTTTCTTTTTTTCTCTCTGCTTCACTTATTTTCAACATTCTATCTTCCACTTCACTTATTCTATCTTCTGCTTTAGGTATTCCACTATTGGTTCCCTCCAAACTGTTTTGAGCTCAGTTATTGCATTATTTATTATTGCTTGACTCTTTTTTATTTCTTCTAGGTCCTTGCTAAACATTTCTTGCATCTTCTCAATCCTACCTCCAGGCTATTTATCTGTAACTCCATTTTGTTTCCAAGATTTTGGATCAACTTTACTATCATTATTCTGAATTCTTTTTCAGATAGACTCCCTATCTCCTCCTCTTTTGTTTGGTTTGGTGGGCATTTATCATGTTCCTTTACCTGCTGAATATTTCTCTGCCTTTTCTTCTTGTTTAGATTGCTGTGCTTGGGGTGGCCTTTCTGTATGCTGGAAATTTGTGGTTCCTGTTTATTGTGGATGTTCCTCCCTGTGGATGGGGTTGGACGAGTGGCTTGTCAAGGTTTCCTGGTTAGGAAAGCTTGTGTCAGTGTTCTGGTGGGTGGAGCTGGATTTCTTCTCTCTGGAGTGCAATGAAGTGTCCAGTAGTGGGTTTTGAGGTGTCTATGGGTTTGGTGTGACTTTTGGCATTTTAATACTCAGGATTAAATTAATGTTAATTAATTAAATTAATGTTAATTAACTAAATTAATTTGAATGATTAAATTAATTAAATTGATATTCTTGGATTTTTGGAGAATTAGCTTGATATGTCTTGCTCTGAAACTTGTTGACTTTTGGGTAGAACTTGGTTTCAGTGTACGTATGGAGGCTTTTGGAAGATCTCTTTGGATGTCGATGTTCCCAGAGTCAGGAGTTTTCTGGTGTTCTCAAGTTTTGGATTTAAGCCTTCTGCCTCTGGCTTTCAGTCTTATTCTTACAGTTGCCTCAACACTTCTCCATCCATACAGCATGGATGATAAAACATCTAGTTTAATGGTGAAAAGATTCTCCACAGTGAGGGACACCCAGAGAGGTTCACAGAATTGCATGGGGAAGAAAAAGGGGAGGAGGGAGACAGAGATGACCAGGAGGAGAAGAGGGGGAAACAAAAGGGGAGAGAGAAATCTAGCCAATAATCAATTCCCTATGTGCTCTCCACAGTCTGGAACACTCAGAGAGGTTCACAGAGTTACATAGAGAAGAAGGAGGAAGGAGATAGAGGTGACCAGGAGGAGAAGGAGAAGAGGGGGTGTCAAAAGGAGAGAGATAGATCTAGCCACTAATCAGTTCCCTAAGTATTCTCCACAGCCCAGAACACCCAAAGAGATTCACAGAGTTAGGTAGAGAAGAGAAGGGGAGGAAGGAGGTAGAGGTGACCTAAGGGAGAAAAAGGATAGTCAAAAGGGGAGAGTGCAATCAAGCCAGTAATCACACTCCTAAGTAAAAATGGATACTGAAGATTGGATTTTTAAAAGTACAAAATTGATAACAGATACCAAAAATCAAAGATTCAAAATCTAGAGTAGAGGTTAGACTCTCAAAAATAAAATGTTTTTTTAAAAAATCACAAAAATTATAAAATACATATATTAAATTTGCTTTAAAAATAGGATCCTTTTATTGCAAGGTAATAGTAGGTTATAAAATGAAAATTAAAGGAGTAATAAACAATTTAAAAATAAAAAAATAAAAAAGGATAATAGTAAAATATATCTAGGAATTTCTCTGGAGCTGTTGAGGGCAGTGTGGGGCCACTTCAGTTTGAGATAGTTCCTTGTTTCAGCTTATACTTCTTCTCAAGATCTATAGGCTCCTTCCAATGTAGTCAATGCTAATTGCAGGGTTTTAATCTGTTGCACCTGTCACTTCCAAAGCGGTTCCCTCTTCTTTGTTTATTTTGGCTTCCTCTATTTGCAAGTCTTTTCAGTGTCTAATTTCCACCCTAACACAAGGGGATGAAGGTGGTCACTTATTTAGACTCACTTGTTTATGCTCACATGTTCAGTTGTGCTGCAGGGAGGGAGGAAGACTGCATTAACAAATACCACTGGCGTGTGTAGGGAGTGCTCGCAGTGTCTGGGCCACACTGGGTTTCCCGCTGCTCATCCCGTGTCTGTTTTTCCAGTCTACACTGCTCAGGCTCCAGGTTACTCTGCAGGGGAACTGTCTAAAGCGGGCCCTGGGTTGAGTGCACTTCCCAGGTCTAAGCCACTCAGGTTCAGGGTCTCAGGTACTCCACAAAGGCAGAGACTCGGTTGTGTCTGCGTTTTGTGCCCTTCCCAAGTCCAAGCAGCTCAGGCGACCAGGTGCTCGGCGAGTGCACTCTCCCAGGTGGACAGTGCGTCTTATCACCTCCTGGGTCCCAGGTCCCCGGTTTCCTGGGTGCGCAGCGAGAGCGCCCTCTCAGGCGTGCCCTGTGTTTTCTTCTGGGGAGCTGATCTCTGACTGCGACCCTCCTGGCGGATGTCAGCCATCCAGGATCCCAGGCAAACTTGGTTAGCAACTGGGAGCCGGCTCACAGTTTGGTGGAGGATGCTGTCTCTGAGGCCGAGATGGATGCCCTCGCCTTCCAGCTCTGGCTGTCGCCTGCCTGCCTCTCTGCCTCCAGCGGGGGATGGACCGGTCCACAGCCAGCTAATTCTCCTCTGGTGTTTGCGCAATCCTTTCTTCGGTGAGCAGGTCTGACTGTGCCTTAGGTTAGAGTTTTGCCGGGAAATTTCCATCTCTCTCTCTTTTTTTTTTTCCCCCTCTCTGGCTATCCCACAGTTTGGGTTGCTATCTCAGGTTATCCCCCTCAGATTGTCCTCAGGGCATTCAGGTCCAGTCCTCACCCTCAGCATGCAACCCGCGCCTCCATGTTCAGCCCCCACTCGCTGCTGGGTCACTTCTCTGCTGGGAGTTGTGGTTAGGTGCGTAATCTGTGTAGTGTTGCTGCTGTTGTTTTTTCTTCCCGGTTTTGTTGCTCTCTGAGATTCCAAAGCCCCCCACAGATCCGCCAGTGAGAGGGCCTCCTGGTATTTGGGAACTTCTCCTCCTTCGCAACTCCCTCCCTGGGATGGGTCTCCGTCCCTAACTCTTTTGTCTTTCTTTTTATCTTTTATATGTTGCTCTACCACCTTTTGAAGAAAACGAGCTGCCTTTTTGGTTGCCTAGTGTCCTCTGCCATCATTCAGAAGTTGTTTTGTGGAATTTGCTCAGCGTTCAAATGATCTTTTGATGAATTTGTGTGGGAGAAAGTGGTCTCCCCATCCTACTCCTCTGACATCTTCTAAAAAATATTTTTGAAAGATAATTTGGTACTTTCTTTTCTGTTTTTGAAGTGATTCTTTGTCTCCCAATTATTGACTTTATTTATGAAAGATCGAGTTTGAAAAGTACAAGTGAACAAGATTGACTTTCTTTGTTGGGAAGGAGGTTAAGCAACTTTAACAGTTTCCTTTATAAACTATTGCATCATTGAATTTTATACCATTCACTACTTGGTATTTAAAAAGTAGAATTAGAAATGCAATGTAAAGAAAGTTAATTTGTAATAAATGTCAGGTTCAGTTTATGAAATGAATGGAAAGAGTCCGCATGGTTGTCATGGGTTAATAACTAAATCAATTTTTAAAGGGACCTCTGAACAATAACACCAAATTAATCAGTCACTGATTCATTTGTGCCGTAATCAAAACTGAAAAAGGGAATTAAAATATGGGCAAATTCTTTTCGGTCAAACACTCTGTCATAAAAAAAAAAAAAAGTGTTTTATTTAACGTAGATAATAGAGTATCTTTTATGAATTCTTAGTAAATGGAAACTGATAGTGATTTATAAAACTTCAAATCTATGGAAGTAATTAAAAGCCTGGGAATATAGTTACATTGCTTCTTAGCGAAATATATCAGTCTTGACTATTTTCATGTTAAAAATTTTTTTCTTGAAGTTTCAATAGTTTTTTTTAAAGCCTAAAATTTACAAGCAACTGTATGAGTCCTATTATTTACTGTAAATCAGAACAGTCTTCTTTATCAGTTCAGTTCAGTCATTTACTTCAGTTCAGTTCAGCCACCAGTTGTGTCCGACTCGTTGTGACCCCATGGACTGCAGCATACCAGACCTCCCTGTCCATCACCAAACTCCCAGAGTTTACTCAAGCTCATGTCCAATGAGTCAGCGATGCGATCCAACCATCTTATCCTCTGTTGTCCCTTTCTCCTCCCACCTTCAATCTTTCCCAGCATCAAGGTCTTTTCTAATAAGTCAGTTCTTCACATCAGGTGGCCAAAGTATTGGAGTTTCAGCTTCAACATCAGTCATTCCAATGAATATTCAGGACTGATTTCCTTTAGGACTGACTGGTTTGATCTACTTGCAACTAAGGGACTCTCAAGAGTCTTCTCCAACACCACAGTTCAAAAGCATCAATTCTTTGGTGCTCAGCTTTCTTTATAGTCCAACTCTCACATCCATACATGATTACTGGTAAAACCATAGCTCTGACTATATAGACCTTTGTCGGCAAAGTAAAGTCTTTGCTTTTTAATATGCCATCTAGGTGTGTCTTAGTTGCTCTTACAAAGAGTAAGCATTTTTAAATTTCATGGCTGCAGTCACCACATGCAGTGATTCTGGAGCCCCCCAAAATGAAGTCTGTCACTGTTTCCACTGTTTCCCCATCTATCTGCCATGAAGTGATGGGACCACATGCCATGATCTTAGTTTTCTGAACATTGAATTTTAAGCCAATTTTTTCACTTTCCTCTTTCACTTTTATCAAGAGGCTGTTTAATTCCTCTTCACTTTCTGCCATAAGGGTGGTGTCATCTGTACATCTGAGGTTACTGATATTTCTTCCTGCAGTCTTGATTCCAGCTTGTGCTTCAACCAGTCTGGCATTTCACATGATGTACACATGATGTAGATAAAAGTTAAATAAGCAGGGTTACAATATACAGCCTTGACATACTCCTTTCCCAATTTGGAAGCAGTCTGCAGTTCCATGTACATTTCTAATTTTTGTTTCTTGACCTGCATACAGATTTCTCAGGAGGCAGGTCAGGTGGTCTGGTGTTCCTACCTCTTTAGGAATTTTCCACAGCTTGCTGTTATTTACACAGCCAAAGGCTTTAGTGTAGTCAATAAAGCAGAAGTAGATGTTTTTCTGGATTTCTCTTGCTTTTTCTATGATCCAATGGATGTTGGCAATTTGACTTCTGGTTCCTCTGCCTTTTCTGAATCCAGCTTTAAAATCTGGAAGTTCTCAGTTCACTTACTTTTGATTTCTGGTTTTGAGGATTTTGAGCATTACTTTGCTAGCATGTGAGATGAATGCAATTTTGCAGTAGTTTGAACATTCTTTGGCATTGACTTTCTTTGGGATTGGAATGAAAACTTTTCCAGTCCTGTGTTCACTGCTGGTTTTCCAAATTTGTTGGCATATTAAGTGTGGTATTTTAACAGCATCATCTTTTAGGATTTGAAATAGCTCAGCTGGAATTCCGTTACCTCCACTAGCTTTATTCTTAGTGATGCTTCCTAAGACCCACTGTACTTCAAACTCCAAGATGTCTAGCTCTAGATGATTTATAGCACCATCATGCTTATCTGGGTCATTAAGATCTTTTTCATATAGTTCTGTGTATTGCTACCTCTTCTTAATATCTTCTGCTTCTGTTAGGTCCACACTGTTTCTGTCCTTTATTGAGCCCATCTTTGCATGAAATGTTCCCTTCATAGCTTTAATTTTCTTGAAGTAATTTCTAATTTTTCCCATTCTATTGTTTCTCTCTATTTCTTTCCATTGATTACTTAGGAAGGCTTTCTTATCTTTCCTTGCTTTTCTTTGATACTCTGAATTCAGATGGATATATCTTTCTTTTTTCTTTGCTTCTCACTTTTCTTCACTTCTCATCTGCTTATAAAGCTTCCTCTGACAACCATTTTGCCTTTTTGCATTTCTTCTTTTGGGGGATGGTTTTGATCGCTGCCTCCTTTACAATGTTATGAACCTCTGTCCATAGTTCTTCAGACACTCTCTCCATCAGATCTAATCCCTTGAATCTATATGTCACTACCATTGTATAATTGTAAGGGATCTGATTTAGTCATACCTGAATGGTCTAGTGGTTTTCCCTACTTTCTTCAATTTACATATGAATCTGGCAATAAGGAGTTCATGATCTGAGCCACAGTCAGGTCCTGGTCTTGTTTTTGCTGACTGTATAGAGTTTCTCCATATTTGGCTGCAAAGAATATAATGAATGCTTAGCTTAGTGAATTAAACCCTCACTAAATAATATATCTAGTTTAAATGTTTTTCAAAATAACATAAAAAATGAAATATCTGCCTAAAGTTCTAGGCAAACTAATTCGAGATATAGTCATCATGTCATTATATAAATGCTTTTAGATTATGATACAACTGAATGGAAGTTGAACATGAAAGAAAATTGATTGCTTATATTATTTTGATTTTCTATACAGATGTTTCCCTTAGGGTAAATTGCATTTTAATGTAACACAGAAAAATGAGAAGTATATTTCAGTGTCTTATTTTCCAGAACATTCTGCCAGAAAAATCCTCATCATTTCAAAATAAATGGTTTTACCTTGATATTCACTCATTTTACAAATATTTGCATAGTTATTAGACATTATTATTAATTTACAGAACTGTCTGTACATATGAATCAATCATTCACCCAATAGCTAACTGTGATTTACATCATGTATTATGGGTAGTCATAAAACATAAGACATATTAAGGTAATAAATAGAAATTAAAGGGACTGAAAAGTATCCTAATAAATAGTAAAAGGCTGTCATTTTAAATGTTCCCTAAACATCATTGCATTCCAGTTATTGTCCTAAAATAAAGATACTAAGTTATTTCAATTAACTTTATTTATTCTATAACTTTTTTAAGACACAAATAAACAAACAATCTTTCCAGCATGAATTAGGAAGTATTTTGGTTTAGAAATAACATGAAATTGATGCAAATGTCTAGAAGATACAGACATAGAAATACATACTTATATTTACAGGCAAGTAAAGAAAACTCTCTAAAGCATATAGTTCACTCAGATGGGAAATTTTAATTCTTCTTGATATGTTAGTAAAATATCCAAATTCTTGGCTGAAATCTATTATTATTTCTTCAAAAAAAGGTCCATTGTCTTTGTGAAAACAAGCAAGTATAAGTTTGACAGGTTTGTGTGTCACTTTATGTATATATATTATATATACATATTATATAATTTGCTTATAGCTTATTTTATTATAATGATCTCTTAAGACAGCCAATACAACATCCAATAGATTTCCAAGAGTGGGTATTGTGATTTTTCCTATTTTTAAGGTAAATATTGGTAATATTTTATTATCAGATACTATAGTCACCCATACCCATATATATCCTGGAACATGTAAGTGTTTGACATAAGACATCGCTAAGTGAAGCTATGCCTTTTCTAAATTTCATGCAAGTTCATCTAACAACAGAGATGACCCATTAACCTAAAGAGATATTCCAGCTCATTGGCATTTCCATTTGATTTCCAACTCATAACCTACTTTATTTGTCTTTATTTTTCCCTAATATATTTCGGTATTTCCTGTCTATCATTTTAGTAATTTTTAAAATTGATACATAAAATTCCTACCATTTGCCTCTCATTGTCTTAAATCCTGTCTGGAAGATTTTGAGTTTGGCTGACTCCAAATTATCAAATCTTTACTCATGCTTATATTCAAATGATTTAGTATTGATGTAAAAAGTCATATAGCATTTTTAACGTTTTCTATAAGAAGTCAGAATAAGCATATTTAAATTAGTTATATATTTAAACTGGCTAATTTTATGCTATGTACATTTCACCACAACAAAATCATAAAAAATACAACATAAATCACAGATGTTTAAGTTTACTGCCCATAGTCTATGGGTTAGCTGTGCTCTCCTTTTGATCTGAGATGGGCTCCACTAAGTTTAAATTTGTGTGCCTATGTTTACCAGTTGATCAAGTAGGTGACTTTACTTATGTGGGATGAACTTTTTCACATGTGTGTTTTCCTGGGACAATCAGGTTGGTTTAGCTGTATCTTTTTATGTCTCATCTCCAGTAAACTAGTCTGGACTTTGACTTAAGATGGAGACAGGAGTCTAAAAAGAGACTGAAAGCTTGTAAAGCTGCTGAGCCTTGGGTTCAGTATTGTAACATCACTGCTACCATATTCTAGTAGTCCAAGTAAATCACAATAGTAACCAAGATTCAGGAGATAGGGAAATGGACTCCACAGCTTGAAGACAGAAGCTTCAAAATCATCTCAAAAGAATGAACAGAAGTAGTTTGCTAACAACCTCCTGAAATGATAAATTATCTTTCAATATGTTGCTAATATACAAATTGTGCTGTCCTGTGTTTTCTCAGTTGCTCAGTTGAGTACAGCTCTTTGTGACCCCATGAACTGTAGCCCACAAGGCTCCCCTGTCCAAAGTATTTTCCAGGCAGGAATGCTGGAGTGAGCTGTCATTTCCTTCTTCAGGGTATCTTCCCTACTCAGGGATTGAATCTGTGTCTCTTGGGTTTCCTGCATTGGCAGGCTGATTCTTTACCACTGCATCACCTGAGAAGCCCTCTTACAGAGAAAGTTCATGCGATATAGTGAGTATTTTGAATATTTTGAAGAAATTATGCATCTATTTGTTGTATCATTTTATTTAAAGAAATAATTATATATGCCAATTTTCATATGCATTGTAACTATGTCATTCACATAGACACTTATATTCATAAAATATTAATAAGTATATTCAAAGTAAACATGTTATAGATAACTTTATATTAGAAATGTGTTTCTTATAGAACATATAAATCATATAGAACATATAAATCATATAGAACATATATAGAACATATAAAACATATAAACATATAAATCATGTAATAGAACATATAAATCATATAATCGTATTCTACATGAAGGATATCATTTTCACATTATCTATATACACATTTAACTTATAATGTGAGTCCTCTATAATGAACATGCAAAATTCTAATATCATTTGTATTTTTAATTCATTCTCTCTTTCAATTCATTTTACTGGATAATATCAGAGCAGAATTTGAGCAGTCTATTACACTAAAAAATAAAGTGTTCAGAGGAAAATTAATATATTACTCTGATTATTTTCACGAAGTTTCTTTACCCCAAAACTTGAAAAAATAATAATGCTATTTTTTGTGCTTTGTCACACAAAAAACACTGTTCACCTTAGAGCCTTTACACTGGCTATTATCTGTATGCAAAGATCTTTTCACAGATATGATGCTAGTAACTTCTTCACTTCTTCAAGTCTTTGCTAAAGAATTGTATTACAACGAAATTTAATTCTACTATTTCATTTAAATGATCACCACTGCGGTGGAGTTTTACTCCATCAGGATTTTTCAATTCTGGGCACTGGTGTCATTTGAAGATAGATAATCTTTGTTGTGGAGAAGGAAATGACAACCCATTCCAGTATTCTGGCCTAGAGAATCACGTGGACAGAGGAGCTTGGTGGGCTGCTGTCCATAGCGTCAAACAGAGTTGGACACGACTGAAACGACTTAGTATTTATGCATGCATTGGAGAAGGAAATGGCAACCCACTCAGTATTCTTGCCTGGAGAATCCCAGGGACAGAGGAGCCCGGTGGGCTGCCGTCTATAGGGTCACACAAAGTCGGACACAACTGAAGTGGCTTAGCAAAAGCAGCGGCAATTCTTTGTTGTGGGGCCAGCTCCCCGCATTGTTTTGAAAGTGAAAATCGCTCAGTCCTGTCCGACTCTTTGCAACCCCATGGACTATACAGTCCATGGAATTCTCTAGGCCAAAATACTGGAGTGGGTAGCTTTTCCCTTCTCCAGGGGATCTTCCAAACTCAGGGATCGAACCCAGGTCTTCCGCATTGCAGGCGAGTTCTTTGCCAGCTGAGCTATCAGGGAAGACCAGTTAATAGGGTGTTAAGTCATATCCCTGGACTCCAAATACTAGATGACAGTAACGTCCCCCACACAAAAATTGTGGCAACTAAAAATGCTTTTCAGTTCAGTCTCTCAATCGTGTCCGACTCTTTGCGACCCCATGAATCGCAGCACGCCAGGCTTCCCTGTCCATCACAAACTCCTGGAGTTCACTCAAATTCATGTCCATCAATACGGTGATGCCATTCAGCCATCTCATCCTCTGTCATCCCCTTCTCCACCCACCCCCGATCCCTCCCAGCATCAGGGTCTTTTCAAATGAGTCAACTCTTTGCATGAGGTGGCCAAAGTACTAGAGTTTCAGCTTCAGCATCAGTCCTTCCAATGAACACCCAGGACCGATCTCCTTTAGGATGGACTGGTTGGATCTCCTTGCAGCCCAAGGGACTCTCAAGAGTCTTCTCCAACACCACAGTTCAAAAGCATCGATTTTTCAGTGCTCAGATTTCTTAACAGTCCAATTCTCACATCCATACGTGACTACTGGAAAAACCATAACCTTGACTAGGCGGACCTTTGTTGGCAAAGTAATGTCTGCTATTTTATATGCTATCCAGGTTGGTCATAACTTTCCTTCCCAGGAGTAAGTGCCTTTTAATTTCATGGCTACAGTCACCATCTGCAGTGATTTTGGAGCCCAAAAAAATAAAGTCTGATACTGTTTCCACTGTTTCCTCATCTATTTCCCATGAAGTGATGAGACCAGATGCCATGATCTTAGTTTTCCAAATGTTGAGGATTAAACCAACTTTTTCACTCTCTTCTTTCACTTTCATCAAGAGACTTTTTAGTTTCTCTTCACTTTCTGCCATAAGAGTGGTGTCTTCTGCATATCTGAGGTTATTGATATTTCTCCCTGCAATCTTTATTCCAGCTTGTGCTTCTTCCAGCCCAGTGTTTCTCATGATGTACTCTGCATGTAAGTTAAATAAGTAGGGTGACAATGTACAGCCTTGATGTACGTATTGTTTTTCCTATTTGGAATCAGCCTGTTGGTCCATGTCCAGTTCTATCTGTTGCTTCCTGACCTGCATACAGTTTTCTCAAGAGATGGGTCAGGTGGCCTGGTATTCCCATCTCGAATTTTCCACAGTTTATTGTGGTCCACACAGTCAAAGGCTTTGACATAGTCAATAAAGCAGAAATAGATGTTTCTCTGGAACTCTCTTGCTTTTTCAATGATCCAGCGGATATTGGCAACTTGATCTCTGATTCCTCTGCCTTTTCTAAAACCAGCTTGAACATCTGAAAGTTCATGGTTCACGTATTGCTGAAGCCTGGCTTGGAGAATTTTGAGCATTACTTTACTAGCATGTGAGATGAATGCAATTGTGTGGTAGTTTGAGCATTCTTTGGCATTGCCTTTCTTTGGGATTGGAATGAAAACTGACCTTTTCTAGTCCTGTGGCCGCTGCTGAGTTTTCCAAATTTGCTGGCATATTGAGTATAGCACTTTCACAGCATCATCTTTCAGGATTTGAAATAGCTCAACTGGAATTCCGTCACCTCCACTAGCTCTGTTCGTAGTGATGCTTTCTAAGGCCCATCTGACTTCACATTCCAGGATGTCTGGCTCTAAGTGAGTGATCACACCATTGTGATTATCTGGGTCATGAAGATCTTTTTTGTACATTTCTTCTGTGTATTCCTGCCACCTCTTCTTAATATCTTCTGCTTCTGTTAGGTCCATACCATTTCTATCCTTTATCGAACCTATCTTTGCATGAAATGTTCCCTTGGTATCTCTCATTTTCTTGAAGAAATCTCTAGTCTTTCCCATTCTGTTGTTGTTCTCTATTTCTTTGCATTGATCACTGCAGAAGACTTTCTTATCTCTCCTGTCTATTCTTTGGAACTCTGCATTCAAATGGAAATATCTTTCCTTTTCTTCTTTGCTTTTCACTTCTCTTCTTTTCACAGCTATTTGTAAGGCCTCCTCAGACAAACTTTTTGCCTTTTTGCATTTCTTTACCATGAGGATGGTCTTGATCCCTGTCTCCTGTATGATGTCACGAACGTCCGCCTGATAGTTCATCAGGCATTCTGTCTATCAGATCTAGTCCCTTAAATCTATTTCTCACTTCCACTCTATCATATACAGTGGGATTTGATTTAGGTCATACCTGAATGGTCTAGTGGTTTTCCTTACTTTCTTCAATTTATGTCTGAATTTGGCAATAAGGAGTTCATGATCTGAGCCACAGTCAGCTCCTGGTCTTGTTTTTGCTGACTATATAGAGCTTCTCCATTGTTGGCTGCAAAGAATATAATCATTCTGATTTCGGTGTTGACCATCTGGTGATGTCCATGTGTAGAGTCTTCACTTGTGTTGCTGGAAGAGGGTGTTTGCTATGACCAGTGTGTTCTCTTGGCAAAACTCTATTATCCTTTGCCCTGCTTCATTCCATAGGTATTGACAAATATCCCCTGGGGGCCTGGTAGGAACATCCCTATCCTTCTGAACACATGCAGATGGTGGAGAACCACTGTAGTAGGTTATAATGCATGTATCAATGTCTTCTGCAATTGAAAATAACTCTGGAATTGGGGCTATTTGAGCAACAACATTATGACTATGAATTCACAGAATTTTTTTTTGATAACCTGATCTAAAGAAATAGCATTCCACTTTGCATTTCCAAAAGAAACAAAATGAGATTTGATGCAGAAGCCAGAATAAAAATAATTTCCAATTTTATTTCCCCCTTACATTCTTACAATGAGGAGGCTAGTCTTATACCTAAACATATTTGGATATTTCTACTATTTGAATATTTTATTTGTATTAGTCATAGTGTTAAATGCATAATTAATTTTTCTGGAAGTATAAATAGATTATTATAAAGCTCCAAATGAAGAGGAGCTAGTCTTATACCTAAACATATTTGGATATTTTTACTATTTGGATATTTTATTTGTATCAGTCATAGTGTTAAATGCACAATTAATTGATTTGGAAGTATATATAGATTATTATAAAGCTCCAAATGAAATAAAATTTTCAGGTAATTTTATAAGTAAATGTGAAAATGAAAATGGCCTCAATTACTGCCTAAGCAAGCAAAATAGTTTAAAAGCAACCAATGATTTAATAGATAATGCTTTATGTGGTACATGATGCATATCAATTGGGAAGGGGAATCAATCCATAAAATCTGAATCCACAGAAAACCTACATAAATTGCTCATTTAACAGATAATTTATTAAAATTTTCTATAGATTTCAATTGATGTTTGCCTGTCTTTTCTACCTAATGGAAGAAATTCATAGATTATGTAAATATATGTGAGTCATACCTTTGATAATGAAACAGATACTTTATTTTAATCTTTCTACTCACAGGAGCTAATAAAATGTAACACAATTATGACTCAATAATTAGTTGTAGCGTCAATTTGTTTTGATGTAGGTGATAAATTTTGCTTGCCTTAAAATTTTACTTTATGTTACTTAATTCTTCCCTCTTAAAGTATATTTGGAACTCAAAATTATGCAAGAAAGTTCACCTAAATTTCCTAAAAATGTAATTTAATAACTTTCTCTTCCATCCATTCTTCTTTTACTCATGGACTACATCCTGGACATTCAGTTGCCTTGTATTGGCTCTGCTATCGATCTCATAATGCTCTAAGTTATTTTTGTCTAGGCTTCTGTTGCCATTAGACTGCCTTATAACTTTTCCAATACCATCAGTATGCATCTTTACTTTCTCAAATATTTTACTGAAAAGCCCAAACAGAGTTTAACTGGTGTTTTCAACAAAAACAATGCACAGAGTACATATATGTCTACAATAATATATAATAACATATATTATATTACAATAATATATAAATGTGTAAGTTAAGTGTCTAAAATTATCTCATGAGTCATAAGAAGGCAATGTTTTTCTAATTTCCTTATAACTGCATACATACACACACATGCACACAAGTCTATAATATTCTTGTGGCTCATTAGAATAATTCCCTAACTATTCACTTTCTCCTAGTTGGAGTTACACTGATCCCATATGATCTGTTTGACAGATGGATTATGAATCAAAGTGGTAAAGGATCACTTCTGGACCTAATGTAAAGGTATTATGTGTTCCAACTCGGCCTTCTCGCTCTTGCGCCCCACCATAAGAGCAAGTGTCTGGTATAATGGCTTTCCTTGATTCTGTATTATGGAAAATGTAGATAGGTTGAGTCAAATCAAGCCTACCTCAGGTGAGTCCAGCAGAGATTAGAAGACACAGATTTTTCAAGAAACCTCTTTCAAAGCGAGGAAGAAGTACTGGAGCTTTGAGATTATTTTTATACTGTGTATTTTCATAGAAGCAAACTAACATAAATCCTCAATAGGATATTTTAGTCTTGCCTCACTATTCCAGAGTTTCCCTCCCTATTCAAGTAAATTATACCAAGCTTAAAATTCAGGATTGTGTATTTTTCATGAATATCAAATCCAGAGGTTAAGTAGGTCCAGAATTAGTATTTCAGCAACTAAATAATGTCATGTAGGGCCAAGCTCCTCTTATATTTCCTTCATTTCCTAGTAGCATACGGGATTTCCACACTCAAGCTTGTCCATTTATGTTCACAGTTTCACCAACCATGTTCTTACTCAAACACATGAAGAGGGATAAGTGAATTTTTCTCATGCTTTTATTCTTTACAGTGGCAAGAACCCCCCCCCCCAAATCCCAAACAAACCCACCACCCCCCTACAAAAAAAACAATTTCTGGAGGAATCTCAACAGACTTTAATTCACACAGTATCAGTCAGATCTTCCCATAGATTTCCTAAATCAATTACTGAGAAAAAAAAATAATAAAGAACTGCAGTTTTCTTTAAAGTTTTAGGCTGTTAAGACTTAGCTCTTCCTTGATTTTCCTGGCTTAGGGGAGAGTAAATAAAGTCAAGGTTGAAAGTTGTAGACAGGAAGGCAAGCTGCTAGTCATTTTTTTTTAAAATTAAAAGCTAGGTTTATAGAAAGTAATAACATCTTTTTTTAGAGACACACAAAAAAGTTATAGAACCATGATGTTTCCTAACATTTTTCTAAATGTCAGTGATTTTGCTATTGTTTTTAACCTACCACACTTATGATTACAATGTTAGGGAAATTATGTAAAGTAAACATGTCTTATACAGTGCTACATTTTTTATTAAAATTTAATGAAAAGTTCTGAAATGTGCAACCCAGCACAGCTGGGAGGAAATGCGTTTTGCTAAGCATATTCTTCAGAAAAGTAAAACAAATCATTATGGAAAATATTTATCTACTTTTCTACTTTCACTTGGATATTGTATTGGTATATTCAAGCTACCATAACTAATTTCCACTGACTGTGTTACTTATAAAACATAAATTTCTTTTGTCATAGTTCTTGAGCCTGGAAGTCCAAGATCAAAGGCCAACAACAGTGCCAGTTTCTCCTGAGTCTTTTCTCCTTGGCTTGCAGATGGCCACTTTCTCTTGGTGTTCTCTTATGTCCTTTTTCCTGTATATACATCTTTCTGATCTCTCTCTTCTTGTAAGGGCACAGTCAGATTGGAATTGGATTCCACCCTTGTAACCTCATTTAACTTTACTCTCTTTAAGATGCTATCTCCAAATATAGTCACATTGCACGTTAAGACCTCAACATATGAATTTTAGGAGAAAACAATTGAGTCAATAGCAGGTATACTTCTCTAGATTGATAGAAGTTGCTTCCCTCCTCTAAGTTTTTTCTTTTTTTGCCTTATTTTCATATTCCAAATTTTATTTTGCTAGCTTGGATTTTTTCCTACAATTCTAGAAATATAAATACAATTGTTAAAAATGTTTCCACCTATCAAATGTTACCTATGATCCCAAAGTGTAATTTTTCAGCCCTTCATTAAAGGTGTTATGACACTGAGAAAAAGCTTTCAGATATCAGAGTTTTAGCCTTGAATAAACTCCATGACTATTAATCAGTCTGGATTTTTTCCCAACACTGTTATTTTTAATTTAAAGCATTTAGGACAAAGTGCATAAAACAACTTCTTTCAAAATCAATTTGTTAAGAAAGAAATGCACAAAATATATTCAAAATGAGAATTATAAACCAGCGCTTTCCTTCTGATTGCATTCAGCCATAAAATATTAAGTGGAATATTAAGAATAACAATTAAAGAGCTTAACTTTTAAGCTGTCTGGTGGTGTGTAAGATTCAGTTCTTTATTGCCTATTAGAAAAATTACTCAAGATGACTTTAGTTATTCTAAGTGAATATAGAACTGCCTGCTCAGCCACAGTGGCAGAAAGTACTTAATGAGTACTAAAAGTTCTTACATTTTCATTTTGGATAAACTATTTTGCAATTTTTCAGAGCTGAGTTATTTAATTGGAGTAAAATTTAATATGATATTATACTTAAAATAAATCATTACAACTAAATTGTTCCTAACCCTGAAAACATTTTAAAAGTTATTTTCAATGTCTCTTTTCTAGGACAGTCAATCACATAAAAATGCTCATTTATTTAAAGTTCCTAATGAATAGTAATAGGAAATAAATCCAAAGAAGATATCTATATTATAAGAAAACCACTGCTGGTTTGAGACAAAGTCCATAAGAAACAGCAATGCATTATGAAACAAACCATATCTGTCTTTTTTTGATTAAAAACAATTTATTATGTGCTTTTTAATAAAAAGTATACTGTAAGTGGAAATGAGATGATTGAAGGCAGAGGCCTCTTAGTAACTGACTGCTCAGCTCTACAAGGTGAGAAGGATACAGCATAAGAAGTGAGAACGAAAAAAAAAAAAAGCCTTTCTTCTTAATGAAAACTGCTGGCTGCAACATGAACATGGGATTTTATTTCAGTGTATGTGAATTCTTTCTGTCATTTGGTAGTCTTAACTCTTCAGAAAATAACATGTCATTCTGTGGTAGCACAGCTTCTCCTTTTCTGTCTCGTAAGTAAAAGAGCTCTGGGATCAAGGTGATAAGAGTCTTTATCGAGTGCTTTAGAAGTCTAGGAAATAAGGGGTGGTATAATCGTGGCCCTCCAGGAGTGCTGTGATAAAAAAAGAAAAAAAGTCCTCCAGTACACCGGCTCTGGTGGTTGTACTTCACTAGATTCTTGTTTCAATGAGGTCAGACAACAGTAATTTGTTATGTGGGTCATGGCAGAATCCTTCTTCTAAACACTACAAAGAATGACTCTTTTGTCAATATAAATACATCCTAATGCATTTAGTCTCCCTGTAGCCTGCATTACACACTTTAGAGCTATTGTGCCAAATTCTGCCACTCAGCATTATAACAGCTTTTCATCTTGCCTTTTTTCCCCTACTTTATAATAGAAAAGAAGGAAACACACAAGTAAAAGGTAAGGCTTGTTCTCAGTTTTTTAAATATACATTATAAAAAATGAACATCACAAGAATGGGCAAGTTTTAAAATATGTTTCAAGACAGGAATATAATACAGCAGAAAAGTTATATTAATAATTCAGTTCATTCATATTTTTATTTCCTCACAAATAAACTTCTCTAAATCTACTCTTCCTTCTTCATCCAAATAATTACGTATCTGTTAAAAAAAAAAAAAGAAAAAAAAGGAAGAGATAATTTGTCCTCCAAATTGTACACTAATATAGTACAGTGAACAATGATTTTCCAATTATCTGGATCAATATTGATAGATCTTTCAATTGTTATTAGTATTGTTATTCTAAATTTTCTATCTTAAAATTCTTACAATTCCTGGAGCTTTAGATTTAAGTATTACAAAGCAATTAACATAAATATATATTAAAAATGAGAATCTATTAATATATTATGATGAGCCATTTTGTTATGTATGCTCTTAAGTCTCCTTTTTCCTCATCCATTCATAAAACAAAGAGAAAGAGCTAGAGGATTTCTACAGTCTCTTCAAACACTAATACACTTTATATAGTATTTTTTTCTATACTATCTTCACTTAATAAATCCCTATAGCAACCCCTCCTCACACACACACAAAAAAGTGACCATACACACACTAACAGATAAAATATAGTGGATAATGGACTGGGTTTCAAATTGTGGATATTCTATTTCTATTGTTCTGAGAAAAAAAGATAGGTCAAAAAGGTTAGATTTTGAAGATTCTGTGTGTTGTAACTTTGAGAACAAGAAGGTTAACTCAGGCAAACTGGAAAAAAATGTTTTTCCTAAAAATCTGCATAAATAAATGAAGAAAAAGACAACCTTATTCTCAACAGGTCATAATGCCTGGAGGCAAAAAATCTTAGACAAGATGTTAAACAAAGGTCATTTGCTGTTTTAAGATTCAAAGATACTGTACTTTTCTTGTTCTCTGAAACCCACATTAAATTTTAAATGATCCGCTTATAGCAGGTGTATTTTATATATTTGAACTTGAAAAATTAAATCCAGTTACAAGTATTCACTAATAATAGTTTTCCAAAACAAATAGACATCAAGTTGCTGTTGGGTTGGCTCAAAAGTTTGTAACCCAGACAAACTTTTGGGCAATCCCCTAAAGTACTTACCTTATTAAAATTTCATAATAATAGTGCTTTTCTATTAAAATCGTTTTCAAAGATCAGACATTTGGTAATGACAAGTGTTAAAATGTAAGCACATATGTATAATACTGGGCTATTTAAACCACATAACACAACAGCAGCAGAGAAGTATTGGGATTGCCCAGTTTTATGTGCTCACATTCTAACACGCAACATTATCAAATGTCTGATCTTTGAAAATGATTTTAGTAGAAAAATCAATTAATACTGAAACTTTTATTATGGTTAAGTACTTTAGTAAGTAATCTGAAAACACCTATGAATGCTCCTCTATTGTTTCTTGGTGACTCCTTTCTTATCTCTTCAACCCTTCCCTTCCCTGATTAGTAACTGTGTGAATCTATGCTTTGGGACTCAGGGAGGATCATGGAGGCTGGAGTCTGTTCTCTGCAAAAAAGGAACCAGGCACTCAGGCTTCCATAACCAGGAGCCCCACAGGGTCTTGCCAGCTTCACCCTGATTATTAGGTTAATATTTTTTCATAGATAAATACAGTTATTGTGTTTTTAAAGGATTCAGAATATTTCAAATATTGTTAAGGCTATTCTTATTTTTAAAAGAAGGTAAGATCTCAATATACTTTCTCTCAAAGATCAAAACCATTTTAATATTTAACCATTCTTCCATTAGACCTTCAGCTCCAAAATATTTGATGAGTATCATCTATAATTTAATTAGGCTACATAATATATTTCAATTATTATAAAGATAATTTTATTTTAGGTATTTTTAAACTACAGGTTTTTTCTGTTGTGAATTTCTTCACAACAGACATCTAAGAAATGAGACAGCTATCTATTTTTGACTGGGGGCTGTCTCCCTAAGTTTATTTTATTTTCCACTATCCTTGTACCCTTCAGGGAGATATTTTATTTCCATGATAGGGTTCCAGCATGTGTATTTAATTTACACTATGGGTTATAATCTAAGGTACACTAATTGTCTTCTGATTTTTTTTCTGTCTTCTGTTTGGAAAAACTCAGAAACTGTCAGAACCAAGAGGAGGTTAAAAAAAATATGGTGTTCAGATTCTTATTTCTTGAGAGAGAAGTTACATACCCCTATCTTTTGGGAGCATATCTTTATTTTGTGTCACTATAAGACCCTCCAAATTAACGTTGTGTTTTACTTTATTCAGCTCTAGAATTAGCTATCTCTAAGGATCCCTGGTTCTCTTTGTTTGAGAATGGTATGCAGAAAGTAAGAAATGGATTCTGGGTGTGCTTGCTGCTACTGGCATGTCATTGCTTTAAAGTCCTCTCAGTAGAATGAATCAGGAAATACATGTAGGCATTCTAAGCTATGCATTCCTACATATCTATAATTATGTGTGTATCTTGCCATTTGTATTAATATTAAACTGATTTGATGTCTCTGGCTCTAATCTAATCTAATTATCAAGTGGGTTGGTCTAGTCTTTTTTCCTTCTATATCATACCTCTTTCTCCCTCAGTGAGAATTCTATCTCTCACCATATACTCTCCACCTAACTTATTTCTTCAACTTCAATATACACACATAGTAGGTTCTGAAGTGTTAAATCACACTGCTAATGATAAACAAGTTTAACCTTTAAATATCATCCCCAAATAGCTGTTCCAACATATCTATGCAATAGTTCATTTATTAATGCATCTGTAGAAAGACAAATTGGCTGCTTCCATTTTTTGTTATTGCTAATAAGTAAATTTTATATAAGCATGCACATGAGCCGACTCATTGGAAAAGACCCTGATGCTGAGAAAGACTGAGGGCAGGAGAAAGGGGAGAGAAAGGATGAGATGGTTGAATGGCATCACCAACTCAATAGACATGAGTTTGAGCAAACTCCAGGAGATAGTGAAGGACAAGTAAGCGTGGAATCCTTCAGTCCATGGGATCACAAAGAGTCAGACAGAACTAAGCAAATGAACAACAACAACACATGCACATACAGGTTGTTGTGTGAAAATAATTTTCACTCAACTATCCAGGAGCATGACTACAGCACTGTGTGGCAAATCTATATTTAATTTTATAATAAGTGCCAAATGACTCCTTTAATAATAGTTGCTGACATTCTATATTGTTGATCATTTGAATTTGGTTTCATTTTAATAGTATGCAAAGGTATCTCATAATTTCCTCAATTTACACATTCCTAGTGACAATCTCAAAGAAAGGCAATGCCAAAGAATGCTCAAACTACTGCACAATTGCACTCATCTCACACATTAGTAATGCTCAAAACTTTCCAAGCCAGGCTTCAGCAAGATATGAACCATGAACTTCCAGATATTCAAGTTGGTTTTAGAAAAGGCAAAGGAACCAGAGATCAAATTGCCAACATTCACTGGATCATCAAAAAGCAAGAGAGCTCCATAAAAACATCTACTTCTGCTTTATTGACTATGCCAAAGCCTTTGACTGTGTGGATCACAATAAACTGTGGAAAATTCGGAAACAGATGGGAATATCAGACCATCTGACTCGCCTCTTGAGAAACCTGTATGCAGGTCAGGAAGTAACAGTTAGAACTGGACATGGGACAACAGACTGTTTCCGAATAGGAAAAGGAGTATGTCAAGGCTGTATATTGTCACCCTGCTTATTTAACTTGTATGCAGAGTACATCATGAGATGGGCTGGGCTGGAGGAAGCACAAGTTGGAATCAAGATTGCTGGGAGAAATATCAATACCCTCAGATATGCAGATGACACCACCCTTATGGCAGAAAGTGAAGAACTAACGAGCCTCTTGATGAAAATGAAAGAGGAGAGTGAAAAAGTTGGCTTAAAGCTCAACATTCAGAAAACTAAGATCATGGCATCACTGCAGATGGTGATTGCAGCCATGAAATTAAAAGACATTTACTCCTTGGAAGAAAAGTTATGACCAACCTAGACAGCATATTAAAAAGCAGAGACATCACTTTGCCAACAAAGGTCCGTCTAGTCAAGGCTATGGTTTTTCCAGTGGTCATGTATGGATGTGAGAGTTGGACTGTAAAGAAAGCTGAGCACCAAAGAATTGATGCTTTTGAACTGTGGTGTTGGAAAAGACTCTTGAGAGTCCCTTGGACTGCAAGGAGATCCAACCAGTCCATCCTAAAGGAGATCAGTCCTGGATTTTCATTGGAAGGACTGATACTGAAGCTGAAACTCCAATACTTTGGCCACCTGATGAGAAGAGTTGACTCATTTGAAAAGACCCTGAAGCTGGGAAAGATTGAAGGCAGGAGGAGAAGGGGATGACAGAGGATGAGATGGTTGTATGGCATCACTGACACAATGAACATGGGTTTGGGTGGGCTCCGGTAGTCGGTGATGGACAGGAAGGGCTGGCGTGCTGCGGTTCGTGGGGTCACAAAGAGTCGGACACGACTGAGTGACTGAACTGAACTGAATGACAAATAAATGCAATAAATGAATAAATGAATGCAAATATATGCATATTTGCCATCTATCATTCATCTATGTTAAAGTGCTTGCTCCTAACATTTATCAATTTATTGAGAGATAAATAAATTGGTGATTTATTACTTACTCTTAACTTTTAAGTTCTTTATGTAGCAAGGAAAATAGTCCTTAATCAGATATGTGATTTTGCAAATATTTTCTTTTCATCCTTGGCTTATATGTAATTTGTCTTTAGACAATCTCAGCAAAATACAATGTATCAGTTTTTTTTAATTAATTGCATTTTTAATGTTATATCTTAAAACATCTTCAAACTCAAGGACAAAGCAATTTTTCCTATTTTTTCTCTCTACGAATTTTGCTATTTTATATTTTATAATTATGTTTATGATCTATTAAGGATTAACTTTTTCTGAAAGTTGCAAGGATCATAAAACTAATTATATACAGCCTATTTGTAGCAATCAAAAGTGCTTCACAGAATCTATTAGAGACCCTCTGGAAGAAGTCACTTTTAGCTGAACCCTAAGATTATTTCAAAAGATAGTTTATTTTTAGTAAAGATATTCCTGGAGTGCAATTAGTATTCATTTCATGAAACAAAGCACCATGAATTAGAGCAGGAATAAAATATGGTGTCTACTGGGATTATATTTTTTTAAGTGACAGTTTAAAACAACAGTCAGAAAACAGTGTCCACTAAAATGTTAAGACAAAAGTCAAAAAGAAAATCCTAGAAGATTAATATAGGATATCCAAATAAGAAATATAATAATAAAATTTTAAAAATTATTATGACAGCAAATTAAACTCAGCTCTACAGAAAAGTTAAAATTCAAGTATTGCTAGATTACAGTGTGGAATAACATAAAAATATAAAAGTGATTAAGAGCAACAAAGGTGACTAAGAATTATAAAGGATACAGCAATAGTCTAACAAATATTTAGGTACAGTTATATAAGTCAAGAAGCAAGTCAGAAGCAAAATACAGAGACAATGTTTGAAAATTGTCCAGAATCAATGAAGGATACCAATTCATATTTCTATGAAGCCCAGCAAACCCAAAGCAGAATAAATATGAGCAAATTCTTTCCTAGATACATCAAGATAAATTTCCAGAAAACAGTAACTAGTGGGATAGGGAGTAGATAGGATTGGAAAGGGAAGGTTAGTTAACTTTTGAAAGAGAAAGAGCTAAATTGACTATTGACTTTCTACCTCAACCATGGTAGCTAGGAATTAGTGAAATTTTATTTCCGATGATTTTAGAGAAAATAACTACCTATCTATAATTCTATTTTTTATGGATAATTTTAAAAATATAAGAAATATAGTCATATGGAATGATCAAGATGTCAGAGTTGGAAGATTATGAGCTCATTTCATCCCACAGTACACCAAGATTTATTACTATTTATGGAGCAACTATTGATGAGAAAAATCAGAAAACTGGAAGAAAAAAATCTACAACTAAAGATATGAAGATAGCACAAAAATATGGGTAAGAGAATGTGTGCATGCATGTGCTAAGGAAAGTATGAGAGGATGAGGCACAAAGCAGCTGGGTCCACACCTTGACAAGCAGGAGGATAATTACAATTGCAGATGCTCTCTCCAAGGAGCAAAGGGTTTGAGCCCTAAATCAGACTCCCTCGCCTGAGGGTCCTGCACTGTGTAGATGAGCCCAGAGAATATTTGGCTTCAAGAACAGCAGGGCTAACTTCTGGGGGAGCCAGAGGACTGAGAGAAACAGAGAATCTACTCTTAATGGATGCACACAAAATCTCACATGCTCCAGGACCAGGGCAGAAGCAGTGATTTGAAAGGAGCCTGGATCAGAATCACCAGCTGATCTTATGAGTCCCCTGGAGAGGCAGCAGGCAACTGTAGCTCACCCTGGGTACACAGACACTGGAACGGCCATTTTAGGGAGTTTATGTTACCACGTGGACACTGATGCTGAAAAGCACCATTTTGAATCCTCTCTTTAGCTTACTAGTGCTGTCACCGGTCCATCCCTGGACTTTCGTCACCAGTACTAGAATCTCTTAGACCAGGAAATGAGTGGAGACACAGCTCCCACTCAGAAGTAAGTCAGTTACTTGAAGACATCTTGAACCCATAGCTATTAGGACTCAGCCCTGGACAGCAGACGGCCTAGCCCTTGGCCCTGCACAATAGTGCATAGACAGTCCCAGGAACTCCAGGCCCTTCAGCTTGAGGCCCTGTGACTCAGCTCCATGCACTAGCAGACTGGATAAAGCCCCAGGACCAGCCTCACCGACCAGTAGGCCAACACCAGCTCTGGGACCCTTGGACTCTGAAGCCAGAGAGGGCACGGCTTGGCCCCACCCACTAGTGGGCTAGAATCATCTTCACACATCAGAGGGAAGATGACAGCCTCAGGATGACTGCAGCCCCACAGCCTGCCATATCAGGATGCAGCCAATCCACCAGTAGCCTGGCAGCACCTGGGACTCCCTGGACCCTATCCCTGCTTCCCAGCAGGCCAACCACAGCTTTGGGATACCCTGGGATCCTTAGGCAGGAGCCATGGAATTCAGACCTACCCACCACAGACACCACCATCAGCCACCCTAGGGAACAGCCCTACCTACCGGTGGGCAGAAACCAGCTCCAGGACACCCAGGGCTCTGCTGTCAGAGACCTGAGGGCTCAACAGCATCCATCAGTGACTGAGCAGTGGCCATAAAGACCATTTGAGCCTTGGCCCTACCCAGAAGCCAGCTAACATCAGTTCCAAGACATCTTGGACTACTCAGTCATTCACCCTAAGATCCAGGCTCCACTCACCATGGGTGAGGAAGAGCTTTATTTTAATAAATCAGACACAACAGTAAGCTGTGTCTGAAATTGTCCCTGAAAGGTCAAAATACTTTTCTGGATAGATCTCCAGAGGCAAGGAAAACAAAAGGTAAAATAAACAATTTGGACTATGTCAAACTAAAAGGCCACTGTCTGACTGGGAGAAGATCTTTACAAAGGATATATTTTATAAGGTGTTAATATTTAAAATGTACAAAGAATTCAGACAACTCAACATTAAAAAAAAGAGAAAATCAACTGCCTTGAAAAATGAGCTGAGGATTTGAATAGATAGTTTCCCAAAGAAGACTACAGATGGCTAACAGGCATATGAAATGAAGCCAAACACTGTTAATCATCAGAGAAATGCAAACCAAAACCTCAGAGAAATCTGAATCACACCTGTCAGAATGGCTATTATCAAAGACAACAAACAATAAGTTTTGGTGAGAATGTGAAGAAAAGGGAACCCTTCTGCACATGTAAATTGGTGCAGCCACTAAGGAAAACAGTACAGAGGCTCTTCAAAAGATTAAAAACAGAATTAAGTCTAGGAAAAGAAAAACAGTAATTACAAAACATACATGCACTTCTACTTATTGCAGCATTATTTACAGTAGCTAAGTGAGGGCAACATAAGTGCTCATCAACAGATGAATGGAAAAAGAAGTGGCAACATCTGTTGGATAACAGAAAAAGGAAAAGAATTCCAGAAAAATATCTATTTCTGCTTCATTGGCTACTAAAGATTTTGACTGTGTGGATCACAACAAACTGTGGACAATTCTTAAAGAGTTGGGAATACCAGATCACCTAACCTGTCTCCTGAGAAATCTGAATGCAAGTCAAGAAGCAACAGTTAGAACCAGATGTGGAATAATGGACTGGTTCAAAATTGGGAAAGGAGTTCATCAAGATTGTATATTGTCACCCAGCTTATTTAACACCTATGAGAATATTCCACTAAAGGAATACTATATACTATATGCATCAGCAATTAAAAATAATGAAATCTTGCCATTTGTAACAGCATGGATGAAACTACAGAGTTACGCTGAGTGAAATAAATCAGATGAAGGCAAATATTATAAGATTTCACTTATATGTAGAATCTAAAAAAATAAGAACAAATGTAACAAAACAGAATCAGAATCATAGACATGGGGAAAAAATTGGTAGTTGCCATAGGATGGCAGATGGGGTCAGGAATAAAATAGGTGAAGGAGATTAAGAGGTACAAATTCCAGCTTCGAAATAAATGACTCATGAGAATATAATGTACAGCATGGGGAATAGTCAATAGCAATGTTTGTATGCTGGCATATCATAGCTAGGCTTCTGGTGTTGATCAGTTCAAAATGTATAGAAATATTGAATTACTATGCCATGAAAAAGAACTAGCATAATATTGTAGGTCTATTATACTTCAAACAAACAAAGAAAAAGAGATTAGATTTCTGGTTACCAGAACTTGGGGGCTTGGGGAGAGAGAGCTGAATGAAGGTAGTTAAAAGGTACAAAATTTTAAAAATAAGATGAAAAAGTATTAGGAATGTAATGTAAGACATGATACATATAATTAACAGTGCTGTGTGTTATATATGTATTTACAAGGTTGAATAATTAAATTTTGTATCTGTATAAGATAATGGATATTCACTAAACTCAGTGTGATGATCACTTCATGATGTATGTAAATCAAACTATTATGCTGCACACCTTAAATTTACACAGAGTTGCATGGCAATTATAACTCAATAAAAATGGAAGAAATCTTTTTTAAATGTATAAAACCTAAAACTACAACAGAAGGTGAACCTAATCAACCACAAATGAGTCAAATAAAGAATCTGAGAATGAAAAAGCAAGAGTAGTTGAAACAAGTATACTATCAAGGGTGAAACAGATCACCAGCCCAGGTTGGATGCATGAGACAACTGCTCAGGGCTGGTGCACTGGGAAGACCCAGAGGGATGGGATGGAGAGGGAGGCAGAAGGGGGGATCAGGATGGGGAACACATGTAAATCCATGGCTGATTCATGTCAATGTATGGCAAAAACCACTACAATATTGTAAAGTAATTAGCCTCCAACTAATAAAAATAAATGGAAAAATAAATAAATGGGGAAAAAAAGAAAAAGAAAAATCAAGAGTAAAATAGTTCCATCACTTAAAATAAAATCTTTGGAAACTGTATTTGTAGAAGAGGTTAAAATCGACATTTGCTCAGGTTACTGCCCTCATAATCTCAGAGTTTTATCTTATTGTATTGTCTTCTTTTTCTCCTTATTTTCATAGCCATTGTCCTTTCTTTGAAAGCCATGCCCTGAGATAATTTAAGATCATTTTCACAGTTCAGTTCAGTCCTTCAGTCATGTCAAACTCTCTGCAACCCTGTAGACTGCAGCACACCAAGAATCCCTGTTCATCAACAACTCCCAGAACTTCCTAAAACTCATGTCCATTGTGTTGGTGAGGGCATTCAAACATCTCATCCTCTATTTTCCCCTTCTCCTCCTGCCTTCAAACTTTCCCAGCATCAGGGTCTTTGCCAAAGTCAGTTCTTCCCATTAGATATCCAACGGGTTGGATCTTCAGCTTCAGCATCAGTCCTCCCAATGAATATTCAGGACTAATTTCCTTTAAGATTGACTGTTTGATCTCCTGGCAGTCCAAGGGACTCTCAAGAATCTTCTCCAACAGAGTCTTCAGTGCTCAGCTTTCTTTATGGTCCAACTCTCACATCTATACATGACTACTGGAAAAACCATAGCTTTGACTAGACAGGCCTTTGTCAGCAAAATAATGTCTCTGTTTTTTGATATGCTGTCTAGGTTGATATGCTGTCTAGGTTGGTCACAGCTTTTCTTGCAAGGAGTAAGCATCTTTTAACTTCAAAGCTTGAAGTTACCATCTTCAGTGATTTTGGAGCCCAAAAAAATAAAGTCTGTCACTGTTTCCTTTTTTCTCCATCTATTTTCCATGAAGTGATGGGACCAGATGCCATAATCTTTGTTTTTTGAATGTTGAGTTTTAAGCCAGAGTTTTCAGTCTCCTCTTCCACTTTCATTGAGGTTCTTTAGTTCCTCTTCACTTTCTGCCATAAAGGTGGTGTAATTTGCATATCTGAGGTTATTGATATTTTTCCTGGCACTCTTGATTCCAGCTGGAATTTCACATGATGTACTTTGTGCATAAGTTAAATAAGCAGGGTGACAATAAACAGCCTTGATGTACTCCTTTCCCAATTTGGAAACACTCCCATTGTTCCATGTCTCATTCTAACTGTTGCTTCTTGACCCGCATACAGATTTCTCAGGAGGCAGTCAAGGTGACTGGTATTCCCATCTCTTGAAGAATTTTCGACAGTTTCTCGTGATCCACATAGTCAAAGACTTTGGAGTAGTTAATAAAGGAGAAGTAGCTGTTTTTCTGGAACTCTCTTTCTTTTTCTAAGATGCAATGGCTGTTGGCAATTTGATCTCTGGTTCTTCTGCCTTTCCTAAATCTTGCTTTAACAGATGTATGTTCTCAGTTCACATATTGTTGAAGCCTTGCTTGGAAAATTTTGAGCTTTACTTTGCTAGCCTGTGAGATGAGTGCAATCTTGTGGTAGTTTGAACATTCTTTGGCCTTGCCTTTCTTTGGGATTGGAATGAAAGCTGACCTTTCCAATTTTGTAGCCACTGTTGAGTTTTCCAAATTTGCTGACATATTGAGTCCAGCACTTTAACAGCATAATCTTTTAGGATTTGTAATAGCTTATTTTCACTTAGTTCCTTCACAGACAATTCCCTCACTCAATTTTCTGACTGTACTCTTAATTTTGATTTATGAACTTCACCTTCTCAGCAATCTTGACTACATATTAACTGCACTGTGGCTGTCCTCTATGGTACTGTTTTCTACAGAAATCTTGATTCTTTACACAGAGAGACATACATTTTCTAAGTGTTAATTAGCTTCTGATTCCCTTCACCTGCTTGAAAAATAAGATTAGAACAGTGAATAAGTTACTTGAATGTTTAAATATACTTAATATATCATCATTTTACATATAAAAACATAAATGAGAATTGCTAAGCCATATACAATTAATTTAAATGTTACATATGCATTTTTAAAAAATCTAATATTGGATTATGGCTTTGCATGTGTTCAGCTTTGGAAAGACTGACCATAATTCCATCAGATGATGTCTCCTTTTGTGCATCCAATTCTACATACTATTTTACATATATGCTACAGGAATTTCCTCTTTTCTTCTTTTCTGGAGATTCATTCATCCATGCCTCCTCTTTACCACTTTAAAAAAGCAATCTGATGAAAAAGGCAGATATGCACACTTGCTGCTGTTGACACTTTGCTCTGTATCTCATTCTAATTTCCTGCCACCACCTCCCAAACTGATCTGTATCTTGACAATTCCCTGTGACAATCTGTTCACAGTACCATCTACTGTTTTAAAGATAAAGTCATTATTTTTACATCCTGAACTGCTGCAACAAATGACCTTTATACATTTACTGAAACAATGACTGATGATTACTGATATGTTTTCAATCAAGACTATAGCAAACAACCCAAATCACCTTATAAAAATAGTAAAATGAGTTCAAACATTTGAAGACTTCCCCCTTCCCCCTTCCTGCCTTCCCATTTCAGAGATACTTCAGCTTTACTATTAGACTGGCTGCTCTGTCAATGTCATCAAATAAGGCAAAGGGCAAGCACACGCAGACTGCTGTTTAATATACCACCTGAATCAGGAACACAGTAGTCCAGAATATTTTGAAACATATTTCAGGACTTATTCCAGCTAAACACTCCACTCCCAAATAATCCTTTCCTCTCAATTTTGAATACCTGGGAGCAATTGCCCTTTCAGATTTGTGGGGGACTTGGGTAGCACAAGATAAATTAGATTTTTAGTTTGGTTTGTTTGGCTCCTTTTCCCCTCTTGTCGGTATTCCACTTAAGCTGTCCCCTATTGTGCACCTTGCTTCCCTTCTCACCAGAGGACTGACCTCAGGAGACAGAAAAGAGCAGGCTTTGTTGCAACTAATTAGAGAGGGTAGCTACCTGGGAAAGTGGCTGGCTACAGCAACACAGTAACTATTGAAGATCTTTGTATTTAACAAATGTTTACCAAAAACTTTATTATGCTCAGGGTCCTGGAATAATTTCACTGTTTTTCACTTTTAATTTTGGCTATATCTTATGATTGTTTTCATTTGTCATTTTTTCCCTTCTTGAGAATATGTCCAACAGCTTCAAATTTTCACATAATTCATATAACTAAAATAATCTTATTTATAAATCATAGAAAATTGTGTACTGGGCCAGTTTAAGACTGGTATTTTATATTTAATATGGGAATTAATTTTTTCATTTCCTTTCTTACAAGATTATATATATTTATATAAATTTAGTATATATATGTAAATTTATTTCATATAATTATATGTAAAATTAATATATATAATTATATATATATTTATTTTACAATACACACATACTCCTTATATACACACACACATATATATATATATATATATATATATATATATATGTAATCACTATGCTCATTCTCAATGTGCTGACCCTCAGTCTTAATTTACAAAGCAATTTCATATAATCAATAAGGAAATGGTTTAGTATTTAGTAATTTGTGTAAATTTCAGTTTTTCCTTTTTACATACAAAATAATAATATTCTATTATGCTTTGAAGTGGTTTGTTTATTTGCTTTTACTTGGGTTAAATAATCTAAATGAAATATAAATACCTTGGAATTGAAAAAAGTAAACTAACTTTTACTTGTTCAGTTCAGTTCAGCCACTCAGTCGTGTCTGACTGTTTGCAACCCCAGGGACTACAGCATGCCAGGCTTCTCTGTCCATCAGCAACTCCCAGAGTTTACTCAAACTCATGTCCATTGAGTCGGCAATGCCACCCAATCATTTCATCCTTTGCTGCCCCCTTCTCCCACCTTCAATCTTTCCCAGCGTCAGGATCTTCTTTTCTAAAGAGTCATGTCTTTGCATAGGTGGCCAAAGTATTGGAATTTCAGCTTTAACGCCAGTCCTTCTAATGAATATTCAGGATTGATTTCCTTTATGATTGAGTGGTTGGACCTCCTTGCAGTCCAAGGGACTCTCATGAGTCTTCTCCAACATCACAGTACAAAAGCATCAATTCTTTGGTGAACAGCTTTCTTCACAGTCCAACTCTCACATCCATACACGACTACTGGAAAAACCATAGTCTTGACTAAATGGACCTTTGTTGGTAAAGTAATGTCTCTGCTTTTTGATATGCTGTCTAGGATGGTTATGACTTTTCTTCCAAGGAGTAAGCGTCTTTAATTTCATGGTTGTAATCGCCATCTGCAGTGATTTTGGAGCCCAAGAAAATAAAGTCAGTCACTGTTTCCACTGATTCTCCATCTATTGCCATGAAGTGATGGGGCCGGAAGATAAGATCTTAGTTTTCTTCATGTTGAGCTGTAAGCCAACTTTTTCACTCTCCTCTTCCATTTTCATCAAGAGGCTCTTTTTTTTTTTTTTTTTTTTTTCGGGTAACGGAAGAGTATATTTGCTACAGAAAAAGAAGCAACATTGCTTTTAATGTTAAATTATTCAGGAATTGAGGATTGTATTTTAAAAGTTTTATTCCTTTCTCAATTCATACCTTGATCTTTTTCTCTAAATTTATATCTTACAGTCACCCCAAGCAGGCACAAAAGAAAAGACTCTCTGTTGCTGGTTCTGTACCTCAGGCCCCATATCCTTAAGTGCCAAGATCGAAAGGAAGGGCTATATGCCAGGTGTGTATGCGGTGGGCTCCCACTGAGACGGGGCTTTCTTCACTTAACTGTTGTGCGTGAATTTACATTTTTTTCTACTAAATGCAAAGACGATACAGTATTCTTTGGTAAATTGTCATAAATTGTGCTTATCCAGTTTCCTTTTGTAAATTGGGATGTAGTCTTGTTTTTTTCAATAGCTGCTGTAAATGTGTAGTTGGTTTTTAGAAGTTACTTGCCGTTCTTAGGGTGGCTTCTTAATCCACATGGTTCACTGAACTTTCAAACTTTAGTTCAAGAATCTGCATTTGTTTTGGGGTTGATTAGTTGGTTTTTAACAGTAGATATATATATATATATTTTTTTTCATGTAGGTGAATCAATTCAGATATTTGCTGAGATTGAGAACTGCTCTTCCCGAATGGTGGTGCCAAAGGCAGCCATTTACCAAACACAGGCCTTCTATGCCAAAGGGAAAAGGAAGGAAGTCAAACAGCTTGTGGCTAACTTGCGTGGGGAATCCTTATCATCTGGAAAGACAGAGACGTGGAATGGCAAGTTGCTGAAAATTCCACCAGTCTCTCCCTCCATCCTCGACTGTAGTATAATCCGTGTGGAATATTCACTAATGGTACATACAGATTTAAGGGTTTGGAGTGGATGTTTTTTGATATCTTAATGTCATAAGGGTATCATTTTTGTCATATCTAGAATATGATTTTTTTTAATTCCATATATGATATATGTAGGTATATGTAATTCTTTGTATAACTTGGATTATAATTTCTAATTTTACCTGAGGTCAGTGCACCATATACTAGTGTACATAATGGAGAAACTTTTCAAGTATATCATTAAAAAATGAAGTAAATGAGGGCCTCAGATGACAATAGATTGGGTTATTCGTTTTTAAAAAAGAAATAGTACTTGACATTCTAAACCTTTCTTTTCATTGTTTAGGTATATGTGGATACTCCTGGAGCTATGGATTTATTTCTTAATTTGCCACTTGTCATTGGTACCATTCCTCTACATCCATTTGGAAGCAGAACCTCAAGTGTAAGCAGTCAGTGTAGCATGAATATGAACTGGCTTGGTTTATCCCTACCTGAAAGACCTGAAGGTAATTCTTCACTTTCTGCCATAAGGGCGGTGTCATCTGCATATCTGAGGTTATTGATATTTCTCCCAGCAGTCTTGATTCCTGCTTGTGCTTCATCCAACCCAGCGTTTCTCATGATGTACTCTGCATATAAGTTAAATAAGCAGGGTATACAACCTTGATGTACTCCTTTTCCTATTTGGAACCAGTCTGTTGTTCCATGTCCAGTTCTAACTGTTGCTTATTGACCTGCACACAGATTTCTCAAGAGGCAGGTCAGGTGGTCTGGTATTCCCAGCACTTTCAGAATTTTCCACAGTTTATGGTGATCCACACAGTCAAAAGCTTTACCATAGTCAATAAAGCAGAAATAGATGTGTTTCTGGAACTCTCTTGCTTTTTCGATGATCCAACAGATGTCGGCAATTTTATCTTTGGTTCCTCTGTCTTTTCTAAAACCAGCTTGAACATCAGGAAATTCACGGTTCACATATTGTTGAAGCCTTGTTTGGAGAATTTTGAGCATTAGTTTACTATTGTGTGAGATGAGTGTAATTGTGTGGTTTGTTTGAACCTTCTTTGGCATTGCCTTTCTTTGAGATTGGAATGAAAACTGACCTTTTCCAGTCCTGTGGCCACTGCTGAGTTTTCCAAATTTGCTGGCATATTGAGTTCAACACTTCCACAGCATCATCTTTTAGGACTTGAGATGGCTCTGCTGGAATTCCATCACCTCCACTAGCTTTGTTTGCAGTGATGCTTTCTAAGGCCCACTTGACTTGGCACTCTAGGATGTCTGGCTCTAGGTGAGTGATCACACCATTGTGATCAGCTGGGTCATGAAGATCTTTTTTGTACAGTTCTTCTGTGTATTCTTGCCACCTCTTCCTAATATCTTCTGCTTCTTTTAGGTCCATACCATTTCTATCCTTTATTGAGCCCATCTTTGCATGAAATTTTCCCTGGTATCTCTAAATTTCTTGAAGAGATCTCTAGTCTTTTCCGTTCTACTGTTTTCCTCTATTTCTTTGTACTGATCATTGAGGAAGGTTTTCCTATCTCTCCTTGCTATTCTTTGGAGCTCTCCATTTAAATGTGTATATCTTTCCTTTTCTCCTTTGCTTTTCATATATCTTGTTTATTAAGGAACTTATGAAACATAACATTTTTTAAAATCAAAGTATCATATATATTTAGTTTTATAATAACCAAGTTTTTACAAGATAAACTCTTTATAATAACACTGTAAATTGAGAGTCTAGCATGGTCTCTCCAACCACTACACACACACAAACACACACACACACAGCCAACGCACTCACAAAGTACAAAAGTATTATGACTACACTGTATAAATGAAGTACTATAAACTGTTTTTGACCTAAACTTAAGATCCAATGCTATAAAATCATTATTCCATTTTCTTGTATGCTTATCCAAAGTATGCACTGAATTGTTTCCCTCAAAAATGTAACTGTTGAAATCTTAATCTGTAATACTTTGTAATGTGACTGAACTTAGAAATAGGGCTTTTAAAGTGGAATTAAGTTAAAATTCTGGTACTTTACCATGCTGACAAGTGAGAGAATTCATTTTCCAGCAATTTTTTTTTTTAATTTCCCAAGAAGTCCATTGCCTGTTTCTAAGCAGTATGCTATGTCTTGTGCCCTCATATATTGTCTTCATATGTTGCTGCCTCTGTGAATATCTTGTCATACAGATACAAAATAAACACATTGATAATCTATGGGGACTCAGGACTATTTATCTAAATCCCTGTGGGACTTTTAAATAGTTCTTATCAATCTTCCTGAAGCTTGTTATTTTTTGAACTATTTTTAATGTTTGTGTAATTTAAATAAAATATTTCCATATTTAAGTTACTCTAAAACATCATTTTATATCATTTACTATATGTGCATCTGATCTGACTGTACACATATAATCTCTACACTTCCAAGTTTACTGGGGAAAAATAAGGTTGTTAAATTCAAATGTTTATAAAGAAGAGATTAAAGATGTAGTCATCGAAAGCACACTGATCAGTAGACATAGAAGAGTGCTGGGGATTGTGGAAAGCTGGAAATTGATCAGTACATTTAAAGATATTTGGATACACTTTTGGTTGACATAGTTGGTCAAAATAAAATATATTTGAAGTCTAAATAACGATCCACTGGTAACACATTTAATGTCCTCACATCAGTTAAGTACTCATGAGCCTCTATATTTTCAATATCTATGATAATAAAATTGATTTTGAAATTCACTGTTCCTGATTTTATTCTCAATATGATCCTGACAGACTTTAGTTTCCATGTGATTAATATAAAGTATTCAATCGATATCTGTATGTCAATAAATTATGGAATTATACTGGTAATATTTGTTACTCTTTGATGGTGAAATACAAAACATCAGAGAATGGAAAACTATATAACAAATTCAAGGATCAGTAAGTCCCCTACATACAAATCTTCAAGTTGAGAACTTTTAAAGATGGAAACTTGCATTCCATGAATGTCAGGCATGAGTGAGATGGCAGCTGGCCCTCCGTCTCATATTTCTCATGATCCTTCAGCTCTAATATCTCCCGCCTCTTCTCCCTCTTCCAATCAGTAACTCTTCTTGCTTGTTCACTTTATGTCACCCGTTATATACTGACTGCTGTACTGTAGTACTGTACTTTCAATGCACTGAATTGTAAGGTTACAAATGTTATTTTTGTGCTGGTTTGTTTTGCATGTATTATTTGTGTGACAAGTATAATAAATCTACTACAGTACAGTACTATATAGCCGATTATTGTTATTTGGATACCTAGGCTGCTTTTGTTGGACTTAGGAACAGGTTGGACTTAACAAACGTGCTCTCGGAATGGAACTCATTTATATGTAGGGGACTTACTGTAATAGAGATAGGTAAGTTTGTAAACGCTTTTAGTCCAGATAATACCAGCTAACTCTTTATAATATGTACGTGTTTACAATAATCCACAAACTAGATATGGAATGCAAAGGATTCTTTTATTGAAT